>NC_137464.1:92786537-93106537 GCF_964235325.1 Thermobia domestica | reverse complement strand
AAGATGCAAAGGAGTCTAAAACATTTAAGTACAAGTATGTCTTATGGAAAAATATAGGCAGATTACCCAAAAATAAGCTCTCAAGTGCCTGTAGATAGGCAAGTGCCAGTAGATAGTCTCTCAGGTAAGAGAGGAGGTCAAGTT
The DNA here is from genome assembly GCF_964235325.1 of Thermobia domestica. Lineage (NCBI taxonomy): Eukaryota > Metazoa > Arthropoda > Insecta > Zygentoma > Lepismatidae > Thermobia > Thermobia domestica. Next base: position 93,106,393 of record NC_137464.1, on the reverse strand, counting down.
AGCAAGTTCTAGTACGTTACGTTGTATTTCTCCCTGTTATATACATTTAACGGTTTTGAGTCCCTGCAACAGTTTTGTTTTTAGGCCATTGATTTATATGGAGACATTTTAATTTTACTGATTTATCCTTCAAATCTGTTGAAATATGTCACTTCGTCACAGGGTAAATATATAAAGCAGTGTTGGCATACCAAACTCCTTAGAAACTGATGATAGTGGGAACAATTAATTTAATGCAATGTTTCTCAACTTGGAGGTCGCGAAGATAAGCGGAAGAGATAAATATAATTAGAATATAATGACGGAAAATATTTTGAATTTTTTTCTGATAGGCGCTGTTAAGAACAACAAAACATAGGTCTACTAAACATTTTCAACAGGTGTTTAAAAATCAATTTAAATGAAACAGGTACGATATGAAACAAATGAGAACTGCATTTTGAAATAACAGAAAAATACAAATGCAACAAAACCTGAATATTGAAATACAATTAAATTTTAAAAAGACTAATCTGCAAACTAGCTGTGTTGTGTTTGTTGTTAAATCAACAATAGACAAATTATTCTGTCGGCAATAAAAGGGATTGTTTTTGTTTAGGATCCTTTTTTTTTTTTCAGAATTGTACACGTATATATGTGAGCGAATAGTATTTTTTTTCAGCAAGCTGGCCACAATGAAGGTAAAGTTTTGGTGTGGAATTTTATTTGTTTCCTATATTTTAAATGTAAGCAAGTTTGCTTTTAAGGTTTTGGTGATACTGAACACATACACAACAATGTATCAAACTCACAACAATATGAGGTAACTCAAATTGGCGGCGTCTCGAAAATTAAAATTCTTAATAACTTTTAAAACAACTGCCCAAGTGTTTTTAACAAAAATTAGAAATCACTATTTTTTAAATCATAAGTAAAGCCCGGAATTAATGGCGAAATAAAAGCCCGAGAATGGCTGGCAAAATTGCAAAATAAACACCCAAAAATGGCAGGTAAAACGGCAAAATAAAATAAACAAGCAATCACGAACTTCGGGGGGAAAAATAGATACCAAAATATGTAAAAGCTATAATAGGCTATAATTTGTTTACTAATCGAATAAAATGTTTCATTTTGCACTTTGTACTTACCACTTAAAATTCTGGAAACTTGCGCAACCCGTGAAGGGACGACATCTAACAATTCATTCGCCATTCTTCAGTAATAACAATGAAACAAATCACTATCACATTTTATTCACACGCGGTTATATTAGCACAAACATTCAAGGCACAAGAAATACTAAAGTGAAGTCATTTTACACTACACTAGCAGTTTATTTTCACTTACGAAAGGTTTTTCATACTTTCGTTCGCTGAAATGTTTAACATCTGTTTAAGATTTTCAAAGGGAAGACTTTGTCTTCTGTCAGAAATTATTCGCTTTAGATGCGAAAATGATCTTTCCACATCTACAGATGTGACTGGAGCATACTTAAAACATTGGAAGGGACCCATGTCACTGTCAATAGTTGTGTCAGCATCACCTTCCATAACACTAGCGATGTCCTTCAATTTTCCCAAATCTGGATTAGCACTTAAAACACGATCACACTTACGCCGAATATACTCGCACTTGTCACCAGGTACAACACTCAGATCGTTGAGAGTATCATTGAAGATTTTCAGAAAACTAGCGAGAGTTTTTTTTTTTTTTTTTTTTTTAAGCTTGGCAATAGCATCTGGTAACTTTGCAAAATGTGTTGCAATGAACACTAAATCCTTTTTCAAGGAATTATTCTTAAGCAAACTTTGAGCAACCTTAATTAAAGACGCATCATACTCGTCAAAAGTATCAATGATTCTTTTGAAGGGTTCAAAGTTGTTAGCATAATAGAGAACAGTTGTAATCCATGTGCTCCATGTCGTTAAGACAGGCTGTGCTGGAAGCGGAAGTTCAGGGGATAATTAGCGAAACGCACTTGTTCGCGAGGGAGCTATCAGAAATACCTTTTTCACATTTGACACAAGAAGGTCAACGTCAAGAAAATGAAAACGAGCTTCCTCTACAATTCTATGTAGCGCGTGTGCCAGACAGGTAACATGCGTCATACCTGGGAATAGAAACTTAAGGGCTTTTGTTGCACTTTTCATGTATGCAGCTCCGTCTGTGACAAAGAAGGACCTTATCGTATTTTACACATTCTAGCCACAGAATACCCAGCGATTTTGTAAAAACTTGTGCAATTACCGTGCCATTTACTTTTTCCAGAACTTCTGATGCAATCAAAAAAATATTTGTGTGCCTTCTTCCCCTCCAAAATTTCCAATTACAATGTTGGCAATGGAACGTCCTAGAATATCGCAAGTTTGATCAATTGAAATCCATTTATTTTTTTGTCAGCAACACTTTTACGGATATCGTCAATAGGAATTAGTCCCAGAAGCGACAGTCCTATTAGCGACATGAACTGTTATCTGTCCTATGAGCGACCGATTCATTTACATTGAGATGATGGAAGATGATATGATTCCATCTCGTAAGATATGTTTGCCTCTGGCGTATTAGCGCCCGAACAACCATGGTATGAAATATGTACGTGCCAATGATACCGTTCCTCAAATATATTTTTCCTCTACTGTGAGTGCAAATAAAACTTATTTTAATTTTAAGTTAGATTTGACTTAGTAAAACATATCAAATAACGAGACAACAGGGATATTTCCATGAAAAGTGTATTCCTATGTAATTATTGAAAAAACAGTTGTAATATCCCCTTTCTTCAAAAGCTCTGTGTTCTGTACTTAATTTGATTCAAATCTAATTACTCACTGAGCACAGTAATATATTTTATTTTGAAAAACTTAAACGTATAACTGTTTGCCAACTATCTACTTTTTAGACTTTCTAAGACACTGTGAGTAAAATAAAATAAAAATGTCAATGATAAAAGACAGCTTTTGAGATCCCTTACATCTGATTGGCTATTCTCAACCAATCCCACCAATTAAATCCAGTTCACTCTAAACAATCCAAAAGGTAAACAAACTCGTTAAACTACCTTCCTCCATATTGTAAGCTACTAAAACGTAAACTAATTGCTTAATTTGTCTTCCTCCCTTGTTTTCACTTATACATAAAAGCTTGTCATATAGCAATCTGAAATAATCCCTTATAACTAAACAAACTATTAAGTCCTGCGAAAGATACACCGTGTTTTCAGATTTCTTTGATATCCTGAAGTGGTGAACACCCTCTTTCCATGGGCGCCCGATGGGAAGGCAGGGATCGCTCCCCTGGCTCAAGAAAATGTATACGTAATATAGCAAACCATTTGTATTAAATACCATATATACCAGACGTGATACAGCAACCATGAAGATGCCCCTCCCTAGAAAATTTTCTTCGGGCGCCCCTACCTCTTTCTGATTTCTTTCTTATGCCATAAACATATTCAATCTAAACTTATGCACCGCATCATTTTAACATGAAATATTTAATTATATTAGAATCATAGACAAAGGCCGAGCTACTCTAAATATTTAATTAGTTTTCCCTTGTTATAGTCAGTGTATTTATAGAAATTAATTCAAAAATATAATATTAGGAAAAAACGTATAAAAGATTGTTAATGTAATGAGAGCAGTCTCACGTATTAAATTCAGGTAGAGCGAAATTTCTCATAGTACATTTTGTTAGGTTCTAAATCACATTAGCATAAAACAAGTTAAAGAAGAGAGAACCTTATCTTTTTCCATTATCTTAGTATGAACGAATCGGTGACTCATAGCGCAGTTAACAGATCGAATCGGTCGCTCATAGGACAGTTAACAGTTTCTGTCGCTAATAGGACTGTCGCAAGTGGGAGGACATTTATTTTTTGTCAGCAACACTTTTACGGATATCGTCAATAGTGGTGCTGTACGCGCTATCAACGTAAGTCTTTCTCAAAGATGATTCACTTGGAACTCTTAGTTTTGTGTATTTCTCGAGAAAGTTTCTAAAGGAAACATTTTCTAACTTCCATAAAGGAATGTCCGCGTTAATTAGAGCTTCACACAGATCATTCGCAAAACTGTTAGTACGCGAAGCGGGATTCGTGACTGTTCCAATAATATTTCGAACCTTTTCACCAGCTGATTTGCGTGTCCTTGCAGAATTGTGTTTTGCAGTGCTTATATGGTGGAAAATAACGATTTTCAGCGGAAACCACAGTTTCACATAACTTACAAAATTGTACAGAACCGTCTGTTGAAAACACAGTATGCCCGAACCCACTCACAAATTTTTCCAACTTCTGTTGCCTAGAAAGACCAACTTTCGGCATCTTGAAATACTGAAACGCACATAAATACCAGTTCTATATCACGCACGCCTATGATTCACAATAAATGCCCACCTGGCTACTTCTTGAAAATAAGCATCTTCGTTTGTCACTCCAAGAACCGAACACTGCTTCAAAATTCCAAGAACTGAATACGCACTTGCATAACCGCACTCCACTTGCCACATTCCAACGGGAATAGACCAGTTATTATCAGACACCGAAATCGCTTGGTCAGATAAGAGCGACTCAGTGACAGTGGTATGCTGTCATTCATAAGTAAATAAAGAGTAGTGGAAGAGAAAACCTGTGACAATGGCAACAAATTGCTTCTAAATTGTGAAATTGTACTTTTCCTGAAAATATCATGAAAATTGCAATAATGGCACTTAACCATTCATTCCGGATTAATAGGACCCTTCATTCATTTCTTAATCATAAGATCCAAAATTAAGGGATTCACGAAGTTTTAAAATTTCCAAACGCCCTCCATTTTGAAACACTATGGCGAATCGGATTCGATATTTCTATTATGACTGAACTAAGCGAATTTGTTTTAATCCATTCGCTTTTAGGGAAATCGCTGTATCCACTATATACAAGAAGTGGATTCTACTATTGTAGAAATAGATGGATACCGTGAGATCTCCGCAATAGGTGTTTAAAAATCCCACACAAGCTTATTACGAACCATAAATCATAAAGGGATCGCTGGCAAGATGATGTGATAAAATGGGAGTCGTGATAGGAATTAGGTTGAGAACCACTGGTTTAACGTAAGACAATGTTTCAAAAGCTGTATAGTTAAATATTTTAGATCTAAAATCTGCAAAGATCATGAAAAAATGGGTCAATCAGTTTATTTGCCTTTGCACTGTATTAATCTTTCTTTTTTTTTTTTCTTTATCAAGTAAAGTGGATATAATTGTCATTAATAAGGGAAAGATGAAAAATAGCGAATGACAGAAAATGAATTGTAGCGGAAACATTTGCTAACGCCATCTGCACCAAGCGTTTGCACCCCTATTGTGTATTTGCTTTCGTCGATCAACGCCTATTAACAGCGTAGTTTACCCAGCAAATAAACTTGTGCCGTGATTATATACTGTAGGACATTCTTCTTCGTTCGTTCTTTTTTTTTTCTTTCTCGTTAAAACCATGAATATACATGTATATATATAAAAAGAGTGTATTAAAACTGTAAAGAAAAGGAGGTTGTGAATTCGTATTATAGTAAACGCAAAGTCATCCATTAGTAGATGTTCAACAAAGAACGTTTGCTCTATTTGTTAGCGAATGGAATACCCGGAAGGAATACAAAGATGAGTGTCGCTCTTTATTAAATGGCTTTTTAAATTTGTAAACGAGTTTTTGTTTTATTTAAATTGGCTCTCTTTTTTTTCTGCTAAAAGTAATACTTAACTATATTAAAGCAGATTGGCGGATAGTGTTACCGAAGAGATAAGATCTCTCGTAAATTTTATGGAAGAGTCGACTCGATTCTCGGAAAGCTTTTCTCGTTTTTTCTCGATTTTTTTTCGAATCTCGGTTTCTAAAATGCACAACATTTATGCCCTGATATATATATATATATATATATATATATATATATATATATATATATATATATATATATATATATATATATATATATATATATATATATATATATATATATATATATGTATGAAATTTTATTTAGAAGTTACCATAATTCTTCCGCGTTACGAGAGGTTCACGAAACACACTCAAAACCATATTTATTATTGGAGTATATTGTGTAATAACTTTCATATCTTTAAATGTTGATAAATGGTGTTCTTTATGTACGTGCAATCAGTCTATCGATATATAGGATCTTATGCAGAGTCGTTTTGATGTATGTTCAGCGTCATACTAAAGGCCTGACTACTGCAGGAAACGTATGTTAGTCGAACTCTTTAGTATGGCATTAATCACGTGTGAGAACTACTCTGCATAAAGCCTATAGTTTTTATACTATGAATCCAGTAACACTAAAACAGCTTCTGCGATAAGATTTGGATGAACTATTGTTGTCCACGAAAATCGAAATATTTCTCCTCTCGTGTCGAATAAGAAAATATACTTCTCTTCTCGAATTTCGTCTCGATCCAAAAATATTATCGAGACGAAACGAGATATTTCTCGTCTTGTAATAATACTACTTGCAAGCAGAATATTGACAAAAGACGGACTCCAATTGGTTGATTGATTTTTAATTTATCGTCTCTTTTCAGGACCGAAACTACATGAGACAGCACCTATTATTTAAAGTGGGATCCAAGCTGCTGCTCGTGTTTATATTCAAGGCAAGTACTTCCAACGGACTTTGAATGCGCGAGAACGCACACAGGAAACACCCGCATTAGCCACTGTTTAGTTTCATAGTTATGTGATTTACTTACTGTAGCTCATTAAGTTCTTTACCTTATTTTACCAGATTTGCTTCGTTATCTTGTTAAAATCACGCAAGTGGACCTAATCTCCACTACACTTCTAGTTATCTCCAGTAGATAGCTAGAACAATTATCTCGATCGAACCCGCTAATGGAGTGAATTCTTTAATATCTACCCAAATAACGGAAACTAAATGGCTATTAATATCCTATTTTTTACTATTGAAAGTAAGGTGTATGTAGAACACTAGAAGTTACACATCTATCCGTTAGATGGCACCAAACATCTTCCAGCGGTTAACATCTATTGGACAAAATTAAAAGATCGCGTGATCCCTTTTACTACCTTTAGTAGAGTTTATTTTTTTGCCTGCCGTTAACACCACACACATACGACAAAGTTTGTAGTGGTGCCAGCATGGACTGCAGACCTCGCAAGCATGGTCTTCAGACTGGTGACAACACATCATTTCCAGTGTGGAATGTTATTTCGGCACTGCCTCAGATGAAAATCATCTGCAGATATGGTGGCACTAAGGGGAGAGGACACATTCTGCCAATATTTTCGAGAGATGTATCGGTGTCACTCCGGGCGTCATGGCGCAGAGTGCCATCGGCTATGACTTGAGACCACCTCATATATTGATTTAGGGAACTCTGACAGTACAATCGTTCGTCTCGGATATCCCGCGTCTTTATGCGTAATCTCTCATTCATGAGACGATGTCCTGGTATTATCTTCCAGCAGGACAGCACCGTCCTCACAGGGCACGTTTCTCTATTAATTTCCTAAGTGATCTTAAAGCACTCTCTTGCTCAGCAAGATCCTCCGATCTTTCCCAGGCAGAACATGTGTGGGAACAGCTTGGACATCAACTCCGTCCTAGTGCCGAAAGCCAGTTAAAACAGTTGTGGGCCAGCTTGCCTAGAAGAGGACACAATAGCTATATGACACTCTTTCTAATCAAATCAGTGTTTGCATCCATTCTAACTTATCTTGAATTCTCGTAATGCGTTTGGACAACTCTGCAGGAAAGGCATAGCTGTTTGTTTTTAAAAAAATATAAATCGTTGATAACTTTACTAACGTGTTCCTAAATACGAAAGCTATCATCACACGTTAGCCAAGCTCTTAATATGACGCTAAAAACGACTCTAAATATCATATAAAGTGTCCTGATTTCGCGAATGAGCTTTGAAAATTACAAAAGTAATAAAGCTTGTATTCAATCTCATCTTCTCAGAAATTCAACAACTTCTGCGGCACGTTATTAGCACCGAACCGATTTCCGAATCTAGTGCTCTAAATCTCTCTTCCTCCGATAACCATGTAGAGAATCACTAATCAATTTTCTTCTGTAAGCGCCAGACCGAAAAATGTTCCTTTGGATGCAGTTTAGTGGAGGTGCTGTTAAATAAAATAGTAGTTGATATTCAAAATGAAGGAATGCTGAACTAGAATTCTTATCTGATTCATTATAAGATTAATATGGACAAAACAATAAGCATAATACGACACTCTCAGTTATTGGACAGTGAGGTTTGGAGTATTTCACTTCTAGTATGATATGACCACTAATGAGATAATGACTGAATTTCAGAAACGACACTTAAAACTTCAATGTACAAACTCTGGAAGTCTCTGAGTGTTCCACTGCTACCATACAGCTATCAGATCTGGGTTTAATGCCATCTTAAATGCATTGAAGTGCATTATCTACTACGTTGGCATGAAAGAAATGCCGTATGATGTATGCCATATGATCAACATAAAATAAAGTTATTACTTTAGTTTACATTGATGTGAAAAGCTTCTCCTTCTTTTCAGTCACTTATTCTTATCAACTGAGATTTCACACGGATTCACATCTGCATGAATCCAGAATAATATATAGGCTCACTATTTGACACTCTCATATCGTCGATCCAATGTCAAGACTGTGAATGTGCTCATTTTGACTTTGAGCTATAAGCATTTTAATATTCAACTTACCCCGAAAAATCAGTATATAGACTTAGATACATGTTTTAGGAATTGACGGTAACTTCTAATACACTCATATTTCACAAATGGGACTTTGGTATTGGATCTGTGTGCCCCAAATAACATGAAACTGCACTTAGGTAAAAATAGCAAAATTTGCACATTCGCGGTTAGGATTATGTGTTCACCGTTGAAAGAACAATGTGCACTGGCGTCTCTGACAAGTAAAATTTAGGGGACGGGACATCAAGAAAAGCGAATTGAATGGTACAATCTAGCCCAACCTGTTTATTATCTTCAATTCCATTTGTTACCTTTCTGCTTACCTTCACGGACCTCCTAAGGTATATCAAGAATTCTGTTATAGTCATTTCACAGCCTGAATATTATATTCCAAATAAATATAATTATTATTATTTATATGTTATTCTGTCGTTAGTAAATAAATTAAATTAGAATAAAATATTGAATATTTTGTACTTCAAAATATTGGGGGGACGCGTCCCCCTCGTCCCCCCGGCAGAGACGCCCATGACAATGTGTCATTGTTAGGATTATGTGTTCAATGGTAAAAGAAGAAACAACAATAGATACAATCTTCTAGTTAATAGCTTATGTTTTTCATATAGGATATATACGGGATACAAATGAACAATCTATTCCAGTAGAATAAAATACGCCAATTATTAATTCAACGAACGATATGTTCTTCTAGTACTCCAAAAATTAATTTTAACGATTTTCTCTAAAACTATGCATTGGAATTTAAATTCATACGTCATTCAGAACGATATCCTCTATCGTTTGATATAAGTCTCATCTTTGCATACATTCGTAAAGCGGTTGTACCAGACCAAGGTGACCAGAACTTTTACTTGCAAAAACGGGACACATACGAATCGGCGACGCGGGGGGGGGGGGGTGATAAATATGTGACTTCCAGATTGTATTTTGGGACTCAACAGTGTTTTCAATTTACCAAATACACAAGTAAGAATGATAACACAGCGTGATACACAAGTAAGAATGATACTACCCAACAATACTTTTAACTACTTGAACACTCAGAAATCGAACTCAATTCCCACTTGAACCACAGAACATTCAATTCTCATTTGAACATTCAGAAGTACCAGACACGGCTCAACATTCCCAATGAGTGTTGGTACGGAAGAGTGTAGAATTTGCATTGGCCATTTATATTTTGAATAACAATTACAGGACACCTGGGTCATTTTTGCTTAAAAACGGGACATTTAGGCGTCCCGTTTGAGAATCGGATAAAAACGGGACAACGGTTGAAAAAAGGGACTGTCCCGGCTAAAACGGGACGTCTGATCACCTTGTACCAGACTCAACTAATTATAGTCTCTTTATTTAGATCCTTAACAATAATTATAATTATTCTCAAGTCACAGCTAAGATAATTTCTGTTTTCTGCAAACATAAGATACCAGACCTTATGTTATACGCGTATGACTATGCTTATTTTCTTAATGTGTATACCTTTTCTTAACTCTTGGTTTGTTGAGTTAACTTTTCCCTTGCCAGAGAAATATAAAAGTAAAATCACTAGATACGTACTATGTTTCTCTTGCATAAACACATATTCAGAGTTACCCGTCACATTGTTAATGGCCTTCTTCCTCAAAGAAGTTTATGAATATTGAATATTCGGCAGCAATTTATTGAAACATCGTACTTCGGCTTTTTGTTTGTGATTCTTCAGTCACATGTTCTTCGGTGAGATTGTTATTGAATCAATCTCTTTTTTTGTTACTTTAGAAGTGAAACAATATATTGTGCCATCTGCCCTATTGAAGGTACACTAGAACACCGTCTTTCTTGGCATATCAATAGCAAATCGATCTGGTAAAAAATATTGTTGTATTGTAAGCAGTATTCTCCGCATAAACCCATATACATCACTGATAAAAACATGTTACTCCTTCCTGCACACAGAACCACAGACGCCTTAGTTGACACAAAAAAATGCATAACTTTTGTGACTCCAGCAAAACGTTTAGATGCATATTTTTTAAGGATGCAACTAAATGCATAATGAAAACTGTGTTAATTGATGCACTTGTGTGCATAAAATTTATTATGCAGATAAACGTTTTGCTGAAATCACAAAATGTTATGCATTTTTTTGTCTCCTACTGAAGCATTTACATGCATTAATTGAAACAATGGTTGGTATCGCTGGTTGCATATTCCCTAAATATACAGGATTTCCAAGGGTGTGGAAACGATTAAATAAATTTAGAACACTACTAAAAATATGTAATCGAGGCTTTTGGGGTAATGCAGGACAGAGTACAGATATTCCATATTACATGAGAGCCTCTACGGCCATTTTGGAAGTAGTCATACTGGATTTGAGTTAGTTAAGTGAAATATAGACTTTACGATACACTATTTTTGAAATAAAGTGTGATTTTTAAAGACATTAACAAGATTGTTTTCTATATTCTTTGTTAACGAAATTTTGATCACATAGGTCTAGATACAAAAACTTGTCATTGTAAATTTATGATCATAATTTTGTTCAGGATGCAAACAAGCAGAGAGGAAACTACCATAATATCGTTACGAAATCACACCTTATTTCAACAATAGTATCGGATCGTAAAGTTCCCATTTCACTGAATTAATTAAAATCCAGTATGATACCTTCCAAAATGGTCGCAGAGGCTCTCATGTAAAGTGGAATATTTTCACTCTGTCATGCATCACACTAATAAACCTCGATTTCATAGTTTTGGTAGTGTTGTAAATTTATTCCATCGTTTTCACACCCTTGACAACCCTGTATATCAGATGTGCAATATACGATTTAGGCCACTCAATTTATGAGATACATCTAAACTATGTCACAACCATTATGAGAAAATAGTTACAAAAATAAGGCCTTCAAATAGTATATCTTACAAGTCAAAAAAGGAAAAGAACTCAATTTACTATACCTAGGTACATAGCTTTTTTTTACAGGTTGCTCTACAAGAGCAGTTTTGCCATTTTCACTAAAGCTAAAATCCCAAATTATCTTTGGTGAAATAAAAGAACATGGGTCAATGTTAGAAAAATCGTACCGATAGCAAATCTAGCGATGGGAAACACAAAACTTTACAGAGTAAAAAAAAAAAAAAAAAAAAAAGAACCAGCAACTCAGATTATAAATCAAACTTTGTATGTCTATGTTCTCTGAATCTTTCTATCGCTTTTTTATAATATATTTTAGTATACTAATTTATGCCCGTTTCGCTTTATGCCCTCAAAACATTTTGCCATACAACCGATAAGGATGTTATCTTAAGGCGGAAGGAGAATTCCCGTTTGGCCTTTTCCTGCTTGACCTTATAACATACAAGGGAATTTTCACTCTGTTTCTGTAACAAAGAGGGATTTATCTTATTCTCAACTGCAACGTCTCTTCTATTTCAGACAAATTAAACTCAAATATCTTAGAACATAAATTTTATTATCACACCCGAAATAGCATATCAAGTTTCTATGTGGATATAATATGAAACAGCATCAGTATATGAAATTACATCAATTTCACTGTTCTTAAGTCTATCTTTTAGGCGGTGAATCCTGTCGTCAAACCGTCTCTACCTTAGCTTTCTAAGTGTGTTTTCTGATAACCACTTGAAGAAGTACTTGCAAATCTTTCATTTTCACGTTGCCTGTCTTTCATTAATTCAATGAAAGAATGTATGTCTAAGTGATCCCTTGATGCCTTTCTTCGTAATTTGACGTGCCACTGTCTTGCATTGTTAGTCATTTGTTCTTGATCGTTTTCAAAGTGATTCCACAAGTCACTGCAAATAGGTAAAAAATACATCATTAGCACATTAAAAATTCAAAGGATTGCAGGAGAATCTACGTTGGAAAGTCGATGACAAAATTTTGGGTGAACCTAATTTATTTCTTTTGCAAAGCAAAAGAATGTGTTCTTTTGATAATTTACAAATCAGTGAATGTAGAATCTTCAATACATGCACGTCGCAAGAAAATCTATATTACACTTTACATTAGGTGTTAATGGAAAAAATGCTATACTGTAGAGTGCTCGGGATAGCTTAATTAATGATTTAATAATAAAAAACAATCATTAATTTTTTGCACTAAACGCCATCTATTTATGTAGGAAAGAAAACATACTTACAGAGAAAATAACGAGTCACCATCATCCAGCCAAGTGTCTATAAGATAATCATGGAACTCCTCCTTCATAGAACGTCAGGCGCATCTTCTTGCAAACGTACAAACACTACATCTAAATGGGAAGTTGGTACCAGAGGCTGTGCTGCTGCATGTCGAATCCATCTTTTTACTTCAGTGTTCTCTTTGTACAATTGAGAAAGTTCTAACTGCTGAACCTTCCTCCAAACAGACTGAGAGAAGTGGAAGGAACATCATGTGATTTTAACCAGGAAATACTTTATTTATAGCATTGATTGCTACTTTCTTAAGATCAATAGAAACTTCTTTCAATTTGAAACGCAGTCCAAATTTCTCAGCTTCTTCCATGATTATCTCCAGTAATCTTACATGTGTCTCTTGCTTTTTACTGGGCAATATGCAGAGGAGGAGAACAAATACCTGGCCGAAATATTTTCCGTGCAGGATGTACATCTGGGAGAAAAGGAGAGGTACAGTCTTAAGTGTCCCTCCATTACAATCCTGTCGCACTGACACATAATTTTCAAAGTTCCAATAGTGCCGAAAACCTGTTGAAGATAGAAAGACTAGAATAAACAACACAGACATTCTAAAGAAAATGCTTTAATATTAATATTCTTACTCCTATTACTATTGTCATAACAGATTTTCACGATTTCAAAAAAAAAAAAAAAAAAAAAAAAGAAAAAAAAGAAAAAGAAAAAAGAAACAAGAAGAACGTAAGAAATGATAAACTATTTTCTTGATTACTAAAATATAACTTACAAGAATTCTACTGGTGTCATCGCCTTCATCCCCCAATAAAAGTTTTTGCCGTACTGCGTTTCGCTCCACGATCCTTCCACCTTCAATTTATTCAATCTTTGCGATAGTGGTGCCCGGTTCATGCTCGTACGTTATATAGAGAGTGTTTAACGGCACCAAAAATAGGGACAACAGATGCAGTTTCACCACAGTAATTTCCCTTAGCAATCTTCTTCCTGGAGAGAAGAAAATAAATTCATTTTAAACATCAACAGAAAAAAAAAAGTCGTACTTTCCCTATAGAAAGTAAAGACAGACGGAATATTGCTTAACTACGACAGGTTAATTGTGTTACACTATAAATAAAAAAAATGGACTATGTATTTGTGTGCTAGCTAGGATGCCATTTAAGAAAAGTTCCACATCTAAAGTTCTAAAATGACTTTTGGAAAAGTTGCACGAGTAAATATTAGAAACATGCAGAGAAGCTTCAGTGTCAAAATTACTTATACCTTATTACAACTATTATATATACTTACCTATACTTACCTATATGTCTTAGTAATTGTTGATGTTCGTTCTTCCGCCGCTCTCTTCTTCATATGTGAGGTACAAATACAAGGCTACATGAGCAATTTTTTAAACAGTGACGCAGATAACACAAAATTCTGAATACTTGCTTTGATTATACGCTATTCTGTTCGTTCAAACGTAAATACTACTAGCATTACAAATGTTTTCCAAAATGACACTAAATTTCCCTATCATAACTTGAAAATCCCCTTCGCTGGTGTAAGGCGAAATGGAAAGGGCAAAGGGGAATTCCTGTTTCGCCTTACAATCAAATCAGCATATACTATCTTAGCATCATAGCCTGAAGTAATGAAAACAGGCACAAGGCGAAACGGGAAAAGGCCAAACGGAAAGACATCCAAAGTTTCATTTTAAAATCATCTGAAAGAATTGTTCACTTACATTTCCCTGTTTTTAATTATTAAAGATATATTTTGCAAACGGACAAATACGTGGACGTTTCGAATTAGGTACAAAAATATGAAAACTGTTCTTGTGATGTATAATTACAATATTCTAAAAAAGTTATATTTCTGGGATAAAAGTCTGTAGGTCTATAGTAATTTACCATGTTAAATTCAAATCTGAAATCAGAATTTCGCTATCAGGTTTACTTTCTCAGTAATATAGGATGTTACGTAAGTACACGACGCATGTTCAAAAAAAAAAAAAAAAAAAAAAAAAAACAAGTAACTAAGACGTTACTGGTTTAGCCTGTAGCATGTTTTCTAGTACGTGTGTCTCTTGTCTCTACTGACACATCATCAGTAGCCTTCTGACATGCTGAGTTATGTTTCTTTCATTTCCCATTCATGAAACTACGAATTTTAATTAAAAATGAAGTAACAGTCAGTTTAAATCTCATAATCAAATTGAATTCATTGGAAGAACATAACACTAGTGGAAAATCCTGTTAACCTCTGAAAAGTTAACCTGATAATGATACCAGAAATTACATTTGAAATTTCCTTTCCTTATTATACGCTGTGTTAAAACGGCACCATTCACATTTCCCTATCATGTCCCTGAAACGGAAAGTTTGAGGGGGAAAATAAGGCTTTTGGTAGAAAAAAATCCCTTTTTTCTATTTTGAGTCCCTCCGGAACACCCTGTGTTAACACACAGATCTCAAAATAAACTGAAAAATACTAAATGGTGTACGAAACATGTGTACAAAATTTCAAGCTTCTATCTTGAATAGTAAGGATGGGAGAAACAAATTACCAATCAGCTAAGAACATCCCCACAGTGGCCCAGATGACTCAAAAAGATTCGGATGTAATATAAAAATTTTCTGAGAGATCCTAGGGTCATGTTTTACACTTCATTCTCATTAGAATAGAACAGTCTTTCAAACGGTACCATTCATATGTTTCCGTCATGTATCTGAGGCGGGAAAAATTGCAAAAAATGGGATTTTTGTTAAAATATCCCTTTTTTTAGCATTTCTGGACCCCTCCCCCCTGTGTTAACACACAGATCTCAAAATCAACTGAAAAATGTTAAGGGCATAGTGAATATCTCTACAAAATTTCAAGCTTCTATTTAGAACAGTAAGGTAAATATATATATATTAACACATGTACTAAGAATATCCCCACAATACCCCAAATTCCCGCAAAAACGGGAAATTTTCTAAGACATCCCTATTTACCCTAGGATCATGGTTCGTACCTCATTTTCTTCACAATGGAAAGTACTTTCTAACGTTACCAATCACATGTCTTCATCATGTATCTGAGGCGGGAAAATCTCGATAAAGAGATTTATTAAAATATCCCTTTTTAAAACCTTTTTACCCGTTTGAACACAACTTGGGGCACCGCAGAGATCTGAAATATATCTGTAGAATACTAAGGAGTACACTGAATGTATGTGCAAAATATCGATCTTCTAGGTGCAAAAGTAAGCCCGCCAAAAAATAATATGCCCACAGTACCATAAATTCCCGTTTAAAACAAGATCTCAGGTAAAAATTTCCTGAGACATCCTTATTTACATTAGCATTATGGTTCGTACCTCATTCTCTTCAGAATAGAACAGTCTTTGAAACGTTTTCCATTCGCATGTCTCCGTCGAGTATCTGAGCGGGAAAATCGAGAAAAAGGGAATTTTTGTTATAGGTGCAAAAGTAAGTAACTCAAAAAATAGCAAAAATGGGCCTAACAAAAAATTCTTTAGTTTTAAGTTATGACGTATCACACCCTATATTTCGACCCAGAAAGGCGTAAAACCATACGTAACGTGTTCTAGAACGCTTCCACTAGAAAAAAAGCTTTATTAGTACTTTTTAAATCGAATAATGAAAATACAACCCTAACGTATAAACATATACGATATATGTAAGGGTTAATGCCGTGCTACTGATTTTAACCTTCAATTTATTTCCTGCTCAATAGTAGGCATACCCGTGTTTTGTCAATATTTACTTCAATATCACGAAATCGGGGCTTTTGGCCCGATACTCTAACCAAAACATCACAATTACGTGACCATGTGTGACTTTTAGTAGATACTCAACTATTGGTATGTGCAGGACAAGGGCGCCGTTTTCTGTGTAACTTTGGAGGGCCCTATGAAAGATATGCATTAGTAGATATGCAAAATGAACGACCATATACTGTAGAAATAGGAGAACCTGCTTCAACTTAGCAATTTGGCCCCCCTCGTTAGAGGACCATTTCAACTTTGGGGGTCCCAGACCACTACCCCCCCCCCCAGGATCGGCGCCCTTGGTGCAGGAGTAACAACTTATGCGAGTTAAATGAAGTTTTTCTAAATAATCAACCTTCACCTAATAAGATTATTATTATTATTATTATTATTATTATTATTATTATTATTATTATTAATAATAATAATAATAATAATAATAATAATAATAATAATAATAATAATAATAATAATAATAATAATAATAATAATAATAATAATAATAGCGGTTCGGAGTTCACGCATGCATCGGATATATTTAATGAGAATCAAGCAGCCACTAGCATGAGTCACTTCAACATACAGTATGTACTGTAGTTAACCTAAATATTTCTTCACTCCTTTGTGGATTTTTGTAGGAAACGAGTTCCTTGTGAGAATCCCTTATGGCTTTGTCTCTATTCTTGTTTTGCTAACGGTACTTTTTTTAATAACTACATACTTGCACTACCTAACACAATAATATCGTATTTTAATATACACTTACCTCCGTTTTTCTAAGCAGACTCCAGCACTAGACAAAAGAACACACACAATAACAAGTCAGAATTCGCTCCACAACAACACGAAAACCAGTCGAGCATGCGCAGTAAGTGCTGGAGACTAGCTTCAAACAAAACACGACAGGTGACGCTCACATCAAGAAGAAATGCATCAGCACCGATGCAAAGATCTGCATCAATTGAGTAATCTTAAACCACAATGCATTTATATGTCTCAAATGACCCATTTTTTTTATTTTCGATCGTTCTCTAGGGTTGAAAATGCTGCGCATCAGTGACAAAAACGAAATTTATACATATTAACGCGCCATTTGAGGCACGTAAATGTTTCAAATTTCCTATGATGCACTTGTAGTTCTGTGTGTGAGTATAGATATTTTCCACTAGTAAAGCATAATATCATTATCTGGTTAACAATTAATACGGCAGCATTAATACTTGACGAAAATATCAAAGGTAATATTGATGTTTGTGTTAAACTTTTATATCGTCGTTCCTTTATTTTAGCAAGCAACGGAAATTCTTTGCTCCTTATGTAAACTCCATTTATTGAATTGTATTTGTTAGTCTCCATTTATCTAATTTCTTGAATGATTTACCCTTCATAAGATCTTTATTTTCGGCGGCATTTGGCTCACTACACCTTCACTCTTTACACAACAGCTAAGAGACTGATAAATGTGTATATATAGTTTTGTTGCTATGTGAAATCTGACTTGTAATGTATCAACCTGCAAATTGTTCTAATGGAAACGGATCAGGCTCTGTATCCCTGAAAATGCTACTTATTTTCTACTTCTATCTCATAATATTTATGCATATTGTAATGTTAAAGCTTCCCTCGTAACAAAAAAATAAGAACTGATACAAATTCTTAATGTCAGTTACTAGATATTTATGATATACTTGGATTGCAATATGCATGCTCAAAATTACAGTATTATATGAGGTTCTACAGGATTTTTAGATGACTATGATATTCTTTGCTAGGTCATTCTCCTTAACAAACAAATGAAAGGACTTCCTCTCCATTGACGAATAATACAGTTATTAATTTTAGTATCTTAATGCTAGCTGGGATGTTACAACACATGATATAAAGTATAGAAAGATCAGCGTAGCGCTTTTCCTATTTTTGCATTCCTTCGTTCCTAGGTCTGTAACACCGCTGCATACCGCTCAACACCATCTCTGTGTAAAATCGATAACGTCATGCCTGTGTTAACCGCAACAGCGAAGCCTTGATATTGAAATAACAGGCTAAAGTTTTAGTTATTCTAGGGCTGCTGGCCTGTGTTAAGGGGGTTAGGTCTTATCAGCAGTCGTAGTTTTTATTTCAAGTACTTCTTGCTCACAGAAATAATTTAATCTAGATTTTAACTTCCAATCAGGGCGCCCAGAAGATTTCGCCACTCTTTCCACAGATTGATCGATTGCCTAAGAAAAAGCAAGTACAGAAGTGCAGCGATCACAGAACCATTAGCCTTAATTTCCATAATGGAAAGATTTTTGAACAGGCGGCTGGAAAGTAAGAAGAGATTTTGGAGAAAGATCGATTTTCATTCCGGATAGAAAAAGACACCAGAGATGCTATTGCGTTGATGAGAATTATAGTAGAACGAGTTCTTGACGTAAAGGAAGAGTTGTGTTTGTGCTTCATAGACTGGCAAAAAGCTTTTGACTGGGTCAGTTGGACAAAACTTCTAAAAGTTCTTAAAGAATACGGGGTGAACTGAATAAACCGACGATTTATTCGCAACCTATACATAGGACGAGTAAAGTTGCACTTGAATCAGCAAGAAATCAATAGTGTGAAGATTAAAAGAGTAGTCAGACAATGATGTAGTACGTCCCCTCCCCAACTTCCTTCAGTAAATGTTTAATGAAGCACAATTAATGGGAGTTGGAGATTTCAAGATTGTAGGACAGATCATTAACAAGAACACGTAGGCAGATGTTACGGTTATAATAGCTAAAAACGAAGAAGAACTACAGGAGATGATTGACAAAATAGTTGACACTGGGAAAATAATTAGTGGAATTGAAAGGAACATCGAAAAATCGAAAGTCATGCGATTATCCCGTGAAAACGCACCCTTACGGAGCAGAGTAGGAAAAAATGAGAACTTGAAGAGGTTGGTAATTTCGAATATCTGGGAAGTTTTTTTAACAAGAAACGCTTATTGCACCCAAGAGATCAGGTGAAGAATTGCCATAGACAAAGAGAAACTCAACGAGAAAAGATCACTCTTAACTACCAGGTTTATATTGAACTAAGAAATAAGCTGATCAAATGCTACATACGGAGTATTGGACTATATTGTTCAGAGAGTTGGACATTACGCAAGTTAGAGAAGAAATATTTAGAGAGCTGGAAGAAATGTAGTGTTGGAGGAAGACTGAGAAGATAAAACGGACAGAGAGAGGAGCAACAAACGAAGATGTTTCAAAACAGGAAGGAGAGAAAAGGATGCTTTTAGGAAGAATCTTCGTAGGAAGGTCAATTGGATTGAATACATCTTATATCTTTTTCGTACCTTCATAGAGGGAAAGATGGAAGGAAAGCGAGGGGTAGGAAGAAGAAGAACACAGCTGATCGATGATTTGAAAACTAGGAGAAAATATTTCCTCCTTCAACTTCAACGTCAAACCAGAATGGTCACTTTAATTTGTTAAAAAATGTTCATATGTAGGAGCACTAACATTATAATTCTAGCACTAACCAGCAGTAACGTAGTATTAATGATTGATACCCTTTTCGTTTTTGGCAATGCTTATTTGTAAAGTGGCGATTTTGGCTTGACATTATGCCAGAATCGCCACTTTAATTTGTTAATGACGTTTCGTTTGTTGGAGCACTAACGTTGTACTTGTAGTACTAACATCACTAACGATTAGCAACTTTTTGGTTCTCCCAAAGTTTATTTTTAAATCACCACTTTAATTTGTTAACAATTTTTCGTACGTAGGAACACTAACATTGTGCTCGTAGCTCTAACTAACATTAACGTAAGATCAACGGTTAACATTCTGTTCGTTTTCTGCAAAGCTTATTTGCAAAAGTTGTTATTTTGGCGTAAAGTGAAGCCAAAATCGCCACTTTAATTTGGTAATAACTTTTCTTGTGTAGGAGCACTAACGTTGCGCTTGTAGCACTAAAGATTCACACCTCTTTGATTTGATTTTCAGGAGCAAAACTATATGAGACATAGACCTTCAACTTAACGTGGAATCCAAACTATTTGAGCTTCAACCGAGAATCAAAATGAAATTTTTGAGTTTTACGTTCCACGGTTATGCCAGTTAGGCTAAAGGAGACGGTGATGATGAGAGATGAATGAAATGGTGAAATGAAGAAAGTGGGAGGAAACGGGAGAACCCCGAGAAAACCCACGCACACGGTGTTTTTCCACCACAAAGTTCACTTGGCGGGAGCAGGATTTGAACCCGAGACCCCTAGCACCAGAGGTGAACGCTCTACCACTTTTTTTTTCTTTTTTTAAACGTCCTGACTTATTTTCTACTTCAACCACTTTTCAGGACTACTAGACACGACAGGGACACGAACACAGAAACATCGAGGACAGTTAAAATTCCACCCTTGCTACTACAGAGGGACTCGAACCCCCAATGGGCTTCACCTCACGATCATCAGCCTAACGCCTCAGACCGCTCGGCTACACCCACCGGCTGAGCCACCGTGGCCCAACCGAGAATCAAACCCGGGTCTCCCACTACAAAGACGCATATGCTAACCTCTTATCTACAAGGGAGCTCGATCCCTCTTTTGTTCTCTATTTTAATTTGTTAATAGCTTCCTGTACGTAGGACCATTAACGTTGTGACTATAGTACTAACAAGCACTAACATAACACTAAGAATTGGTGTATGTTTTATTATGGTTTTCAGTTGTGACGATCTTGACTTGATAAACGTGTAATTAGTAACCCGACAATTGCAGTTGCTTTCAGGACCACTTAATTTCCATCTATGATGTCAGCGTCCCTGAAATTAAATTAGCAAACCATAGACTACTATTATTTTACTACGAATATTTTACGGGATGTCTACTGGCCGGCCAAACCAGGTGGACATGCTATAATTACAATTATTATTTATCAATCAGCAAAGGAACTCAATAAGTAAACCATTTCAAGTAAGTTGAAGAGTTTACATTTCTTATTCATTATTACTCTGAAGTTTACATTTCTCATTCTACAAACGATAAGAATCTACCGCCGAACGTTGTAAATCCTCATTTTTGTATCTGTGTCTGGGGTGTGTGAGACTTACGGATTCTAATGCGATATTGAATCTTATATCCAATTTTTGTTTTCCATTTTTTTAAAAGTAGGCTTATATTGTCTTTACAAGAGTCGGTCTATTAAATAAAACAGCATACCTTCCTTACCAGTGGCGTATTTACGATTTTGTTTCGGAGGGGGAGCTTTGCTAACTTTCGGGGGGGACTTTGCCTGAAAATGTGAAAATTCTGCAAGATATTTCATATACTTTACAATAGTAAGTAAGAATTCGGTGGACCTTAAGGCCCGAAGCCCCCCCCCTAAATACGCCACTGTTCTTTACATTTCAAAATACAAACAAATGCAGGTACAGGTACCGTTGGAAAGGCTTTATAATGCCCTGCAACCATTGTTTGAAGATATATTTTGAAATATTTTATGATTACTGAGTTATTTGCATTTACACTTAAAACCAGGTGCTCAAAAACTAGTTTTTTTTATTGTATCTCGAAAGAAATTAACGATACAAAAGCACGCTTCATTCCGTACGTTTGGTAATTAATTATCTTCAATCTGAAACAAAAACGACGGTTTTACCACTATTCTGCGGAAAGTTATAACCATTCCCACAAAACACTACAAATTCTGGTGTCGGCCATTTTGATGACGACATATTTTCGAAACCCGACCCGATATTCTTTGGGACTTCCTGTGAAACATTTACGAGTAAATGTGCTAAGCGTTCCCGGTAAATTTTGTTTTTTTATTCGGAATATTTAGGTTAACATGCAAATAAGCTGAACTTGATTGTATTTTAAATTGCGTTTTCCTCCCCCACTTCCACCCCCTGAAAAAAGGGGAAGCGTACATCAGAAACTCGGGGACTTTTGATATGTCATTTAGAATGACCTAATGAACGTTTTTGTGAAGAAAAACCTTGGCTTCTAATTTTTCCGAAGAAAAATGCTAAAGTTCCTGGACTATATGAGGTTCTACAGGATTTTTAGATGACTATGATATTCTTTGCTAGGTCATTCTCCTTAACAAACAAATGAAAGGACTTCCTCTCCATTGACGAATAATACAGTTATTAATTTTAGTATCTTAATGCTAGCTGGGATGTTACAACACATGATATAAAGTATAGAAAGATCAGCGTAGCGCTTTTCCTATTTTTGCATTCCTTCGTTCCTAGGTCTGTAACACCGCTGCATACCGCTCAACACCATCTCTGTGTAAAATCGATAACGTCATGCCTGTGTTAACCGCAACAGCGAAGCCTTGATATTGAAATAACAGGCTAAAGTTTTAGTTATTCTAGGGCTGCTGGCCTGTGTTAAGGGGGTTAGGTCTTATCAGCAGTCGTAGTTTTTATTTCAAGTACTTCTTGCTCACAGAAATAATTTAATCTAGATTTTAACTTCCAATCAGGGCGCCCAGAAGATTTCGCCACTCTTTCCACAGATTGATCGATTGCCTAAGAAAAAGCAAGTACAGAAGTGCAGCGATCACAGAACCATTAGCCTTAATTTCCATAATGGAAAGATTTTTGAACAGGCGGCTGGAAAGTAAGAAGAGATTTTGGAGAAAGATCGATTTTCATTCCGGATAGAAAAAGACACCAGAGATGCTATTGCGTTGATGAGAATTATAGTAGAACGAGTTCTTGACGTAAAGGAAGAGTTGTGTTTGTGCTTCATAGACTGGCAAAAAGCTTTTGACTGGGTCAGTTGGACAAAACTTCTAAAAGTTCTTAAAGAATACGGGGTGAACTGAATAAACCGACGATTTATTCGCAACCTATACATAGGACGAGTAAAGTTGCACTTGAATCAGCAAGAAATCAATAGTGTGAAGATTAAAAGAGTAGTCAGACAATGATGTAGTACGTCCCCTCCCCAACTTCCTTCAGTAAATGTTTAATGAAGCACAATTAATGGGAGTTGGAGATTTCAAGATTGTAGGACAGATCATTAACAAGAACACGTAGGCAGATGTTACGGTTATAATAGCTAAAAACGAAGAAGAACTACAGGAGATGATTGACAAAATAGTTGACACTGGGAAAATAATTAGTGGAATTGAAAGGAACATCGAAAAATCGAAAGTCATGCGATTATCCCGTGAAAACGCACCCTTACGGAGCAGAGTAGGAAAAAATGAGAACTTGAAGAGGTTGGTAATTTCGAATATCTGGGAAGTTTTTTTAACAAGAAACGCTTATTGCACCCAAGAGATCAGGTGAAGAATTGCCATAGACAAAGAGAAACTCAACGAGAAAAGATCACTCTTAACTACCAGGTTTATATTGAACTAAGAAATAAGCTGATCAAATGCTACATACGGAGTATTGGACTATATTGTTCAGAGAGTTGGACATTACGCAAGTTAGAGAAGAAATATTTAGAGAGCTGGAAGAAATGTGGTGTTGGAGGAAGACTGAGAAGATAAAACGGACAGAGAGAGGAGCAACAAACGAAGATGTTTCAAAACAGGAAGGAGAGAAAAGGATGCTTTTAGGAAGAATCTTCGTAGGAAGGTCAATTGGATTGAATACATCTTATATCTTTTTCGTACCTTCATAGAGGGAAAGATGGAAGGAAAGCGAGGGGTAGGAAGAAGAAGAACACAGCTGATCGATGATTTGAAAACTAGGAGAAAATATTTCCTCCTTCAACTTCAACGTCAAACCAGAATGGTCACTTTAATTTGTTAAAAAATGTTCATATGTAGGAGCACTAACATTATAATTCTAGCACTAACCAGCAGTAACGTAGTATTAATGATTGATACCCTTTTCGTTTTTGGCAATGCTTATTTGTAAAGTGGCGATTTTGGCTTGACATTATGCCAGAATCGCCACTTTAATTTGTTAATGACGTTTCGTTTGTTGGAGCACTAACGTTGTACTTGTAGTACTAACATCACTAACGATTAGCAACTTTTTGGTTCTCCCAAAGTTTATTTTTAAATCACCACTTTAATTTGTTAACAATTTTTCGTACGTAGGAACACTAACATTGTGCTCGTAGCTCTAACTAACATTAACGTAAGATCAACGGTTAACATTCTGTTCGTTTTCTGCAAAGCTTATTTGCAAAAGTTGTTATTTTGGCGTAAAGTGAAGCCAAAATCGCCACTTTAATTTGGTAATAACTTTTCTTGTGTAGGAGCACTAACGTTGCGCTTGTAGCACTAAAGATTCACACCTCTTTGATTTGATTTTCAGGAGCAAAACTATATGAGACATAGACCTTCAACTTAACGTGGAATCCAAACTATTTGAGCTTCAACCGAGAATCAAAATGAAATTTTTGAGTTTTACGTTCCACGGTTATGCCAGTTAGGCTAAAGGAGACGGTGATGATGAGAGATGAATGAAATGGTGAAATGAAGAAAGTGGGAGGAAACGGGAGAACCCCGAGAAAACCCACGCACACGGTGTTTTTCCACCACAAAGTTCACTTGGCGGGAGCAGGATTTGAACCCGAGACCCCTAGCACCAGAGGTGAACGCTCTACCACTTTTTTTTTCTTTTTTTAAACGTCCTGACTTATTTTCTACTTCAACCACTTTTCAGGACTACTAGACACGACAGGGACACGAACACAGAAACATCGAGGACAGTTAAAATTCCACCCTTGCTACTACAGAGGGACTCGAACCCCCAATGGGCTTCACCTCACGATCATCAGCCTAACGCCTCAAACCGCTCGGCTACACCCACCGGCTGAGCCACCGTGGCCCAACCGAGAATCAAACCCGGGTCTCCCACTACAAAGACGCATATGCTAACCTCTTATCTACAAGGGAGCTCGATCCCTCTTTTGTTCTCTATTTTAATTTGTTAATAGCTTCCTGTACGTAGGACCATTAACGTTGTGACTATAGTACTAACAAGCACTAACATAACACTAAGAATTGGTGTATGTTTTATTATGGTTTTCAGTTGTGACGATCTTGACTTGATAAACGTGTAATTAGTAACCCGACAATTGCAGTTGCTTTCAGGACCACTTAATTTCCATCTATGATGTCAGCGTCCCTGAAATTAAATTAGCAAACCATAGACTACTATTATTTTACTACGAATATTTTACGGGATGTCTACTGGCCGACCACAACTTCACAGATGTTTGTTTGTTGTATACAAAGCTTCAGTGATTCTGCTTAATTGTAGTTTCCCGTATAAAATAGGAATAAATCTGTAAGATATATGAAAAGAATTTATAAATATATTCTTTATTCTTCTATATATTCTTCTTGAATATATTCTTTCAGTAAGGTGATGTATATTAAAAAAATGTGTTAGATATAACAATACAGGTTTCATTATTTTCTATTTGATTTTACACCAATCGATATTACCTGTAATGTTTACTCGAGGAAATTATTTTTATCTGCCAACAACATTATTTTATTTTACTTCTAATATTTGTTTAGAAACGTGGGACTGTAAGTGCTACATCATTAAAGCACATCTAAATTAAGAAAAATGTTAATGGTTTAGAAGGATATATATATATATATATATATATATATATATATATATATATTCCTTCTAAACCATTAACATTTTTCTTAATATATAAGGAACGTTGATAGCGTCAACCGTGCTATAATGAAACATTAAGTGATATGTTATCTGATTCGTAGATAATATGCAGCGTAGTTCATAGGATATCCTAATAGAAATAACAATATAAAGTAAACAAATCGCGGTTTGTGATTGGTTGAGAGCGAGGTCTCTCCCCCAATCGTATATTTACTTTAAAATGCGTTAGAAGGATATACGAATATATAGATATATGTTATTATTGAACCCCGAGTTAGTGAATTAAATTTGAAACTCGAGTAGTATATACGAAGAAAGGTTATTGATTTCTTTTTCCATTGACGAGTAAGCTATTTTTCCGATGTACTGTATATATACCGGTATATATATATATATATATATATATATATATATATATATATATATATATATATATATAGATAGATAGATAGATAGATAGATAGATAGATAGATAGATAGATAGATAGATAGATGCATGAGGTTTATTCATGCCAAAAAAGTCCTGCTAAGACCGGTTTTTCCAAGCACTCAAATACCTATGAGGTCTATGCCGAACTTCACTGGTCTATTTCGGTCCTCGTGAGGTCTAACCCGGTCCTCGCGAGGTCTAAGTAGGTCCTTTGAGGTCTAAATGTGACTTCAGGGCTGCCAACATACTTTAAAACAACTTCAAGAATCAAAATAAAGATAGTGTGTAAAATGCAACATATTAAATTATTTTGCATTTTAAACAAACAAAAATCGCTGAAATTTCGTACCATGGAAATATTAACAGGGAGATATTCTTTGATGTATTATTTAGTGCAACAAAATTAACAGTGTTGCCATCCCAATAACAAGATTTTTCAAATAACACTAAGCAATGTTTTTCTATATTTCAAATTTGCATGTTAAACGAAAACTTACTGCCTTTATTGTTTAATGATGTAAACCGAAGGCGTTGCAGTATCGAAAACATTCAAATTTCAAAGGTCTCTACTACAATAACATGGCAAGTGAATTGCAAGGGAAAATGCATATTGGAAGTACCTTAGTGTCGAATACTACGATGACAATACGATTTATTTCGAAGAAATGGAAACAATGATACATCAAATTCTTTATTTTGAAAAAGGTACTAACTATAACAACCAACCGCATAATGGTTTTCAATAGACACAAAGATTATAATGCCATTTACAACAATTTGATAAATCAATCCGTACTTACATATGAAAAAACGTTGTTAAAGATTGTTGTAGTGCATAAAATGAAATATCTGTAGGAACCTTTTAAAACACTGTTGGTTTCCTTTGCTTCCATGACATTATATCGATTGTTTTTGAAAATTGTATTTATAACAAATTGAGGAAGAAGATGATGGTCGCCAGATTAGTACACGAGCTTAAAAACTCACAGTTTTTAAAGATTTTTATAGTTTCTAACTATTTCAATTTTAGATATTTTTTTTTACTTTGGTATGATCTTTATGTTATTTTAAAAAAATTCAATTTATCTGGCGTCATCGATAACGTTTATTTACCACAGTTTCTTATTTTAAACTTAAGACCAAGCTATTCGGGTCCATATCCAGGCAATTTTGTTAACAGTTTATGTTGTAGCTATTGAAGCTCTTATATTATAAGCAATTACATCATAACAATCTTAGTGATAAAGTGTACTTGGCTATAAGGCTTCGACTATTATTATTATTATTATTATTATTATTATTATTATTATTATTATTATTATTATTATTATTATTATTATTATTATTAACACGATTTGATGAAAAGGAACTACAGAAAATTTTCAGAATTACATAATTTTTAGCATTTTTGCAAGCTTATCTCCATTGTTTATCACATCTCCGGAGCAATATCAGATATCAAATTGCTCTATACTACATTATGATCTTTATATCCATTAAAAAGAATATATGATTGAACGTAGTATTTTCCAAAGCGGCTTTAAGAAATGAAACATGTTTGATATAATATCGTACGATACTGTACTTTGAACATGAATTCCCCTCATTTAATAGTTTTAACGCATTAATGAAACGATACGGCAATTCGTAATTTTCCATCGACTTCATTTTCTACGTAGTAAACAAAATAAACGTTTCAATTATTGGTTGAAACCAGCATTCGATCCAGTTCTTTCAAAACATCGATGTTAGAAAAAAGTTACAAGTCAGAAACACATTTAATACAAACTGCAAAAACTTTTTTGTATTTTCATGTAGCATAGGCTTCAAGAACAAAATTTAAATGTAGGAAAAGACAGATTAAATCAACACTTGGAGAATATATTATCTATTCTTGTACAGTCGTGCATTTGTTTCTTTTTTAAAAAATAATGTATCTTCCTTTTACCCTTCCCTGTAACTTGTTTTTATTTTAGAGTTGACTGCATGATAAGAGTTAAAGCTGTCTCGTCTTTGGAGGAGTGCTGTCTCATTTCGTATCACGTCACGAATACTCTGTATCGTCCCATCTCGTGAGTAACCCTAGTTGCATGAAGATACAAGTTAAAAGGTGTTAACACATACATAATTGAGTGTTTCAGCACAAACCTAAAATTTTGTATATTCAACCAAAGTTAGTAACGAGGCCCTCAATGGTAGGTGATAGATCGCTCACTTTCGGTGTATGAGATTCCAAGTTCGATCCTAACTCCTACCCAAGTGGAAATTGTGGAGGGAAAGTTTTGTGTATGAGCTTTCTCGGTGTTCTTCCGTTTTCTGCTAATTTCTTCATTTCACAAGTTTGTTCGGTCTCGTCACCACTGTCTCCTTTAGACTCGTCTGGGACGTTCAAGCCAGAAAGAAGGAAAAGAACTTCAAAGATCCTGCGGCATTTAAGACGTATATCATAATTATACTTAGGAAACATCACTATTTTTGCTCAGCGATTGAAGTTGAGCACCCTATTCAACAGCGAACCTGTTTAAGACGGAGATCTACCGTTCAACGTAGACTCTGAACCTCAAGAGCTCCCGCCGGGGCTTTTCCGCCCCAAAGACTCGTATGCTAACTATATACCACAAGGGAGCTCGTTCGTGGTTATATACAATGCTTGAATTCGTTTATCGACATTGCGGGTAAGTAAAATAACGATCAACATGACACATACTTCTAAAGATGCAATAATTCAAAAGGATACATCGTTTTTTTAACCTCTCCCACTCTGGTAACAGTCGTGAAAATAAAACTTTTAAATTAATAATTTTGACAACAACTAAATTAACGACGTATTTTGTGAGATACCTACAAGTAATCTTTCCGAACGTTCGAGTAAAGTATTGAATGTGTCTAACAAGATATGTACAATGTCAGACATCTGCAAATCCATCAACGACTTCGTTAAAAGAGTTAATATAACATCGTCATACAAATTCACTTAGGATGACAAACTGAGGGATTTAAGAACACAGTTACAAGTGACAACTATAGGGACTATACAATACTTCAAGTGGGCAACGATTAAAAAAAAATAGAAAATATAATAAATTGTAGTTAGTTTTGAGTTAAAATTTGAAGTCAAAAGTTTACATATTCCGTTCTGAAATACAACTATCAGATTAAAATTATATGAAAAAAAAAAAAAAACAAATCCAGTGGAATATTTTCGAACTTGAAACCACTAAACACGGTTTGAGGCGGGAAGAAAGCAAACATTCCCTCAAGGGATGTTTCAGTTAGTTTCTTTGGAGATCATTCAAATGGGATTGAGGGTGAATATCTCTCTCGTTCTCCAGTAATTCGCACCCTGGTTGTAAGTATTAGGGTACTCTTTATTTTTCGACTTCTGTTTTTTTTTTTTTTTTTTTAATCTCACCGCGGATGGTTCCATATCAGACCAAAACAACTCATGAGAAAAATTAGTTCAGTTAAATAATATTAAATGGTTCTAAAACCGATCTCAAGTTTCGAATGTATTAACAACATACAATATGAGGCAAAAGTAGCCTACCTTATAAATTTGGAAAGACTAATGTAAGTTAACAACCACATATTATGAAAGTAATACGTATTAAATGTTTATAGATACGAAGGAAATAACATCAGACGTGTCTTCTGGTTAAACGCACCCCAAAACATATCATATGGCACTTTTCAATTAAAAATTTTGCACTTGAACCTAAGATGGAGGACTTCGAGATGGCAACCATCATGGTACTATACAGTAATAAATGCGATTCTACCTTAATTATCCTTATTCAAGATATGATATCACTTCTTCTAACCGTTAGAAACTTACAAGGTACTTTTGCCTCGCATTGTATATTGTAAATCATTGAAAACTTGTGGTCATTTTGGGCACCATTTAATATTATTCAATTGAGCTTATTTTCCTCATGGGTTACTTTGGTATAACATAATATGAAACCATTTTAGGAGGTGAGATTCAAAGAACCTCGGAAGTTGAAAAGTAAGGACCACCCAATATGAATACAGGGTATTAATGAACTACACCGACAAACTGTAAGAGGTGATTCCTCAGATTAAAAAAAAAAAAAAAGTTCCTATGGACCTCTGGGAAAAGCGCATAGTTTCAGAGATAGAGCTGTCCAAAATAGCGTAAAAGCCAAATTTGAAGAGGCCCTATTTCGAATTCGAGAGATCGTGGAGTGGTGGTCTTCAGCATAAAGAAGTCATGCATACGCAATCCAAAATGCATAATTCATTAATGTTCAATGGGTGTGTAGAGTATTCTCTAAAGGATGAAATTCCCAGACATGATATCAACCAAATATGATCTGATTTATGATTGGTCCAAAGTAGGCAAATGATCAGCCTTTACAGCAGTGAACACGAAATCCTTTGGCGCGATACGGAAGTGTTAAGAATCGTCAACAACACGGACTCTCGTACTCGAGAAAAAGCATGCTGTGATGTTTTCTTTCATGTTTATAAAAGAAGAAAACGTGAAATATACCGTGACGAAATGCACCGCATTGCACGTTATTATGAACACTAAAAAACATGGAGCTGCCTGTTCCTAACACTTTTGACTTCCCTTCGAAGTACTGGATGTCGATTCTTGTCAAGGCTTATCTCCTGCCTACTTTGTACCCTCCTTGAAATCAGAGTATATCTGAAAACTCTATTGAGAACATATTTAAGAATTATACCCTGTACAGTAGGGTGGGCCGAAAAATTTTTTTTCAGATATTCAGGATTGAGTAGTTATCAAAAGTTGTGCATTGGTACGAAATGAAGCCATGCCAAATATGTTGATTTTAAAACAATATTTAACCGGGCCCCCGTGGCCCTAAAGTTCCCAATTTTTTGTTCAAATAAAATGTTTTTAGGTAATAATAACATTTTACCAGACAATACTATTAATACATAAAACATGAAATACATGGTTTCAATATACGCAAATAACTATTAAGAGCTTAACTAACTTTAATAACTACCATATTAACACACGAAAAACCTTTGTGTTGAGCCCACCTCAGAACTCTCAAACTTTAAGAGAATATAACTTTTTCGCATCTGGATGCAAAATGCACAACACTGGCTTTCCGAAGGCGGCGCTTACATTGCTGAGTTCAAATAAACTAGAAACAATATGGCTGCGAGCCTCTCTTCCTGTATTGTCTTGACTTCGAATTAAGCATATGATTTTGAATTACAACTCCAAATGCAAAACGATCATTAATCCCATTAAGAACCAAATTAAAGAAATTTAAGAACGGTGCTCAGAAGTTATGTGATATTTTCTCTTGCAAATGCTGTGATAGATTAACCTGTAAGTGTGGTAAATTAAATTATATACTGCTTTTGGAGTGGGAGTTCATATTAGATCAGAGAAATCAGAGACAAATGACGAGTTGCAATGTAAATGAAGCAGAAACCTATAGGCTCAAAAGAAAGCATGACACACAGATCGATTATGATGTTACGGTACCAATTACAAGAGGGTTACAATCGTTAGCCTCAATCCCCTACTTGGAACATACATTAAGCGCTTCCACCCCGAATTCAGACGATGAAGAGTTCGCATGGAGCTATCGTTTAGAGAATAAAATCTAAAATAAACCTAAATAAACAATAGTGAGCCCTAAACAAATGAGTATCGCAAAAGATTTAACAGGTATATCGAATAGGTCGGCTGCTAAAATTGTATCCGCAGTTTTAGAAGATATGAATTTACTGAACAAAACTAACTAAGGCAAGGTAGTAGATAAAAACAAAATCCGTACGAAACTAGCAAAAAAGAAAAAGAAAAAAGAAACCGTCTACATTGTAAAGCTACTAATTTTAAGGGTCTCTATTTTGATGGCCGAAAATACCAAACTATAGTTCTAATTGACAACTGCAATAGGCAAAGCACTGAAGAATATGCGGATTATATCGATTTGACCGATTAGTCAGAAGTAATAGTAACGAAACCTCCAATTTTGGCTAACGTATCAACAGAAGAACTAACCGAAATAATTGTGGAAAAGAGGAGGTTTCAGTTTGTCACGTTTCCCTTCTACACACAGGCTTTGGAAAGGTGTGTAAAGGTAGTAACAGAATCTTCTTCAGAAGTATGCGGTAGTGTTTCACGAGACGGTTATATTCGCGCAAAACTGGAAGCACGAAAGTATTTACCAAACTTCGGACATAAATCTCAATATTTTATTCGAAGATTCCGCTAAGGAGCTTTAAGTAACAGGAGGGTGGGTGGGAGGAACTCGCTGTGTAGTCATCTCCACGTGGTGAGTTCTGCGCTGGTTTGGTGTTTGTTGGTCAATTTTTCAACCTTACCTTATGTATTTGTGTCCGTACTATTATATCTACTTAAACACCAATCAGGCGAAGAGCTGCACATCAGATCAGAACATTCAAAATCCTCGGGTCAAGTTAAAATATGAGGAATCTTAATCAATTTTCTATACACACTTAAAATAATGGTATACATATCATAAAAAATAATAATAACACTTTTCGGACCCGCAGGGCCTGGTGAAATATTTTTATCTGCCTCTGTTTTGGGGAAGAAACATAGCATTATACAACTTTTGCACGGTACTCAAACTTAATTTTCTGAAAACAAATATTTCAATAATATTTTCACTACTCACACATATTTTTTCAGCATTAACGTTCTTTTGGGCTCCCGGGGCCCGGTTAAATATCTTTTAATCCGGCTGTTTTGGTGAGGAAACATAATACAACATTATACAACTTTTGCATGGTACTCAAACTTAACTTTCTAAAAAAATATTTCAATATTTTCACTACTCGCAACTATTATTTTTTTTTTTTAAATTAACGTTCTTTGGGGCCCCCGGGGCCCGGTTAAATATCTTTTAATCCGGCTCTGTGTTTGGTGAGGAAACATAATATAACATTATACAACTTTTGCACGGTACTTAAACTTAACTTTCTAAAAATATATTTTAATAATATTTTCATTGCTGGCTACTTTTTTTTAAAAAATTAGCGTTCTTTCGGGTCCCCGGGGCCCGATTAAATATCTTTTTATCCGGCTCTATTTTGGTGAAGAAACATAACGTAATATTATACAACTTATGCATGGTACTCAAACTTAACTTTCTAAAAAATATATTTTAATAATGTTTTTATTGCTGGCTACTTTTTTTTCAAAATTAACGTTCTTTGGGGCCCCCGGGGCCCGGTTAAATATTTTTTAATCTGGCTCTGTTTTGGTGAGGGAACATTATACAACTTTTGCACGGTACTCAATCTTAATTTTCTAAAAAAAAAAAAATCGGCCGTTTTCGGCCCACCCTACTGTACAGAGTACCCTGCAAACCCATTGAAAATTGACGTAATATGTATTTTTGAATTCTGTGTGCGTGACTTCCTTTACGCTGATAAGGATCACTATCCACAGTTTTTGGAATTCAAAGTAGGGCCTGTTGGAATTTAGCTTTTCCAGATTTTGGACAGCCCTAGATCTTAAACAATGCACTTTTCCCAATAGATCCATATGAACTTTTTTTCCCATATATATATATGTGTGTGTGTGTACATGAAGCGAGAGAGAAACTTTTACCTCCTGATGTTATGCGAGTAATTATAAGCTATACAAGATAGTGAAAAGAAAAGTGAGTTATAAAGTGTAAATAAACGTTAGTTTTTTAAGGAAGTTTACGTACATATACTGTAACCATATACGTAATTGCGCAATCTGGTATCAAACTAACGCTTTCAGGTCCAGGAAGTCAAAAAATATGTAGAACTCATGGTATTACGAGTAGGGTAATGTAATATCTGCAGGTACATTCTCAAACACGTAGGAAAACAATCCATTTATTATGTGGACCGAAAGCATTCAATTAAAAATTGACAAATATGGTTCACCTCAGAAAGTGGGCATTAAAGAAATAACAATCATGTCAATAGTGTAAAATACCCAGGTTTGGAAAACTTTCTAATTATGTTTTTTTTTTTTAAACTAATTTCATGATGGGGGCCGCGGTGGCTATTTAACTGTTCTTACAGAGTCTTTGTCCATGTATGTAATATTATAACAAAAAAAAAAAAACAGAAAGATGACAAATCTGTAATACACTGTTGTCACATCAGCTCATGATAATGTAGGAATAACTCGTGGTAAATCTACTACTAATAATGTAACCTGCCTGCCCCGTGCAGACACTTATGTATATATGCATTGTCTTTTGTTCATTGTTTTTTCTTCTTTTTGTTTTTATTTTACCATATTTTTTTTTACAAAGTATTAATTCACTTTTTTTTAATTCTTAATATGTTCATGTATTTTGTGTGTTCTTCTCAATAAAGAAGGTTTAAGAAAAAGGTGGCTCAGTGGTAGAGCGTTCACCTCTGGTGCTAGGGGTCCCGGGTTCGATCCCAGTGAACTTTGTGGTGGACAAACATCGTGTGCGTGGGTTTTCTCGGGGTCCTCCCGTTTCCTCCCACTTTCTTCATTCCACCATTTAATTCACTACTCATCATCACCGTCTCCTTTAGCCTAACCGGGATAACCGTGGGACGTAAAACTCAAAGATGTCATTTCATTTTTTTAATTTCATGATGCTAAGTCCAATTATGCTATTTAAAAAAAAGTGTAAAAAAATAGTCCAGTCATATATAGACCTTATGGTATTTGAATGCCTTGGAAAACAGGTCTAAACGGGCCTATAACGTCCCGTCTAGACCTCATGTGGGTATTTATCTACATCTATTTACGAACGAGACTTAAAATTTGACATTTTTCGGTTACCCATAAACCTTTAGTTGAGGGCAGGGATACACCTACGGAGACAAATTGGGGCTCGACTTCCCACATGACTTCCTGTTCCCCAAATGAAGTTCGACTGTTAGGTCTTTACTTCAACATGTTTATTAAAGCAAATAAATGCTTATAATAGAACAAATAGAAGTGCCCATTCTTCACATGGGAAGAATAAGGTTTAAACGAACATAAAAGTGGAAATTTGAATATTATAGACACTGCCCCACTTATAGAAACTGCCGAAGTTTTGGAAAGGCTGAAATACGTTTTTGATTAATTTCAATTAAAAGCTTATGTACCAGACTTCTTACCTCTAACTTTAACAAATACTCACATAAAGTTTTATTAGTAAAAAATTTGAAATTTGAATATTATAATATTGATCTGAAGAAAAAAAATCTAAACAACGTCAACTCATAACAATTATGAATTTCCTAAATTCAATAATTAGTACAACACTGATCAGTGGCATAGCCATAAATATACTATACCAAAGAAAGTACTAATTATTGCGTAACGAAAAAAAACGCTTACATACACACAGACGAACACGTACACATACAACAAACATTATGTGACGTTATCGGTTGAAATGTGGGACATATGGTCAGCCAGAGTGCTTCATGGGCTTTTGTGACACGAATTTTAGTATTGTATTTCATCATATAGAGGTGAGGCGAACTTCAGGTGAGACAGATAAGAAAGAAGTTAAATTGTTTCCAGTTTTCTGTAGTTACACAGTTTTGAAATACTGACGAACTTTGGTAAATAATAAATTAATCTTCCTGACGCTACAGCCATGAAAGACTATGACTAGCTACATGACTCACATTCAACTGGATGAGGAACGATAGTGCATCGGTTCCCAGGCGCCATTATTTGTGTCTTTCTAGATCACAGTTCGCCACCTCTTAATTCACTAACAATGAGGTTAAACTAGATCTAAATAATAATATTATTTTTAAAGAAAAATAAACATCCACCTTCTTTTTAAGTGGTATCTACTCGTATCTGCAGATGGTAAATTTTGATGGCTATTGTAACGAAACATTGTTTTAAAAAATTAAGACTGTTATATATAACACTGAAATCTTATGTAGGGTTTAAAATATAGCTTATGAGAAGTAAGTTTTTCTTTAAACATCTCATGTAGAGCTTGTTTCTCATGACAAATTATCTGCATAAAAGAGTCTTAACAATTCTAAATAAAAGAGTCACAAATGAAACACACTACATGAAAGCAGAATCTATTTCAGTATCACTGTACTAAATGGGAGTGGATTTGGGCCAAACCAACTCTCTGCCTACGTCTTTGATACTGATTATTCATGAATTTTGTTGCCCTCCTTTACCTAACTGGATGCAGACAGTTTACTATCGATATGAGAGCGATCTTATCCTTTTCTTCGATTTTTCTCCATTTTTACTTACAAGTGTCGATAGGAGAAAAGGAAGTGTGGTGATCGTAAAACGACTAAGATTTTGTTTATATGTCATTTATAACTCTACAATGTTGTACTAATTACTCGTTAGGAAAATGTTTAAAAGGGTTCCTATTTATTGTTAATATTTACTATATCGTCAAATATGACTCATGCAATTTTACTGACATTACATTAACAAATTCCATAAATAACTCTACTACTTGCTAATTATTTGTAATTACAAAGTCTACATACGGTAGTCTGATTTGAGTCTGTTTTCTTCGAACGAAGTTTTGATAAGAAAAAGAAAGAAAGAAAAGGAAAGAAAGAAATGTATATTTCACAAATGTTTCAATAATACCTGTAGCATAATATATTTTTGTTTAAGAAATCAGAGCGAAAAAGTTCAGTACGGTGGTCCGTAAGCAGTAAATATATACCATGGGAGTGATTGGGTGTAAATAAAGAAAACTAAAGCTTTCCTTTGGTGTAAATAACTTGTATTCCACTTAAAAACTAATAGTTTTATGTGGCTTAGAAAAAAAATATACCTTTGTTTACGCAAAATAAGAAGTAACTTATTTCTAAATCTCAATGATATTTGAATGCCTTTTCAAGCCTTCCAGTTATTGTTTATAGCATAGCAGATTGTCCTGTGAATTTAATCCAGTGTATCACATACGAATAGCCGAAAATGTAATATATATATATATATATATATATATATATATATATATATATATATATAGAAAAGCCAAGAGATCAGGCCCTGATATTCTGATATTCAAACAAACATAGGAGAAGGTAATAAGACTAACACTATATAACTATAAACTATTGCAATAGAACAAGTGTTGGAACTCTGGATAAACAAACAGATCCTATTTACAGCATCAACACTATTGGCATACGCAACGGCCACTGAGGACTTAAGTTGAACAAAATAGCTTAATAAACAAATAAACACAATGCACTATGAAACAAAAGTGTACACCATAAAAGACAATGATAGCACAGCATTTAAATGAATTCTGAGCAAAAAAAAAAAAAAAAATGTTCACTTAAGGCATTCCACCCATTTACCCCCGCACCATGCGCCCAATTACCCCGTGGAGGTATTTGGAAGGAACAAATTTTAACAAAATTTTAACTGCCTCACAGTGTGGATTCAAGATTGCTGCTCTTCACGGCACCATCCTTATGATGTTTTTCAGCAGCACGAAACATTCTGGCTCAAAACATTAATAGATGAGCAATTTATTGTAACTCAAACCAAAACACATACACACCTGAAACTGGGTTTCAAATATGTCATTTCTCAATCCAATCAGGTTTTGGTTTTTTGTCATTATTACACCCTCTCAAAATTCACCTAAGCTTTTTTTTTTCTAATCAACATCTACCTACCCAAAATTTGTGTTATTAAATTCCATAGAAATATACTGAAATGCAAAATATTTATATAAATTTTTAAAAAGTTTTTCGCCCAATACCCCCTTCTACTCTCTCTCTCTTTCTCTCTTTCCTAAATATATACCAAAATGATTATTAATATTTAAAAATATGTTTTAGTATACCATTGTACAAAAATGACATATACCTAACTAGTTATATGTATGAATCAATATAATGCATTGAGCTGAACAAAACCACATGTTTGAAGGTAAATTCTTATGCGTAGTATCGAGAAAATCGAGGAAAATGCTTTTGTAGAAATGAAAACTATGCGGTTCTTTAACCAATAATAACAGACAGTGTTTAATTTTACTGAAAGAGATAGTTATTGGCTTACGTAATGTATGAGTAGTTTAATGCACTGTTAACTAGCAAATTGTAGATCTTTGTCTTTTTCGAAGTGACACACACGCTCCTTTACACACATAGGATTACTACTTATAACTTAACCTTACAATTCAACTACCGTGTGCCATATGCTTTTATTTTCTATTATACTTGCTCATTCTTTAGATTATAATCCAGTTCCCGAAAACGATACTGGGATACTAGTTTCTGATATTCTTTCTAATGTGTTGATTTTAGCCAATCTGAATCAAGGACGTGCATCTTTTAAATTCCAGACAAGACGAAACAGTTGTCTCCCAAACAGATAAAATAAATTAATGACATCTCCAATTAATCAATAGGCGTGGGAGATTCGAGTTCGATCTCCGGTGGGGGGCTGCGATGGCTCAGTGGTAAAGCGTTCACCTCTGGTGCATGGGGTCACGGGTTCAAATTCTGCTCCCGCTAAGTGAACTTTGTGGTGGACAAACACCGTGTGCATGGGTTTTCTCGGGGCTCTCCCGTTTCCTCCCACTTTCTTCATTCCACCATTTCATTCATTTATCACAATCACCGTCCCCTTTTGCCTAACCGGCATAATCGTGGGACGTAAAACTCAAAGATTTCATTCTTTTTGATCCCCGGTGGAAGTTCATGTGGTTTGGGTCCCACAATAAGTTCACGTTTTATGTAGCCTCGATACTCAAAGAGACGCTAAATACAAATCAAATCAAACCAAATCGATAATAGCAGTATCGCGTTTCCTCTAAAATAAGATCGAACCTATTTTTAGGTAACCAAAGGACACATTCCGGTTTTTATCTATTTATACAAATATCGAGCCTTTTACATATCGAAAAGATAAATTCGGATTTTTATCTATTTATACAAATATAAATATAGCATCTTTCTACATGTATTATGAGTAAATCAACCATTTTGAGTTCTGCAACTACTGGGCCAGAGTATGGCTTAGCGTGTTTGCACACGATACC
Source organism: Thermobia domestica (assembly GCF_964235325.1). Taxonomy (NCBI): domain Eukaryota; kingdom Metazoa; phylum Arthropoda; class Insecta; order Zygentoma; family Lepismatidae; genus Thermobia; species Thermobia domestica. The sequence continues at coordinate 93,066,745 of NC_137464.1, read as the reverse complement.
GACATAATAGGAGGAAGCCCCGATAACATCGGTGTCGGTGTCGGCGTACTTTGCACACGTCGCCGAAAATATCGTTGGAATCTCCGATAATATCGTTGCCGGTGATGAGTGAAGTAAGCGACACACACAATATATTCTGCACTGTTTCTATAAATCTTCTCCATATATGAAAACAAATAAAAGTAATAATAATCGGGAAAATTATTTTTTTAAAACAAGGATTACAAAAACTGTTTTGAAGAGGTGTGGAGAACGGTACAAAACTTAGAAGAAATAGGCCTATGCCTAAACATGTTTAGATTTAACAGTGCCGTTTTAAATATAAGTCGTAAACATACTATTTTTGTTTCGATGAGAATTGATGTTGCGGTACATTGCAAACTATATTCGTTTTTAATTTTTGTTGAAACACTGTTACATATTGTATGTATGTATATTATTTTGTTTTCCATGCAATTAACACTAATGTCATAGAAGATTAAATTATAAGATTCGAATTAGTGATTTTGTTTTACATTGCTCCATACATACAGTGGCGCAAATCCCGGGAGGATGAAGGAGACGTGTCCCCTCCAATCTTGGAATTGGGGAGATTGCCCCTCCCCAAAATCCGATTAGAAATGTGTTTTTTGAGGGAGAAATTTGATTATTTGTGTCCGGTCACCAGAAAGGAAAGTGAGATGAAACTAATGTCCACTCAGAATAAGCCTCGAAAGTGCCCGCCTCCCAATGTTGAAGACAACTCTGCTCCCCTGATCCTCCACAGCATTGTTTCTCGACTGATCTTACCCGTCCCCCTCCCCAATGTCGAAGACAGATTTGCGCTGTTGCATACATACCTGTCGTTGCTCGTTTCTTTTTGTCCATGAACTCAAAATCCTGGGCAAGGCTTGCATAAACTTCTCGCCATGGTTTTTGTTTTCCAATTCTGTCCTTGAAAGAGTCTGTTATCTTATCCCATATGCAAGGTCTACATTACACAAGTTCAATGTGGGTTAAAATATGGAATGGAAAAATTCTTGCCATCTCTACCAGTCATTGTAGCTAAATTGCAGAACTCTAAGAGGGGGTTGATCCCGGTACAAAGGGAAGTGGATACATAGTTTTGGTCTTTGTTTTCAATTGCCATTCCACAAATTTTTTTTAAAAATGGGAAATTTGGGATAGTTTTGGGAGTGAGAAAAAACATTTGCAACAAGTGAAGCATGATGTCACATCCCTGTTGTTGAGATCGCAATCAAGAAAATGCCAAATGAGTCACTTGTCCTTGAAGCTTTGCAAAGAGTGTTTGATTGTGCTGGTTTCGTTACAAAATAATAATAATCCTATTTTGACTTGTCAACAATTCTGATGAAAATAAAAAGAAGTAATAATAATCAGGATTTTTTCCATATGCTTATGTTCACACAGGCACGTAGCCAGGATTTCGTGAAGAGGGGGGGGGGGTCCGCGACATGAAATACTATGGTCATCACACCAGTGGCTTGATCATTCTACACTATTTTCTGGAACATATATTGGTTCTTTTAGCCAGGATTTCGTAACAGGGGGGGGGAAAGGATATGAAATTCTGAAGGCCCAGGAGATCGATCAATCTAAACTACTTTATTATCAACATGTATTGGTTTGTTAGGACAATAAAATGATGATATGTTGGTAAGTATTTTAATAACAAACTATGAAGAAATCTCGAGTAAAATAATAATAAAAAACGTATTGAAAAAGATTTTACAATATATACGTCCTTCCTCTGTTTATTCAAATATAACAATTTTCCTTTCATTATGACCTCAACTATTATAAAAAGTACATACTCAACAATGTCTTATAAACTATTTTACAATATCTGTATTCCTTTCTTTGTTGAATTAAATTCTAACAGAGATTTCTTTCCACATAATTTTTTGTTTGTTATATTCCGTCAACTACTGTCGGTTCCAAATGACAGGTTATTAAAGGAGCAGTAGAAAATTGTTCTTGAAATAACATGTTTGATACTGCAAGGATGCGATGACGAAAAATTATGATTAAAAAAATGGCCACACTGTTACACAACGGCACTATGCTTTTGGAAGCTTAAAATCTCCCTGACTAGTAGCAGAATCTGAGAATTCCGTAACTTTTCTTGAAATTTCAAATTCCCTGACTCTTCCAGGATATCTCGCTTACCTCGCCACCATGTATTGCAAGTAATACAAACCTCCTAATAAGAAAGAGAACCAAAAGCTTCCTGTAGTTTTTTTTAACGCTGATCCTTCTTTTTCTCATTTCATTTTGTTTCATCCTTCCTTATTTTTTTCATTTCCGGTCTCGAAGGGGGGGGGGGTCCGGACCCTTCGGACCCCCCCTTGGCTACGTGCCTGGTTCACAGTGTATCAAACTTTGAAAATTACGCTTAAATTAATTTCCAAAATGTATTAAAATTTAAATGCATTAATAGATTTAAAAATATACCATCAAAGAGTGTGTGTGTGTGTGAGAGAGAAAGAGAGAGAGAGAGAAAAAAAAGAGTGGAAAATAATCAAGAAATTGGTTATCTAAATTTCCTATATTCTATTTGGTAATAGCTATTTAGAGGGAAACCAGTACTCTTCAGACTTCCCACACTTTATACTTATTTAATAAAAGGAATTAGCTACTCCAAAATAGAGACTTTAAAATATAAAAAGCTGTTCCGAAGTTGTTTATAATACAAGATAATAATAATATTATTATACAATTGTAATAGAAAAAATGGAAACAACAAAATTCCAAAGATAAGAACGAAACAAGAATACACAGCGCCTTGTCACTCACTCTCTTCATCTAACCCACTGGCCGGCCGACATTATCGGCCGCATGTGCATCCAATCATAAGAAAACATTGCCCACGACAAAATCGGGGGCTTGGCCGACAGCATCTACGTGTCGGAGGATCGGTCGATAATGTCGGTGGCGTGTGCAACCTACGATTTGAGTACATTGAAGTCGATTTTACCGCCGACATTATCGGCGCTTACACCGATATTATCGTTGCTGTGTGCCGTATTCTTGGAGAAGGGCATATATTACTAGCAATCTGACAAGTTATGCCAGGGCTTATTTTCTAGTTGGTTCTTATTTTTATAGAAACACAGTAACAGGAAGAAAAAGGATCCTTATGTGACATTCTTAATAAAGCCGAAAAGACGTTACCATGTAGGAGCACTTTATTTTCGGAAGTTTGGTTTCAACAGTTTATAAGACTATGTAAATAAGTTAGGCATAATCAACATATCTTTAAAGATTTATTACTCAATAACCTAGATTTACCTTTATTTACTATGTATAAAATTATAATATTCAAATATGCACCACTATACATTTCGTAAACTTACATGTTATTACGAAGTATTTTTTTAAAAATATGATTGTGTTAATTTGAAAAATTGGCAACTCTAAGAAAGAGTACTATGATGAGAAATTCTATAGTCACTGGAGCATGAGCAAGCTTAACCACTTCAAAATGAATCATCTATATATTGGGCGTAGGGTACGAGACGCAACGATAAAAAAAAAAAAAAAAAAAAAAAAAAAAAAAAAACTCTATTGCCTATGGAACCCGGAGGTTGAATGCCGATAAGCAGTCGAAATTTGATTAGACGCAATGAAAGGTTAGGAGGTAGTACTGAAACATAGATGATTAAGAAAAACGAATAGATGAAGTTTACATTTAAAAAATGCATAAATTAAACAAAAGTCAAATGAAGGGCCAGGGGGAAGAACGCTTTCAGTCCAAGAAAAATCGATATCTCCAACACCAATTTTCTAATTTGCTGTAAAAATAAGTTTTTCTTTACATATATACAATATTTACCTTGATATAAACTTAAAACTATTTTTCTAATAATGTAATTACAATGGTTATTTAATGAATAACTTGCTTTTTTTCCTCTCCTGAAAAATTTCATTAAATGGACTGAAAGCTTTCTTCCCCCTGACTCTTCAAATATTTCAATCTATGCCTTACCTAGAAAGAAGAGGAGATGTAATATTTTCTTGCTTGTAGAACATGTACTCGTGAGACTTATTACAGTATTCAATATAATTTGGAGTAGACACGTTCACCTCCCACTTAGGTTCTTGATACAGCCCTAAATTCTCTTCGTTTCCCTCCTATCTCATCGGTATTGAAGGTCATTGCTATTTTTTTTTTTCTTGTAGGATGACGCGAGAATTCAGGGGTGCATGATGGGCCTAACAGAGAGACAGGTGACCCTGCTATAAGCGTTTTGAATCCTAGATCTTGCGGATACAGGTTCAACATGGCAACAAAATATTACAATGAAGGGTAAGGGGAAAAAAGAAGGAATGTCACAAAACTGCATTTTCGAGAAAACGGCGTTTTAATATTGCAAACCGCGTAAGAGGAATAGGGTTAGTTAAATCTTTTGCCCATTTTATATGGACATTTCTACGGGTCTAGGAAAATTCGGTGTAGGAAATTTCGGTGTAGGAAAATTCGGTGTAAGAAAACTCGGTGTAGGAAAATTCGGTGTACAGAAAATTCGGTGTACGGAAAACTCGGTGTGGGGAAATTTAGGTGTAAGGTAGATTCGGTGTAATACATATTGAATATTACCACTTACGATAATTTACGACACTTCATATTGTGAAAACGAAAACCATAAAATGTAACGAATAAAATGTTATTTCCTATTGCAAGAAAAGCAAATTTATTTTATTTTATTTATTTTTATTTATTTATTTATTTATTTATTTATTTTTTGCCTTCAGTCCACTACTTCTTGCATGTCTTTCGCGGGGTATTACTATAAACTACTTTTCATCACACAATGAAGCTGACACTTTTTGTCAGAAATAAACAATTATAAGTTCAGAGAATAGTTATAGGAACAACTAAAAACACCTTTCCTATAGTACATCATAGAACACATACAAGGTGATTCTTTTAAAACTCACGGATTTCATTTAGATCTAGAATTTCTAACTGAAGTTCTAATTTTTGCTTGTTTCCTATCATGTTTTCATGCGGTTTGTGGCAAATGATCAAGGAACGTTGGGAGATTTATGTAACTATGTTTACTGGTTTAAATTCATTTGGGGTAATGTCGGCCACGCCTCTAGAAAAACAGCAAATATTCGCCACTGTATCGAATTGGAATTAGGTGAGGTGCGGTGTGGAGATTTGAGTTTCTTCGTTAGATGGCAATCTCGCGACGATCAATAAAAAATAAGAAACTGGGCCGTTGTATTGAGAATTATGCTGTGCTACTGTATCAATATGATCAGGACACAGTTACAATAATGCACTCTTTGGAGCAACGTGATTTTATCGTTAAAAAGTTTTTGGAGAACGGGATCTGTTGTTGCTACGCAAAGGGCATTTACACGCAACTTTGCCTCACGTTCTACCCCAGATAGGAACATAATATGGTCGTTAGTGAATAAATTGCAGGAAACAGGATCGCTTCTGAGGAAGACAGGGAAGCATCGGACCTCACTGGCGGATGTTGTGAAAGATGTCAGGTACCGACTCTAAGTCACAAAAGAAATCTCTATTCAACATGTGATTTCGCTTCAAATATCCAATATCTCATTCGAACTGTAACGTACAATGGCGAATATTTGCTGTTTTTCTTGCGGCCTGCTCTATATTACCCCAGATGAATTTAAACCAGTAAACATAGTCCCATAAATCTCCCATCCCTCCTTGATGATTTGCAGCAAACCGCATGAAAATCTGACTTCACTTAGAAATTCTAGAGCCAAATGAAATCCGCGAGTTTTCAAAGAATCACTCTGTATATACATATGTAAGATGCAAAAGTATATTGATCAAAAAAGTCTTACTGGAAAGGGCAATATAAAGCAGGATGGTTTTATCAGATAATAGTTGTACAAATAGTTGACTTCTCCTCCAATCAGACACTTTAATTTGTTTGCCTTAAGGTAAACAAACTAAAGTGTCTGATTGGAGGACTTTGAGGACTAAAGTGTCTGATTGGAGGACAAATTTCTCGTCATGTAAGGGCCATAACATGTTAAAATCCCTCGAAATCTAGAATTCCAATAATTTCAGAAACACAATTCAATATAAAGCAATATAAAGTAGACAGTAAACAGTAAAAATGATAGTAGACAGTAAAAGCACGTTCTACACAAAATTTGAACTTCGAACTAATACACTCATTTATCCTTAAAGTTGAGTTTTTAAATCCTACGGTCTACTTCAGTTTGAACTTAAAACTAATACACTCATTTATCTTCAAAGTTGAGTTTTTAATAAATCTTACGGCCTACTACAACGAATCTTTCTTTACACCTAACATTCCCCACACCGAGTTTTCCGTACACCGAATTTTCTGTACACCGAATTTTCCTACACCGAATTTTCTTACACCGAATTTTCCTACACCGAAATTTCCTACACCGAATTTTCCTGCTCCCCATTTCTACATCTACGCATGCATGGCATATACAGCCAAATAGAACCAAGAGTCACCAACAGATAGGGCAAAGCACCCGAAAAAGCACATACATGGACATTCCTTGTTTTTTCCCCTTACCCTTCAACTTAATTATAATTATTCTATTTTAGCTTCTCACTAATAAGTAAGTTGGACATAATTTTACATAAGTGTACTGTAACTACAAAAATTACAGTCTCTACACTAATTCAATTTGTTTAGCTTTACATAGTTTTCAGATTTTTATGTACACAATAGTAATAAAAATAATCAACACTTTAAAAGCAATCAATTTTATACAGATAGAAGCAATACGGATATTTAAAAATAGAATAAAATGAAATTTCCAGTTTAAAATTCGATAATTTGAAAGTGAATTTTTATGAAAGCTGGAAGGAAACGGGGAAAGCTCTGAGAAAACTCATGGGAAAAAGATGTTGCCCACCAGAAATTCATACGATTTGGGATCGAAGGGCCTCTCGGACCAGATGTGAGCGTTTTACCACTGAGCTACCACGTTCTCTCCTCCTCCTTCTTAGGTTTGAGCTTCTGATGCACTTTGGCGGTACCTACAAGACCATCGATTTTCTTATGACCGATAAGTTGCTTCTGATGAAATACGTGTACCCGTTTACACGCATCCAATTCTAATAGTCTTCAGAGCTTTACTCATCAGCGGTACCTCTCTTTGTGCCTCTACTTTTTATCTGGAAGGAAGACTTCGATTCTTTCTTCATTTCGTGGATTTATTTTCTTTTTTTCTTTTTTTTTTTTCAACTTGTGAATTTGTCAAATGATAAAGATTGGTCAAATGATATTATGCGCTAATGATGATTTGCAATTAAATTTAATTTTTTTGTAGACAATATTTTTCTAACAAGGTCAGGAAAGGGGGAAACGAAACTCACCTAAACAATTTATATCTATCCCAATATAATTAATATTATCGTCCGAATTTTTTTTAGAGATGATCGCAGAAATGTTAACTGAAGTTTATTACTATTGTTATTTTATGAAATAAACTATTCCGATAAATATAGCGAAATAATAACAAATAAGGTTTTTTCTGAATCTATCATATATTATTACTATTAATGTACAAATTGTTAACAGTGAGCTTGATTATCAACAGTTATTAAGATTCTACATTTCGCCTTTAGTGAAAATTCTACCCAAAAACCCAAATGCAGGCTTCAATTTATTTACCTAATGTAAGTAGGAGCGAATACAGCAAAAGCGGGATAGACATTTTGTTCCTGACTTTTCAATGTTTTATGGAAAATAGAAATTACTCTAGCGTATTAATATACTGTTGTTAGCAAATTTTAGAATATATTTTCCTCATTAGAAGATATAAAGTTTTTAGAGCAAATGTGGATACAATTTTTCTTTTTCAATGTCACAATTTTATGCACCGAATCTAAGGGAGACGGTAATGATGAGATAGATAATAATGGTTGAGTTGTCCCGCGTAGCGTAGTTGCTAATGCTCTCAGCTTTGTCGCCAGAGATCCCGAGTTCGATGCCTTGCGGGTGCACTCGATCGAAAAGGTGTAAGAGCTTTTTCAGACGAGTCCTGAGTGAAGTATTTCCTCATTCACATCAAACCGGGATAGTACCTAACTTCCGAGTCCCAGACCGCTTCCTTCCTACCTTCCTTATTTCTTCGGATAATGTGCTCGTCTATGTGATGGGTTTAAGGCGTTAGATACCGGTGATGTGGGGAATATGTATAAATAAATAATAGAATGACGAAAGTGAATAAAAACACGAAAACCCTAAAGAACCACGCATGAGGTGTCTGTACACCACAAAGCCCACTTGGAAGAGCTAGGATCAAACCATGGACTAGAAGCACCAAAGGTGAGCGCTCTACCAATAAGCCACTGCGGCCGCAATGCGACAAATGTAAAGCCTAACATCTGCAAACCTTCATGTACATCAAAGATGATCATGGTGCCCTCGCATCTGAGAGTTTGTCTCTGAAAAGATTATCACTTACTCATCAACGCCGAGGGCATACTTCTTGCTCTTAATTTATGTTAATTAAAACTTGTTTTTAATTTATGTTAGTGAGTGTTCTTGGACATTGAATAAAACAATTTTAAATTATACAATATTTTGAGGAAGGGACATGGACCTTTGGATCTTTCTGGGTAGGTCCTGATATTGACAGGATCTACGAACATGTGGGAAATGAAATAAATAAAATTTGTGTTCCATTTCAAAAAGGAAATAATAAAAAAAAAACCCATTACGGAACAGTTTTGATAGATGTTCGAGTGCTAAAGAGGCAAAAATAAATTTTCCCAATTTTCAAGAAATATCCTAAAAATCAACTTTGTAACCTTCAACTTTGAAGGCAGTATATTATAAGTTTGAGTGATATTAGACTTAACTCCATTTATACAATAGGTTGTTGGAGTAACATTGTTTATTTCAGTTTCTTTTTTCTCGTATTATAATTATGGAGATCTTTACTATTTATCAGATATAAATTACTACGTATATTACATCTATGTACATTGTGCACATACATACAAGAATGAATTATTATTAGTGACTCAAACAGCAGTAGAGCTCCTTCGTGGTTAAGCGGTTAGCGTACGCGCCCTTGGCGTGGAAGACCCGGGTTCGATTCCCTGCGGTAGCCCTGTGGTTCGGATTCCACGTTAATCAGTAGGTCCCGTCTCATATAGCTTCGCTGCTGAAAGGAAAGTTTAACTCAAAGTCAACTCAACTCAACTCAAATAGCAGTATATTTGATTCCACAAACTAACCCTTTATTTCCTTAGTACATAGCTATTATGGCTTTCTTTTGCAATATTGAGATTGAGAATGCTAGATATTATAATTATACAGATATTAGTATTATACATCTGGCACTACTCGCCAGTTACCATGTTATTTAAAGCGCATACATTTATTTATGAAAGCTACTTTTTGGATGATTCTTCATTTATTTTCCCTTCAACTTTTGGAAACGGTTACACTGTCTCTTCAGTAAAGACGTTCTTCATAGTATTTACTTTCCAATATCGTAGATAGTCTATGTTATTTTTTAATAGGCTGTATTCTCATTCAAATGAAGACCAAACAAGGAAAGAAACAAATGAATTATCCAAAGTTGAATACATACTACCGAGCAGTTGGTGAACACAATATTTTCTAATGAAAAGAGTCTATAAAATTAGAACAGATGTTCTATTAAGAAATTTGGTTTTCCAAAGCTTCTTCATACGCATATTACCCTGTTCGTTTGTGCGTTCATCCGTACGGAAGACAAAAAGAATGAATAAAAATAAGAATAAAAAATAAAAACTCATTAGCTACTTGATGGATCACCACGAATTTTGGTCGGGATGTAGAGGTTCGAAAATTAGCAATCGAGTTCGTTGAGATGATGTTTAAACCGAAACTGATAGAGATTAGTCAGTTTCGATTTTAACATTGATCACTATAGGGCTAAAAAAGGGAATAGATGGCTAGAAACAGTTCCCTGCAACCGAAAAGTGTCTCAAGAATGTATTTTATCTCCCTCCTTAAGTCTCTACTAAAACCAAAAGTGATATAAATACATATATGACAATGTCCGTTTCAATATTGATAAACATTGAGAAACGGATAAGATATAGCGAGAAGTGGTTTCTGAAATAGATTTAGCGTTCTAAGAATAGGTACTGTTTTCTGTCTTAACCCTCTTTTCTAACAAGAAGTGGCAGAAGTCAACCACGTCCGGTTTTAACGCTGATCGCTATGGAGTAAAAACGTAAAAGAAAGCGAGAAGCAGTTCCCAGTAGTTTCCTTAATTAAGCGTCCTAATAATATACGAGTATTTCACTTCCACTCTTAATTTCTCTGTTTCAGCCGAAAGTGGTACATATCTACTACCACTTCGAGTTTCAATATTAATTGAAAAATCACGCTATAATATCCAAATTTCTTCACGTTGTGTACACGTGACAGTGCTACTTGTTTTTATGTACTGTACACAGGCCTGCAAGGTAAGATATTGAATGTGAAAGATAGTACAATTTTTAATAACTGTATGTGAGAAAATTCCGATATTTGGAATACAGTGTCGCCCTTCGCATCTTACTTTCTCCATGCGACGCAGACGTATGCAAAGGAAAACAAATGACGTATTTGATTTAATGGTTCATTTTAAAAAGAAAATACTACTGGTTTCTGATTTCTATAAATATAAAATTATAAGAAAGGAACAAACAACACAGAACTGGATAATACTAAAAAAAAGTTGGTTAGATATATCCGTGATAAATGCAGTTTGATTCTCACATGGAGTCCTTTCAAGTATTCCTAAAAATGTAAGAAATATTCAAATTTTACATAATGGAGTTTACCATATATGAGAAGTTATTTTCTTTTCTTTTCTTTTCTTTTTTTCTTTTTCTTTTTTTTTAAAAAACACGATTACTCGGAGAAAGATGTGACACATACGTAGCTTGGGATCCCCAGTACTATACTTTAAAGCAGCGTTTCCCAACCTTTTTCAACTTGCGGCACACCACGGGTGTAACTTCAATTCTCGCGGCACACTCATAGATATATTATTATTATTATTATTATTATTATTATTATTATTATTATTATTATTATTATTATTATTATTATTATTATTATTATTATTATATTCGTAAATATAAAATACCGTAGTATTCTTTTCTGTGATTTCTGATTTCACAAGGAAGAAAGCTCGATCGCTGGTTTTCCCCAATATAGGACTCACGTTTTTAAAAATACACTTTCTTTTTCGAAAACTGTATCCAACCTTTCACTAAGAAGGAAGATCACTAAATAACGAACCAACAAACTAATCTCTTGTACTTTAATAACACAAATGTAGGTAATTTGTATAAATGTTTGCTTTACCGAAAGGAATGAATGATATTTTAATATTAAAAGTTACAAAATATTCTGTAACAATAAAGAAGCAATAATGGTGATAACAATGATAACAAATACTTTTTTCAACGTTAAAAATATACAGAAAAGTAACACAGTATGAAACATAATTTATTAACATCGTTGAGCTACGTTACATTTTTTAAATATTTTATGAAGGTTAGAATTGTTCTATAATATTAGTAATGTAACATTATTTCAATAATATCTATTGAAGGTTGCAATTGTTTAATATTAATATATGAAGGTTACAGTTTTTCAAAAATAAGTTAAACAACTTGGTGCACGAAGCAAAATTAATGTTCAAATTGAACTTGATATTCTTTCATAATCTTCTTCAATTGTGGACTGATAGTTGTTAAACACACCCTCATGTCGTGTTCCGGAGTTAGTTGTGACCCGTTCTTACACTTGATTGTGTTCATTGCAGAAAATCCTGCTTTACTTAAGTAGGATGTAGAAAAAGGAATATGAACTTTGTAGAAATAGCTAGATATTCTCTCCGGACAGAAATCCAGAGTGATGTCTTGTCTTCTTGTGAGTGTTGGAGCTTCAAACCTCGGTCATTCTTCACATCGACCAATTCACTTTTTTTCCTGTACATTTAATTCTGCTGACTGTAGGACAGAAGGCGCAAAGAAGTCCCTCACGCAGTCAAATGAATTAAACTGAAGAGTAAGAAAATACTTCTCAACATTGGTACACAACAAAGACAATGTGTCTGAAATGAGTAGTGTTCTGCGCGGATGCGGATACGGTTTCCTACTTCTTTTCCCTACCTAACAAAACGCTATGAAATTTGTGATTATGGTGGAAAGAGCACTAAGAAACGTTCGTTTTGAATTAGAAGTTTCTAAAACCGGTTGAAAAATAACTAAAATCAAAATAAGTGTGTTTGAAGCTTGTGCCTCAGTAACTGCAAAAGGAGAAGAAATGACAGGAGAGAGTTGTCCTTTTATTGCTCTTTTCAATAGCTATTTAAAATGTGTTTCAAAAATTTTTCGAAATCATGAACTATGTAAGTTGTATCCTACCTCATTATCTGCGGATGCGGGTGCGAATAGAAGATTGCGGATGCGGATAGAGATGCTGTGGATGCGGATGCGATGTTTTATATCCGCACAGACCTCTAGAAATGAGTGTTGAGAGGTTTGTGACAATTTTACAGCACTGTAATCTCAAATGTCACATTTGTTTTGTTTTCTAATTCTGACCTCCCAAAATGAAAGTTTCTCCCTAAATAGAAAATTTTGTCACTTGAGGTTAGAATATTTTCCTTTTTTCCCTGTATGCGTATTCAATGTTTGGAATATGTCGGTAAGAAAAGTAACTTTTTTGCACCAAGAATCACCACTAAGGAAATCGACATTTTCACTTTCTTCTGACAGAAAGAAGTTGTTCTTTAAGTGCATAAAATCTTGACAATACACGACTGCGAGACAACCACCTCGATTTCGTCGCGGCACACCAGCGGCCCATTCGCGGCACACCAGTGTGCCGCGGCACACCGGTTGGGAAACGCTGCTCTAAAGCAAGCAATTATTGATTGGCGTTACCTTTTAAATTTGATCTAGAAAATAGGCCTATCGTTTTTCATTAAATCTGGTGAAATCTTGCCTTTGAGTAAACGAAGAAAAATGGGTTAAGAGGTTCAAGAGCCTCATACGAAATAAATAAATAAATAAATAAAATTAGGAGCAAGAGCGTCATAATTGAAGTGACCTCGTAGAATTATGGATTTCCGAAATACTGTTTACTTAGTATTTGAAAATACAATATAATTTGATTTTATTACTTATGCAATCTGCAAAATATCTTACACTAAATATTAAATAAAAAAGTTTTCCATGGATTCGGATTGGAAAAAATTTAGGACGCAATTCTATTATTAGTAGCAAATGTTTTTTTTTTTTTTTTAATTATTATTTGCTATGGATCAAGTAAGTAAGTGTTTTATTGACGTAAACTTCAATATAGATTACATGCATATTATAAAAGTGGCTTCAAAATATGCTTTCATTAGTAAATGGCTTTATTTATAGAAGAACTTATAGGCAAGTTCTACATATTCAGTTTTCAGTGACTGATAGATCCTTTTCAATCAGAGAATTAAGACTATATATTACGTGAGACTAAATTAAGTTCTTTTTTAAAATTTTATTTTGGTGTAGGTAGCTGTGAAAATAGTTAGAACTTATGCAGTTTGTTTCAAGCTTCATATGTATGAAATGCTAGATTCATTGCTTTTTATTTAACTCGAGAAATACTTTTCTATAGTTTCTATTTTCTTTCTTAAAAGAAAAATCTCCCTTTGTATGTAGTATCATTACAAAGTAAACAGTCTTCTAAAGAAATTAAATAAGACATAGATCTCCAAATAAAACTTATGATGATCATATCTCCTTAGTTACCTGTCTTACGAGATAATTCAGAGATACAAGAGAGAGAGAGAGAGAGAGAGAGTTCTACGTATGTGTGGCGCAAGTGGACATAGACTTTTCATTTATTACGTATAAACAATTCCTACCTTATGTTGATAATGACAGAGAATTAACGTCGAAGAAAATTGAAAATTAGCTTACAATCGTGTATCCCCTTCTCTATAGGATTGCTAGACATCTGGATTTTTAGCACGATCATCAATTTTGAACGAATTATATATCAGCTGTGTGATTTCCAACCGAATGTATTATCAGTGTCATCTTCAAACTCATTTACAATGAATCTTTACATTTCGTTTCCCGTCAAATTTCGACTTCTAATCGTTGCATCTCCTACCTTACGTTTAACATATTTACTGTATGATTCATCGTAAAGTGGTTACGCTTCATCATAGTCTACTAAATCCCGAAATTATCTTTACAGTACGCTTTCTAGGGTTTCCAAACCCACAGTTACATATACACAGTTTGTAATAACATGTAGGATTACGAAATGTACAGTACATATTTGAATATTATAATTTTATATATAGTAAATAAATGGGAACTTATTTTAAACCATTGAATACAGGGATGTACGCATAAACTTATATCAGAATGGGTCCAAATTCAATATGACTATAAATTACATTAAAAGTTATCAAGTCACTTCTAAATTTAGACTAAATTTTCGAAAAGTGGGGATTTCGGAGGAATCAGAACTCCAGGAACCACTCGCTGCGAATGCCCCTATTTGGGTAGTAAATCTTTTCAATATACTGATTATTCGAACAGCCTTGGAAATTATTGATTTCATTTGAGTTAAGCTACCCTTTCAGCAGCAAGGCTATATGAGACGTGGACTTACCGCTTAACGTGAGATCCGAACTACATGAATTACCATCAGGAATCAAACTCGGATCAACCGCGCCTATTGACTGAGGATGTTATTCAGCTATCTCTTGGCATTAGAAGACAGTTCTTTGGCCTTCTCAGAAATAAATAAAAAAAAATTGCTGCCATTGGCTCAGATTGGCTTAAATCAACAAACGCGGAAGAATATCAGAAACTATGGAAAGACAATATTCTTGTCAGGAACTGGATACTGAAGAATGAACAATTATAATAAAAAATAAGAACATGTGACACAGTTGAATTGTAAGGTTGAGTTGCAAGTAATATATGCGTAAAGGAGTGTCTGTGTTACTGTTTGTAAAAGACAAACATTAATAAATAGATCTTAATTCTTAATTAACCCCTTCAATGTGGGTGGAGAGTTAACTCGTGTCTTCAAAACGCACCAGCTGTGCGGATGGCGTATATATACGCTTTCATTTTGCTTTGGCTATTTTGTATTGTGCATGGCGAATATACTTGGGCACAGTATGAGTAATGTTATTCCCGACAATATTTAGCGAGTTTGCGCTAACCTAGGAACCCCAAGAGACCAGACAGAAAAATTGGGCTTGATCTGTTGAGGCATTCCCAAATTTTGTGTAACCTAACCATATTATTATTATTATTATTATTATTATTATTATTATTATTATGATAACCATAAATACGACAATGACAAGTTATAGTAGCTAATTAGAAGCAACAAAGATCATAATGCCGAAAATTTCATTGTGATTGCTCCAGAGGTTCAAAAGTTATTAAAAGGTAACAAATTCCAAAGTTTTCAAAAAAAAAAAAACTACGCTTTTTACAGCAGTTCGCATCTGAAAATTACGCACTGAAGGGGTTAAGAGTTCATTTTACTACTCATGTAATAAGTAATTAAATAACAATTTCTGTCAGAAAATAAAAACCAGTTGTTATTGGAAATAAACGACACAATTTCTAGAGTCGTAAATCCTCTTTTCGTTTACCTTGAAAACTACGAATGAGAACTTATCTTTGACATGTGATTTTACTTAGGTCGATATAGTCTATTGATTCATATATTTTATATGAAATACACAATATTACAAAGAAATATATGTTAAAGTTCATGTTAATAATAATTTTGGGATATAAATCTCATTAATCATACTATATACTGTCATCTTGCTAAGGTCGTAATGAAGAGTTTAATAAATGTATATTTCAGTATCACATTCATCTCAATAAGTATCATGTTTCTCCTATATCAATTTTTAAGTTTACAAAGTTTCTTTTACCAAAAAAAAAAAAAACTAGATATGAGCTTTTTACTTCAGGCATACTATTTTGCCCAGTTCCATTAGATTTTTCGATTGATACTTTACCTTTGGAAACTTTTTTTTTTAAAGGGATAATAATATTTTAAAATTTTGAAGAAAGACACTATTTTGTGCTTCCGTAACAGAGGCGAGCACTAAAAACGGGAGCCAGTGCATCCGAATCCCCATCCGAAACTTCAGAATTATACACATACATGTATTTGCGAGACTGTTGAATACTATGCTCAATAAACGTACGAAAGGAGAAATAAATTTATCAGAGAAATCTAGCAAACGGTTTTCTCATGGTTTCCATTTTTCAGATTGTGTAAAATCACAATTGTCAAATTCAATTATTCAGATTAAAACAGTATTTACACAACACAGCGCTATAATATAAACTTTTGGTATTCATCTTGCTATCAATCGTTATGCAATGGGAAGTTGCATCCAGGGTCTAGCCTAACATCCCGTAGGAAACTATATAATACGGAGTTCTACATGTTGACGTGAAATATGAATCTTATGAGTTATCACAGAAGACAAGATTTCTTCTTAGTTAACCACAATAAAATTCTAATTAGTGTGTTATTTAGGTGCGTGAACTTGCCCCCCCCCCCCCACTTGACGCACTAACGATAAAATTAATGTCAATCGTTAGTGCATCGTTAGTGCTTCTTAGTGCACCAATCCCTAACGTTAGTGCTTCATTAGTCTAGGAGCTATAAGTAAAAACTTTTGGGAGGCCAAGTTCACGATGCCCCCCACTTCAAGCACTAACGAAATACCTAGTGCCATTCATTAGTGCATCGTTAGTGCTTCCTAGTGCACTAACCCATGACGTTAGTGCTTCATTAGTGTAGGCTCTAGAGCCAAAACAATGGTACACGCTGCCTCTTCCACTTCAAGCAATAGGAAAGAACTAGTGTCGTTCGTTAGTGTATCATTAGTGCTTCTAGAAAATAATAATAGTTTCGTTAGTGCTTCACTATTAGAGTAGATATAGCCAATTGTAAGTAACGAAACTTCCATAAGAAATGCATGGGGAATTTTTCACTGCGTCAAATTACCGCCAAATTCAAAAGCACTAATGATTTCTATTAGTGCAATCGTTAACACATCGCTAGTGCTTCTTAGTGCACCAACACTAACGTTAGTGCTTCATTAGTGTACGAACTACAAGTAAAAAACCCTTTGGGCCTAGCGTGAACTTGACCCCCACGTTGAGCACTAACGAAAAGATTAGTGCCATTCGTTAGCTCATCGTTAGTGCTTCTAGAAAATACTAATAGTTCGTTAGTGCTTCACTATTAATGTAGATATAGCCAATTATAAGTTACGAAACTCTCATAAGAAATGCATGGGGAATTTTTCATTGCGTTAAATTACCATGTAGCCACGAGGGACCTCATATATGAGAATGTGATCAGACTATGGTTCTTCTTATACTCAGGTAAACCCCAAACAGAAATGGTTTTCAGGACCCTGGTGGTTCACTGGTAGAGCGATCTCTGCTTTGATCTGAGCTCACACTCAGCCAAGTGGGCCTTGTAGTGAACAAATACCATGGGAGTGGGTTTTCTCGAGGTATCCTGTTTCCTCCTATTTCAATCATCATTATTGATCTTATGATCACCGTCTCCTTTGCCTTCGGTGCATAAACGTGGGACGTTAAACCAAAAAGAAAAAGATAGTGATTCTTCTTAACTCCATTCTCATCCGAAGCACATAGTAGATAGCTAGCATCCTATGTTAAGTTATGCTTTCGTGTTGCATACAGCTTCAGAATTAAGGGGGATGTTAAACTGAATTAGTTAACTCAGCTTTGCACTTTCATCTAGCTTCTAGCAATATTTTGAGTTAAACTCTATCTTTATTCACATAATAAAATAGTATAAAGTTTTTTTTTCTTTCTTTCAAAGATGAAGTGTTAATTATTATATGAAAATGACAAAAAAGAAGCAAAGGATATGAAATAACATTGCATTTTAATTTAGTTTAATATTAAGTGTATAACATATAATGTGGAGAAGTACATACGTATTTATTTATTTTTTATTTATTTTTATACGATAAAGCCTATTTTTATTTAAATAATTGGGTTTGTTGCAATGTTCAAAAGTTTGTTGTAGTCATAGTTACGAGTTACCATCGAGGCAGAAACCTAGAATTCAGTCCCAATAGCTATGGCTTATATTATTATTGTAAATTGCATCCTTCTATTAGCTGGTAATTCATAGATGTAGATTTATATGAATCATTTATGCACATAGTATAAATCATTTTTTTTTTAAATACTTATCAAAGCGTATCGTGATAAGCACACAACACAATGCATGTAGACTTATAAGCCCACAGTAAATCAAATATAGCCACAGAAAACTATTTACAATTTAATTATAAATACGTGCTCAGTGACACGTGACCATGGTTAAAAATGAATTTAATAGCCTGCGACGGATAGTGGTAAGATAATGCATGAAATACTCTAGGTGTTCAAACAGGTTCAGGGGATGAAATGAAACTATCTTCTGCCAGGTTACGAAATGAGAGCGCAACTTTACTGCCTAAAGCCTTAGTAAAGACTAAGAGAAAGTTTAGTTTAGTATTGAAAAAAGAAGCGTCCCTCTTCAGTGCAGATAACGTATGATGTGAACCTAAAGTTTAAGGTGGCTCTACCGTCAAATTCAAATCACCGTAATGCTTTCAACGTTCAGGCACAGGAAATCGAACCCACAACCAAGCTCATCAAAGTCGAGTGCGATAACCACTAGGCAAGCGAGGAGGTAATATTGATATTTTTGTATATTATTGTTCATCCTTCTTTATTGAAACAATTGTGGAGTGCCTAAGTAGGGACTTGTATTTACAGTACATTATATATGGAACAGTAGTGTAGTAATGACTGATATGTCATGCTAGATAGAATATCTATTTTCATTCACTCATAGTTGATTTTGTATCAATGAGAAAAACCTTTTCTCTTCGGGCGAATGCCAGGACGACAATCTTCTTTAAAAAAAAAAAAAAAAATCACAAAGAGGGAATAAGCACGTAGCCAAAGGGTTAGATTAAGAAAAGCGATACGACGTATGCTGTTAATCAGTACCTAAAGCTTCGTTGTGCAGGTATTCCGCTATACACCCAATTAATATTTTTAGTATACGCAACAGGTTCTGAAGAAAGACTGTAAATAATAAGTAAAACAAGAAAAATTGAACAAAAATGAAATGTGAATAATAATGTATTTTTGAATAACAATATTGGAGCAATTAATGCATTGAAATTTCGCGACATATGATTTACTAAAGCAATGAACAGTTGAAAATAAAATATACATCCATATTGGCATAGATATGTGGAAGCAATATACAGGCTGTTTCAAAACAACACCAACAACGTTTGGGAGATGACTAGGGATGCGCACGAGACAAGATTTGAGGTTGTCTCGTCTCGAAAATGTGCTGCAAAAGTAGTGTCTCGACTCGAAAAACGTATTCTTCTCTATTGGAAGAGCTGTGTCTCGACTCGAATTTTGTCAGGAAATTTCTGTCTCGACTAGTCTCGTGCGCATCCCCAGAGATGACTCCTGACACCAAGATAAGACATAAAGTATACACAAAACTGGGTGCACAAATGCTTCGGAGTTATAAGCTGCCGAAAACATGAAAAATTGAACTTTAAAGGTTCATAGCTCCAAAACTATTTGACCTACCGTAGTCGGGTCCAGACTTCACTTAGGAACTAATATGTACACTAACCAAAAATATGTGTTTCAGAATCATAGGTACTCACGTAGCAATTTTTGCAGAGGGAGTTTGGTTACGGACGTATGAGTTGAAGTACTCACCAACTACATCTATAAAACTTGTTGCGGAACTTCCGCAGGATTCTGAAGTATGGATATTTGGATAGGGTACATATTAGTTCCTAAGTGAAGTCTTTACTCGACTACGGTAGGTCCCATAGTATTGGAGCTTTGAACCTTTAAAGTTCAATTTTTCATGTTTTCGACTGCCTATAACTCCGAAAGGAAGCATTTGTGCACCCAGGTTGGTCTATTTTTTTGGCTTATCTTGGGGTCAGAAATAATCTCCCAAACGTTGTCAGTGTTGTTTTGAAACACCCTGTATAGACATCCAATTGTTTCACGATGCTAGGGTTGAACCGAAAAATCTGAGGATATAATCAAGAATCGAATCCAGAACCATGCGTACGCACGCTAACCACTTGGCTAGAGGGCATTATATGAGCCACTTCGTTGCGAATATTATTATTCCTTTTTAATTATCCGTAAGTCTATTATGGTTAAAAATTACGAATCTTTTCTTATAGTTGACTGTAAGAACGTTTCCTACATTCCTTAATTTAAACATTTTTCCTTTTTTGATAATTTATTTTCATGTTGTCAGCCATTATAAGCAGTGTATGAGGTAATAATTCTCTCCAGAAAGGAAACCTAGCCATCACACACACAAACAATAGCTATAGGGTCTACATATTATTATTATTATTTTGCATATTTAAACAATTGCTGAATGTGGTGGCTCAGTGATAGAGCGTTCACCTGTGGTACAAGCGGTCCTTGGTTCGATTCCAGCTAGCGTCAAGTGAGTTTTGTGGTATTCCACCATTTCACTCGTTACTCATCATAATCGTGGGACATAAAACTTAAATATTCCAATTTATTTTTTTTCTTTCCACCTTCTTCGAGGCATTCTAGCTTGCTCATGGTAAAAATAATGCATTTTCTTCATAAGGAGATAAATATTTCAAGAAACAAAAATGCATGATTCTAATGATTACAAGAATGTTGAGAAGTGAGATGTTTCACAAACTGCTAAAATAAAAGTGTTTTTTTTTTTTCAGTTTGGCTAGACAAAATAAAAGTTGTTCCCTGTTTCTATTTTTATGATCATTCAAAAAAAATCTAGAAAAGGGAGAGGTTATTCCTGTCAAGGATTAAAATTTAGTTCTCCAGGGGGATGAAATTTTTTTTGAAGGGGAAGTCCCTAAGATCCCTCCGTCAGTTCACAAACTGATTATAAGTGAATAATAATAATAATAATAATAATAATAATAATAATAATAATAATAATAATAATAATAATAATAATAATAATAATAATAATAATAATAATAGATAATCTTTCGCTTACTTCGTTAGAGTTTTGCACTTGTAATGTGATATAATCCTTGGTTAATCCTACTGTCCGGTTGATAATGGTCACATCTCTTGGTTTGAGATTGCTCATAGTTGCCGAACTTTTCAATACTCAGGTCTAACGTCTGTTTTCGCTACTGAAGCCACATAAGACATTGACATAACGCAGTTTATACTAGAATCCAACCTCAGGGCTACCAAATGTCCCGATTTTGTCGGGACAGTCTTCTATTTTTATCCTAATTCTGCCTTTTTAATCTGAAACCGAGACGAGTATATGCATATTAATTCCAACAGTTATACCTTAATACGATGGCTACTCTGTGCTGCTGGTAAAGAAAATTAAAGGAAATTAAAAGGAAACCATAGTTTATTATATTGTATCCAAAGTATACCTACCACAACAATAGCTTACTTTTGAGAGTTGAGTATGCGAGTTTGGCATAGGAGACTCAGTTTCGATTCCCGGTGCGAACTTATGCTTTCCGAAAATTAGTGTAAGTACCAACCGAATTTTCGAACTTCAGATGGCACTTCAAGATAACTCTCTCTCTTCTCAAACGTGTCAGTTCGAAGTCCGATTTCGGACCGAAACAAGCTACTATGAATAATTTATGTAACAGGGGCATTTTTCCTTAGATATAGTATTTTCGCTCTAACCAGCTCAGAAGTAGTTGATGTAATGAATTAATACCTGTGAGAGTTTTCTTTTTTCCTTGAAAATTTCTTTCGTAAGTTTCTCTTTTCTTTTTGTCTTCTTTGTTTAATCTCTTTTTCTAATCGTTCTTGCATTTATATTATAGGAAATTTTTCATTAGGTATTACTTTTTTTTTGGGACAGCACAGACTTAATTTTTTAACACATAAAGATAAATAACTGTTTTCTGCTGTTAAGTGCTTTATTATTATTATTATTATTATTATTATTATTATTATTATTATTATTATTATTATTATTATTATTATTATTATTATTATTATTATTATTATTATTATTATTATCTCTTTCTAGTGCTTTGTTGAAGTTGGTTAATATTGTTCTTTTTAAGTTTTTATCAATGATTTTTCTCCTTCTCCCTCTAGCATAAAATTCCAATGATTCACAGGGGGGGGGTGGCACGGTGGCTCAGTGGTAGAACGCTTACCTCTCGTGAGCGAGATTCACTGTGGACAATATCGTGTCCGTAGTATTTCTGCAGGTACTCCCGTTTACTTCCACAATTTCATTCTACCAGTTCTTTCATCGCCATTCGCTTGCCTTAATCGTAGTCTCCCTTAGCCTAAAGGACATAATTGTGTTACGTTAAACGGAAAGATTTCACTTCATTTCTGACTCACCTGCGTCATAACCCTCTTGTAGGTATGTATCTCTGGTTTGGAGGATCTGTGTGCATAGATCTGAAGTCACTTAGTTGTCTTTTATAATATGGTTATAAATTTTAATTTACTTATTTTTAAAAAACTAATTTATGTAGAATTCAGCCTGCACTAAGTAAGTTGCTTCTTTATGTCAATATTTAGAAGTAGTCAAGAGAAATATAAATTAACAAATACCTTTTCTTTTTAAGAAGAAATAAGATCGGAAAGAACCCATACTAATTTTAGGTCAATTATGGTAAACATAGTTAACATTCAGCTCGATCTCCTAAAGGAGTTTCAAATGCCATTCCAGAACAATTTAAATTAAATTTTCTGAAATGGGAATATACATACTGTAATTCATTACGAAAAAACAAGTCATGGATTCATGTTCAGAAACTTTACTTCCCATAAGCTCTATCTTTAACATAAACCTCCCGTGGAAGAACACCCTCAATACTGTTTATTGAACATAAATTTTGCAGTAAGAACAATCTTAATGAGTCGTATAGTATGGTGCAGTACCTATAGTGTGCTATGAGTGTAAGATAATAAATCTAGACTTTGCTTTATTTCAAATTCTACTATATTGTCGTATACCAACTCATATTCAGTAAGATTTTTCTCATGGCTTATGTCTCTCATTTTATTCATTTTATGACCATTAAGTAGAAAACTATAGCATAACAAATCTTTTTCTTATATATGACTATCAACAAAAAGGCAAATTCTATTTGCTATGCAACTAAATTTGCATGTACTTTATTATGGAAAGCCATTTAAAAAGTAATGGCCTATTATTTATAAAATAGCTCCGATTAAATAATATAATATAAATAATTCAATTTTTGTAGCGTTTGGCAGTTAGTACAACTGAAACTAAGGCCTACAATGCCTCTTATTTGAAATAAACAATTTAGGTTTCAATATGGAAAAATGATTGGCCAATTACTTTCAAGGATGAGTTGATATCTAGTTTCGGCCAATCAGAAACAAATATTTGTTGCTGTTTAGAGCTACTCCGGCGAGTAAACTGAATATCAACGAATTCTTGCATGTAATAGGCCAGATATTCCTCCACATTTTATATTAGAACTGATCAATAAATTACGTAGAACTCTAATGGCTTTCCACTATGATATGTACACCATTTACTCTGAATTTCAAACATAATTTACTGTCCTTGGTGTTAGTAACGTAAGGGAAATATGTATAGTCCATTATAAGTATTGCATCATAGTGTACGACTCCTTAGGATTGCTTTTACTTGGAAGCTAATGTTACAACTAATAGTTTAGCGAATGGTTTTCTTCGAAACAAACGCATTTCTTCAAGTTCGATATTTTAATACTCCTTGAAAAATAACCTTCCACAAAAATACCATCCTTATTACAACAAAGTACATTCAACTTGTGTCATTCAGGATTAATCGAACGGAATCGAATCGAGCCTAACAGTTCCACACGGCCGCCAATAACGTGTCTATCTAAAGAACTTTTGGACACAACTATCAATAGCCGCATCTGAAGCCCTTGAACAGTTTTTTTTTTTTTTTTTTCATGGGCGCAAATCACACTCAACCGTACACTAAGGCTGATTATCAAGATAAACATTGAATATATTTCTAACACTGGAATAGACTCTGAAGAAAGTATGTCATCCATCACGTAATCATGTCAATCATACTCAATAATTTGGAGTGGGACACGGCTGTATCAGTGTAGGGCGTTTCGATGTAACACATTTCGATCCTCGCAACCAGAAGGATAAGATCTCCTAGCTGAAGTTTTAGACGGACAAAAGATATCACGTAGATATATTCGTAGTAAAATAATGGTAGCCTATGATTGCTAATTTACTTTCAGAGAAGCTGAAATGATATAAGAAAATCAAGAGGTCCTGAAAGCAACTGGAATTGTAGGGAAAATAATTAGTATTAAATTTCCCGTAAACCTAAATATCCCTTATTGCGTTAGTTAGGCAGAACAGGAACTCCTGTTATACCTAAAGATTAGATCAAAAATGCCTTACAAAGTGCTGGAGGGTCATAGGCAGAACAGGATTTAGGCATAACAAGAAGACAGCGATAAGTTCATCTCTTTTTCACTAATTTAGAGATCAATCAAAAAATAAGTACATAAATACTGTATTGTGTAAAAATCAAATATTATTTACGGAAGCTTTCTCGGGAGTTCTTTCTAAACAATAGACCCTAACGGAAGGAGGATTAATTCAATCCCTTATTCTTGATTGACTTTAAGGTGGTGATTATGAAGTTACTGCAGCGAATTTTCAACATGTTTACATATTTTTTAGCTTTTTTTAAAAATAACTGCATATGAATTTCGAACAACACTTATGTGTATATCTATCTCCCCAACTTACTATTCAGTTCTGCAGTGACATTCAAATTATGTGGTTTTACCTTTAAAATAGTATTTTCCTTTTAAAATGTACCACCAAACCAAATATTGCTTTCTTTCTTTTGTTAAAAGTTCAGTACTAAGCTAAAATTCACAAAAACGTCAAAGTTGTATACTAATAACCCAATATGGGATACAAAATGAACTAACATCCTATGTGTTTGTATGTTTCTTTCGTTGTTAAAGAGTGTAGTGTTAAAGAGTGAGGCATGTAAATTTTTCATAGTATATTCTGTTCGGTTGGAAATTGTACTTCGAGCTGGCAGGTTTGAAAAGAGAGATAAGTTATGTTGATGTGCCATTTGAGTGTAAAGAAATTCGATCGAAGAAAGGACTGATAAGACAGTCGGTCGGAGATAGGAAGTTGAAGACACCCTTTTGGGATCCCACATTGTATATCCACGTCCCACATATCCTCGGTGCTGGACGGGACGCTAAACTGCAAATGAACCAACCTACTCAGAGTTGAATGAAAAGTGTAAACAAGCTCTTCCCAGTAGATTAAGCGGTATGTTTTCTGAGTAAATGTCGAAGATTAATAGCGGTTTGAAATATAAACATATAATAATAATAATAATAATAATAATAATAATAATAATAATAATAATAATAAACTAAAGAAGCGTCCAGATGTTCCTAAGAGATAGGTGTTGCATAGGGCCGAAGATCCGACAAGACACTAATTTGCTTGAACGACGTACCGGTGCGTCCAGCCTACTGTATTTTAAGTCTTGTCATTGTGGCTGAAGTTTCATGTTGAATTAAATTGCCAATAATTGACATGCTTTCTTTATTTCCTATCATACAGTTGGTAAGTTTAAGTTTCAGAAACATGAAACGATTTCGCGCTTTGAACACATGGTAGACTTATCTTACAGAGAAAATCGAATGTGCTAAAAAGAATTAAGGAAATTGTAGAGTGGAAATATGAATATCAAAGTTAAGCGAAGATTTCGTGCTGATATTCTTGCCTGATCCGTATATTTCAAGCAACTGAGAATAGGATAGAAAAGAAGGTGAAGAGACATTTTTTATTGGAATCAACTCAATTAAATAAATAAATAAGTTTAAACTAAACAAAAGTTCTGCTATATACGCCTTGATGCAGAAGGTATATTTTAACGACTAAGATTAAACAGAAGGTGTATAGCATATACCGCCTACAGCCCTATATGTAAGTACATGGAAAAGTCAATATTATTATTATTATTATTATTATTATTATTATTATTATTATTATTATTATTATTATTATTATTATTATTATTATTATTATTATTATTATTATTATTATTACAGCTATATACAACATTTGGAAAAGATTCCTTTAAGCTCTGAAAGGAGCTTCAAGTAGATATCTCATATACGAAGTATGTCCAAAATGACTAGAAATAGACTTGATTTCCTCGTGCACTGAACGCATTATATTGAAGAATTACTGTTCAACATAAGTTGCTTCTAAACAAAAGCTTTACTTCGACCTTATTATACACAAGTTGAATGAGATATATCATATACTGCAAGGCATAAAATGTATTGTTACGTGTGCTTCGTCGTATTTAAGGACTGGAAACCACTCGAACAATCTCTTGGCATACTAGTAATGAAATAAGATATAAATTTATGGTATTGATTGAAACAAATTCCGCATATATTAAACAGCACCCTCCTTGTCCTCGTGCAAAAAACTCGAATACTATTGTATACACCACCATCATGCTCATACTTGTGTATTTTTGTAAAACGTTTCTGTCAGCTTCTAACTCTCCCCTTTCTTCTCACTCTTCCGTCACTCGCCGGAGATAAAAATATTTGAGTCAAATACTTTTAAATGGATATATTCGTAAGCATTAACAACACCAAAGGGGTTAAGAAGGGCGAGTGCACCACGCCCCTCGTTGTTACACCTGTCCCACGGCTCATTTCCCAGATATGTATTGTAATGTAGGTCTAGAAGTATACAATATCCTTTTTTGTATTTAGACAAGTAACTAACACCCTCAAACTTCTTTGTTTTACTGACCCCTCCCCCCTAGAAAAAAAGAAATATGTAAATAAAGAGCAAGCATGCGCCTCACTGTTTGTAACTACAGTATTATGGAAGTATACTGCTTGTGATTGTGAAGTGGACTGCAACAACTTGAAAACAATGGGAGAAGTTAGAAGAGCCACAAAAATAAATGGGCTTATTCATGTTAAGAAATTGAAACTCTCTGCCGTATACTCAATATTACAGCATGCAATTGCTGCACTTATCTTCCAAAAACGTAAACTGTACTTTCTTGTTCAGTTTTATTTATATTAATATTTGAAACAAATTTGCGCTCGAGAACATATATTTATCATTTACACAAACACGTTAAAAGCATGTTTATGGTTAAAAATAAGTGGTTGCACAATCATTTAACATATAGGAGTAGTGTTGTCCACGAGACGAGAGATACACGATGTTCTTGATGACATATTAGGCGAGAAAAAGGTCTTCCAATAGACAAAGGTATAGTTTTCGAGACAAAAACATTTTAAGGACACCACTTCGACTCAATACTCTCCCAAATCGCTTCTCGTGGTCAGTACAATGTAGCAACAACCACGCCTGGATCGATCTAGGATAAAAAATGTAGAAGGCTCAAGTGTTAATCTCTATATCGTTCTATACTTTCTCTAGTTCAAATATAACATTCTGGTAATAATAATAATAATAATAATAATAATAATAATAATAATAATAATAATAATAATAATAATAATAATAATAATAATAATAATACACTACTTCCACATGAGCTCTTCCTTTTTAGCCATATGGGTAGCGTACACGCTTTTGGCACGGAACGTCCTGGTTCGATTTATGGTGAGAGCTCATGTGGTATGGATACCACAATAAGCTATGGATCCACGTTTGTTGCTAAAATGAGACGCTAAACTTTAATCCAACCTCGGAAGTTAAAAGTGCTTCTAATTTCAAAATTCATTTCCACACATTTCGAGATACTGACACTTTTTTACTTCACGTGAAGATTTTCATCATCACATTTGTTTCTTGAGTATAAGCGTCAATTTTTATTATACTTCCAAACTATGCTAAACGTAAGTGTCGGAAGACTTATAGAACGACTTTCTCCGTCTGACCGTCTGTCAACAGGAATCAGGTCAAGAACAGTAAGAGATATCGAGATGCGCTTTCTCGAAATCGAATCAGTGTCTCAAGAATAGCTACTATCTCCTCCATTAACTATCCATTCAACTGGTTCAAATTAATCATTCCATGTTTCAACGTTTATTTAGAACGAAAACGGGCCACATACAATAACTATCTCAAACCAGAAGTTGTTCCAAGTTACTATTGCTTCCGATTTCAATACTGATTTCCATAGAGAAATTAAAAATGTTAGAAGGTATCGAGATGCGGTTTTCTGAATCGATTTATTGTACAAAGAATAGGTCTCACCTTCTTCATTAAAACTCTACTCAAATCGGAAGTGGTTCAAATCATCATTTCCGGTTTTAAAATTTAGTCATACAACAAAAGTGGTAATAGATAACGGTATATGGTGCTCTGCAATAGATTCAGTGTCTCACTAAAGCATATATTCGCAACCCGCAACACTACCAAAACCGGAAGTGGTTCAAATTTACTATTATTTCTGGTTTGAGTACAGATTTTCATAGGACAAAAACTGTAAGAGATATGAAGATGCTCTTTGTTGCAATTGATTCATGATCCCAAGAATAGATCCTATCTCCATCATTAACCATGTATTCAAACCGGAAGTGATTCAAATTAACCACTTCTAGTTTCAACATTGATCGCCATAGAATAAAAATTGTACTAGGTCTATGTAGCGGCAAACTGTTTTCTGCAAACGATTCAGGGCGTCAAGAGAACATATCTTCATAGCCCACAACACTCTAGCAAAGCCGGAATTTACTACTACTTCCCGTTCCAATACTGATTTCCGTAGAGGAAAAACGACAAGAGATATATATCTAGATGCAGAGTTCTGCAACAGATTCAGCTCCCTAAGAGTATGTTCTGTCTTCTCCAATAAACGGCTGCTCAATCCGAAAGTGGTTCAAATTAACGATTTCCAGTTTCAACCATTCCCCAAGCACAACGAGTAATTACTTTTTGATATGGATTCATTGTCCAAGGTATATATTCTATCTGTGATCGTATTAATTAATCTATTAGGACCATAGTTAGAGATGTACTACTTCAAGTTTGAGTACTGAATTCCTAGAGTTTGGAAGTCTACCGTACTTTCTCATTATGAAACGAAACTCACTTATTATTGTTTTCAGTGGGTGCTCATCTGCGGTTTTTGAAGAAAAGTTACAACGTTTTTCATTCTAATTTTTTCAACAGATTCAATAGATTAGTGATTATCAATCTAAGGTTCCCCTTTGAGATGCATGAAAGACTATCAACGGAGGGACACTGGCCTCTGAAATCAAATGAACTGTGAAATTAGTTTCAAACTGCAAAGTCGTCTTTTTTTTTTTCACACCATCATTACCTTTTTTTTATTATTATTATTATTGAACTTGAACTGAACATTAACATTTTATTTTCCCATATTAAATGTGTAAGCAGCATTGGTCATTGTCTTAACTTTTAAAATTGTAACGTGTAATTAGATTAATTATACTCACTGCTGAAGCTCATTTTATATTACCTAATTATTTTATTGGTATAAAAATGTAACATTCGATATTAATTTCAACGCAGAAATCCAATTTGTTCTAAGTACCCATTAAGAATCTCAAATGGGCGCTGAGTCCTGGAACATCCACGTATTGACGCCTATGGTCCCGAGTGGAGCATTTCGTGTCAATCAAATATAAATTAAGAATTTTTCATGCAGACAGTTTCGAATTGTGATAGAATTTATCCTTCTATAGCAATCACTTTCAACTGGATGCTCTGCGACGTCACAGTTTGTTGCTCGTGTTCCCAGCAAATAACAGATAGAAAGCAAGAAAGCAGCAAACATACTATTGATAAAATACAGTCAAACAAGACGAAGTCAATGGTTTTGCAGATGCTCTGTTCGTATATTCGTGATTAATCGAATACTTTTTTTCTATTCAATTTCACATCAATCCCTCCGTTTCTCTTCTCAACCTATTCTAAGGGGGACATGGTGGCCCAGTAATAGAGCGCTTCCTTCTGGTGCGAGAGGCCCTTGGTTCAATCTCCGGCCAAGTAAGATTTTGATGAACAACATCATGTCTGTAGGTTTTCTCGGGATACTCCCGTTTCCTTCAAAATCTCATTTCACCAATTCTTCCATCATCATTCACTTACCTTAGTCATTGTCTCCCTTAGCCTAACGGGCATAATCATGAGACGTTAAACTGAAAGATTTCATTTCATTTTTTTAACTTGCTCTCATTCTCTCTCTTCTGGCTCTGATCGTAAAAGCTTGCTCCTATTGTATATAGACGAGTAGGAAATGATTACTCTGTAGGTATAACAGCAATATGATTTTCACGAGATTATTAAATATCTTAAAAGTATTTTGCTTAATGTATTTATATAGTTTGAGTGTAATAGATATACAAACGCTAATATAGACCTTAACCGCTGTAACGATTCCTAAAATTCTTACCAGATACACTTTCCCCGAGAGATTTCTTTCTACCTTTCTTTTTTTATTTTAATTGCTCGAAGTGCCAGAAGTGAAATTATATTTTCGGTTAAAAAATAATGTTAATGTATGTTCCTGACTTTACTTGTACTAACAAATAAAAAGAAAAAAAGTGTAAGCTTTCTTTGGTGAAAATTTGAAGAAATTCGGTTGGGTACTAAGGAAGTTACGACAAAAAGAATGTGCAAGAAAATATATGTTTATAAGGTTAACTCCTCGTTGTACCGCCCACGAGGTGATGTTTTAAACTCTAGTCTCAGTTCTTTTGTTTACTAATACACGCACATCATCACAGCACTAAACCATTTTCTCTGTCATTGTGTATTGAACTGTCAATCAACCATTCAACCGAGATATGAATGGTACGCGGCAGTTTGGCCAGTTCGTAAAGAAACTAATACTCCCCCTCTTCTCCGTACGGCAACAAATACTCCCCTCTCCTCTGCTCCTCCGACGAAAAGATTACAACAAGAAGCGTGTGGTTTGTCTATTGTCTCTTTATGTAGAAATGTTATCCATAATGTTGGTAGCCATGACAAACTTCAATGTTCCAACTACAATATTTAAGAAATGTTTAAGCGGAGACAACCTTCATATGGTAGTGGTACGATTTGCTTTGGTTAAGTTCTTAAGTATGAAATTTAATGAGTTGTAATACTATGAAATAACTAGAAAAAGTTCACACTAGACCTCATGACCAAAAAAATTAATTGCGTATTAATTCTTTATTTTTCGTTTATTTACTATGTTACTTTGTAATAACATTTCTATGAACGGTTAGCGTAAATTGATAAAATTTTACTTAAATTCGATAAAAAACCTGTCAATTATTAAATATTTTTAAAAAATTATCTGGAAATGAGGACCGTAATAAACCTTCCAAAACGATAGATATGGTATAGATATAACATTTTTAAATAATAAATTAACGAAATTCTCTATGATAATACGTCTTGTAATATATTATTATTCTGAACCGGAATTGACCCAAAACAAAAACTTTTTTTGTTCTTCGATTTTTTGACTTCACAGAAAGAAGCTTTGGTGGGTTTTACTGATTCAAAGAGACTTTATTGCTCAAAAAACGCAAAATTCTTTATTTGTGAATCGATAATATAGTAGATAAACCTTTTTATAACGATTTTAATGTAAAATGGTGGAATCAAATCTCACTCCCTTTGAAATAAGAGCCATTTTACAGAAAATACGTAAACTCTGTAAATATTTCATTAAGCAAAATGTTTTAACAAAGAGCGTATATGAAAAGTATTATATTGTTTTATTAATTTTTACTTTTAATCATAAGTAGAATCTTATGATAGACTCAAAATTACAGCTAAATGTCGAATATCTGAAAAGAAAATCAATATCTATTATTGGGACCGAAATAGACCTCGAGCAGCTATAGATAGATAGATAGATAGATAGATAGATAGATATACTAGTATTGTAATTCATTACGAAAAAACAAGTCATACAGCCATATTCAAAAAATTTACTTCTCATAAGCTCTATCTTTAGCATAAATCTTCCGTGGAAGATCACTCTCAAAACTGTTCATTGTAACATAAGTTTTGCAGTAAAAACAATCCTAATGAGTCGTACACTATGGCGGAATACCTATAGTATTCTATGAGTGTAAGATAAAAAAAATCTAGACTTTGCTCTCTTTCCAATGCAAGTATATTATTGTATACCAACTCATATTCGGTAAGATTTTTTCTCATGGCTTATTTCTCTCATTTTATTTATTTTATTCATTTTCAATCATTAAGTAGAGAACTATAGCATAATAAAGCTTTTTCTTATATATGACTCTATCAACAAGAAGGCACATTTGAAATTGAATCTAAATTTGTATGTACTTTATTACTGGAAAGGCATTTAAAAAGTAATGCTCATTCATATTTATAAAACAGCTCAGATTGGCAGCTAGTAAGGACAACTGAATCCTGTAATGTTTCCTTATTTGAAATAAGCAACTTATTTTTTAATATGGAAAAATAATTGGCCAACTACAATCAAGAAGTAGTTGACATTTAGTTTCGGCCAATCAGAAACAAGTACGTTGTTTCCGTTTAGAGCTACTTCGGTGATCAATCTGAATGTCAACGAATTCTTACTTGTAATAGACCAGATATTACTCCGCATTTTAAATTAGAACTCTTCTATAAATTACGTAGAATTCTCTAATGGCTTTCCACTAAGACATGTACAGGGAGTTCATAAAGTCCTGCAGGAAAGTAAAACTCTATAACTTGGAAACTACGTAATGTACTCGTATTAACAAATACTTTTTGGTGTACTTACAGAAAGATTCAAAGTTTTGTTTCAGCTAGTTAAGGTTCATCGCCAAACCTCCAATTGTACACCATTCACGTCCAAATACTATTGCAGTTTTTTTGGGAAACCAAGAATTGCGTGTTGGCGGTGCTCGTCTGGAATGTTCAAAATCAAATCAGTTATTTTATTCTTGAGGTCATGCAGATTAGCTGGCTTCTGCGAATACACCTTGGTCTTCACGTGTTCCCACAGCCACTAATCACAAGGCGACAAAACTGGTGATCTTGCAGGCTAAGGTGTGTGTCCTCTTCGGTCAATCCATCTCTCCTTAAATTTTTCGTTAAGAAACTGTCGAACTTGAAGGGCATAGTGCGGTGGTGCCCCATCCTGTTGCAAGTGGACCTCATTAAAGATGCCTAACCTAGTAAGTTCTGGCAAAAAGAATGTCTGTAGCATGTTCAGATAATTGTTACCATTTACCGTCTCTTCCTCGAAGAAAAAAGGGCTGATAATGTGGTCCATTGAAACAGCACACCACACATTGACTTTGGGACTACCCCGCTTGTGCTTCTCAAATTCACGTGGATTTTCCACCCCCCAAATTCGGCAGTTGTGCCTGTTCACTTTTTCCAACATATGAAATGTGGCTTCATCTAAAAACAGAAATCGAGACAGAAGGTCACCATCTTCTTGTAAGCGGGTAAGCATTGACTCACAGAATTCCATTCGCATGTCACAGTCTTCCTCTATCAGCTCGTGCACAAATTTTAACTTATAGGGCCGGACCTTCACATTCTTGCGTACGATCTTCTGTAACGTTGACTTCGGTATTCCCAGTTACAATGACCTACGTTTAAGCGACTTCATTGGACTCCTGGCTACGCTGTCCTGCAACGTGTGAATCACATCGTCCCTCGTTCCTGGCCTTCCACTGCGTTTTAAATCTGACACACTTCCCGTTTCTTTGAATTTCTCGCACTACCTCTTGATACTTGTTTCTGCTGGGGGTGTTTTCGCAAAAGTTGTTTGGAACTCTCTCCGCACTGAAACGCAAGATTTTAATTCCGCAAACCACAAAACACATTGTGTCTTTTCTTTAATAGACGCCATCTTAAGTCACGTAATTACCAGCGCAAATGTCATCGAGCATTGTGGCAATAACAAAACTTTAAACTTCCCTTCTT
This sequence comes from Thermobia domestica, assembly GCF_964235325.1. Classification (NCBI taxonomy): domain Eukaryota; kingdom Metazoa; phylum Arthropoda; class Insecta; order Zygentoma; family Lepismatidae; genus Thermobia; species Thermobia domestica. Next base: position 93,032,700 of record NC_137464.1, on the reverse strand, counting down.
CCAACCTCAAAAATTTATACACTTAAACGTAACGGTTTCCAAGTTATAGAGTTTTACTTTCCTGCAGGACCTTATGGACTCCCTGTATATCATATTTACTCTGAATTTCGAATAAAATTTGCTATCTTTGGTGCTAATATCGTAAGGAAAATATTTATAGCCCATTGTAAGTACTACATCATAGTAGAATTGCTTTTACTTGAAAGTTAATGTTATAACGAACAATTTGGCGAGTGGTTTTCCACGAAACTTAAGCCACCATTCATGTTATGGTGCATCAAGACAAAGGCATTTTTTCAAGTTTGATATTTTAATACTCCTTAAAAATAAATTTCCACAAAAATACCATCCTTATTACAAAACAAGTACATTCAACTTTTGTAATTCAGAATTAATCGAATGGAATCGAATCAAACCTAACAGTTCCACATAGTTGCAAACGTCTATCTAAAGAACTTTTGGACATCAAGTTCTAAATAACCGCATCTGACGCACTTAAACATCGATTTTCTCCATGGCCGCAAATTACTTAACCGTGCACTAAGAAAGGAGCGTCAACAGTATCGGGAAAAAAATGGCAAACGGAAAAAGGAAACATTATTAAAATAGACATTGAATAGAAACGTCAACTACTGAAATAGACTCTGAAGAAAGTGTGTCTTCCACAACGTAGTAATGTCAATCATACTCACAAGTAAACCTTACGTTTGGGTGAATCGAGTTGCTGACTGAGACACATATGAGAAAGTAGTACTAAATGTGGTCAGTATTTCAGTGAAGTTGTAGGTGCGAAGCTCCAGGGGTTTAAGAGATACAGCTACCAGAACATCACATGGAAGCACAGAATAGTCTTTATACAGTTGGAAGTAAAAGCTCTGTAAGACCTCTTGTAACGACAAAAGATGAATAAAAAATATATGGGTACATATTAGGACTAGGAGGAAGTCATATAGTAAGGGTATACCTGACGGCGGCCATCTTGAAATCCGCCATTTTGAATTAAGGTTAAGTTTTTAAAATAGGAATGGGGTCATGTGATACATGATTTAAGGCGCAAATTTAATCAGAAGAACAATGGTGGCGTTAATTTTGATTTACGCGCAATTGGTAAAAAGTTACAGGGAAATTAAATATTGTTGCAGCATATGTATTAGTCCTTTACCCCACCTTGCAAATTTTGTGTTCATGATAATAATTAAATAAAAAGCAGATGGATAAATATTAGGTCTATGGTAAGAGTTGCCTTGATGGCGGCCATGTTCAAATCCGCCATTTTGAATCAGACAAAAGTTTTAAACAAAACGCATAACAGTGATACCTTATTAATAGCAAATTTTACCATAACTCCAACGGTATAACCAATTTTGCTTTATCATTAACCAGCATTTGTTATCGCATAAACAAGTTGCTAATTGAAGGAAAAATTACCAAAGTGGAATTGAGTCATAATTGAACTTGGGTCTTTCTTCCAGAAAAGTCCTCAATTAGTACAATCAATATGTAGTTCAGAAAAGAGTGCATGACTTGCACAAATGCTCTGCTCACAGTGAGCACACCTGACAAAGGCAATCGAGTTACACTTGACACATTTGCATTTTAACAATTCCGTCAAAGCAGTAGTCGTAAGGAGCGATCCATTTAATTTTGTGCTGGTTAATGATATAGCAAAAATGGTTATACCTTTGGAGTTATGGTAAAATTTGCTATTAATAAGGTATCACTGTTATGCGTTTTGTTTAAAACTTTTGTCTGATTCAAAATGGCGGATTTGAACATGGCCGCCATCAAGGCAACTCTTACCATAAACCTAATATTTATCCATCTGCTTTTTATTTAATTATTATCATGAACACAAAATTTACAAGGTGGGGTAAAGGACTAATACATATGCTGCAACAATATTTAATTTCCCTGTAACTTTTTACCAATTGCGCGTAAATCAAAATTAACGTCACCATTGTTCTTCTGATTAAATTTGCGCCTTAAATCATGTATCACATGATCCTATTCCTATTTTAAAAACTTAACCTTAATTCAAAATGGCCGATTTCAAGATGGCCGCCGTCAGGTATACCCTTACTATATGACTTCCTCCTAGTCCTAATATGTACCCATATATTTTTTATTCATCTTTTGTCGTTACAAGAGGTCTTACAGAGCTTTTACTTCCAACTGTATAAAGACTATTCTGTGCTTCCATGTGATGTTCTGGTAGCTGTATCTCTTAAACCCCTGGAGCTTCGCACCTAAAACTTCACTGAAATACTGACCACATTTAGTACTACTTTCTCATATGTGTCTCAGTCAGCAACTCGATTCACCCAAACGTAAGGTTTACTTGTCAGTAATTTGGAGTGGGATACGGTTGTTTTGGTGTAGGACGTTTCCATGTAGAACGTTTCGCTATAAGGACGTTAAGTGTGAGGTTGGTTAGGTGTAAATTTTCCAATCTTTACCCCGAAACGTCCAGTCTTTCTAACGAAAGTTTCTCAATAGGGAGAAATAAACGTATGCGCAAGTTATTTATTAGGAAGAAATGAATTCATTTAAAATACAAATTAGATATTACCATGAAATGTTACTAATCTACGTGATTTTTTTTTACTCATTTTACGAATATGAAATAGAAGCACATGGTTAATGATACCAATAGAAGCTCGAAAGTTTACTAGAAACTTAATACAAGTATCCTTATGTATAACAAGTATTAGTGGAAGTGTCAAATGAGAAGCAAGAAGCAAGACTTTATTGAGGGAAGGACGTTTGGGAGGGAAGGACGAGGAAACCTCAACATACGTGCATCGGGAATTCAAGTTGAATGTTGATGCTTCGCACCTCATTATGAAAGTTCCTAAATACTCTTCTAAGAGATGAATCTCTACGTGCGATTCAAATGGAACGAATTACTGTCGGACATGAAGTCAGAACAATATATATATATATATATATATATATATATATATATATATATATCTTCTTGTGGTAACAATGAAGATATCAGTACCATATATATATATATATATATATATATATATATATATATATATATATATATATATATATATATATATATATATATATATATATATATGCCGGCGTTACAAAGTGGCTGAGCAACATTTGTTCATTTATGATATAATTGCAAAATTTATGATATACGGTAATTACTTTGTTAAAGGGAGTTGCATACAATTTTAAATTCTAAATTTGTGGATTCTGAGGAAACATGTTGTTCAGATTTTCTTCAACAGAATTCCTGAGGCAAGCACATACGCAGGAATTTATTTTGGAAGGGCCCAAATTCTATATGAAGGTAAATTATATTAAAATTTGTAAAATTGCCCCTAAAATTAGCCTAAAGTTACACAAAGTCAAGATTTCGGGAAGCACACTAAAGACCCTTCCTCTCCTATGATTCAGTCTGTAAGTGGATTTCTCAGGAACGTTATGCAATAGTCTCGTTTGTTGACGCTCAATACTTTGAAATAAATTTAAGTAGTGTTGTTGATGTTAATTCTGTTGTAAGTTGAATATATTATTATGAACACATCTCATTCTATCATGAACGCACTCCAATATCTTTCTGTAATTGTCTCAATATTTTAACCACTTTACGATATGGCACGGTAACTACACTCCGGCACTTCGAGGGTAAGATCACAAAATAAAAGTTTTAATTAATTTTTTTCTACGTGAACTAGTTCTCCCTTTTCTTCATTACGAGTATATAATTAATGCTCACCAAATATTTCTTTTACACCAAAAAGCATTACATCCAAACGTCCTCACACCGAAACGTTCTACACCAAAATGTCCTAGAGTCATTTGGAGTTTATTGTAATAGAATCGATATATATATTTATATCTATCTATCTATCTATCTATCTATCTATCTATCTATATATATATATATATATATATATATATATATATATATATATATATATATATATATATATATATATATATATATATATATATATATATATATATATATATATTAAGCAAAAAATCAACATATATCGCTAGACTACTAATGTCCTACAACACAACGTATGCAGAAACCAACACACATTCATTCAGGAATGTAGCCAGCGAATGGGGACATTAGTAGTTCTATGGGGACATGACTCAATGTATTACTAACGAAGAAAAAAAGAATGCTATATTTCAACTCTGAATAACTTGGCAAATAGTTATTGGGAAACTGTTAAGAAAACAAATTTACATCAAATAAAAAAATACAAATATTTTTACAAGTTCCATTTAAATATCGCAAACAAGCAATTCCACCAATCAGAGATAAGCATTTGTTTTATACGTTTTGTAATTTTAGCCAATCACAAGCAAGCATTTGTTTACATCTTTCATATGGGTAATTCTTTTTACCATTGAGAAATATGTTTTTTCTCAATGGTAAAATATTACATATTATAACACTTAAATTCCACACAACTGAAGAGTTCTTATATACACTACTGTACTCTAGAGGTCTGGACGGGCCGAATTTTTTAGCTCGGGCCCGGCCCGGTCCGTGAAATTATAATGTGAGACCCGACCCGGATCCGAAATATGTTTCAGCATTTATGCCTAATCCTGGCCCGAGCTCGTGTAATAATCAAATCAGCCCGAAATAAGCCCGAATTACAGAATCTTAATAATTAAAGCAAGATTGTATTTTTATGTACTGCATGCAATTAGAGGTTTAATTTTGCAGTTGTGCTTTAAAAGTTCTCCAGACAGAACGGTCCAATGAATATCGTTTTATACCGGTAGCTTATTTACAAAGTTAGGCCCTCAAAGGCCCGAGACATATGGTTGTATATTTAAAAATTTACGGCTCGAGTCCGGCCCGGGCGCGAAGTGAGATATGCTTTGTATGTCCGAGCCCGCCCCCGTGCATACCTCTACCTTCTCTACTTATAGTAATAATTGTTATTTAGGCTAAGAACAGAGATCGGTAAATTAACCATACAGTAAAATAATGGTTGTCCGTAATGGCTTATATAATATGCAACCTAAGCTGTTAGGTCATATTGTTCATTATATATTTATGTTACCATTATTCTTAATATTTCAACCTCTGTGCGAGGAAATTTTGACCGAATTACCTTAATATCAAAACTAAACTTTTTTTAAAATACAAATTTTCTTACTATTATTATTAAGAATGTTCCATGTCAATGATATCAGAAAATCAAGAGGTCCTGACAGAAACTGCAATTGTCGGGAAAATATTGTATTTCCCTTAAATGTAAATATCCCTTTATACGAAGATGAGGCAAAAAGGGAATTAGGCAGAACAGGAATTCCTGTTCTGCATAAAGATAGAATTATATAATCAATGTTCTTCAAAGTGCTGGAGGGTCAGTTGGCAGAATAGGAAAACACCGTTTCTAAACTAACATTAGAAGAAAAATGAAATAATGCTGTTGGTAGATAAAAATATTTCCAATCAGGAGACATTACAGATAGTACAGAATGATTTAAAATAAAAAAAGAAAATAATTAAACTGTATTGTCATATCTAACGTACTTTTCCAGATACATCACCTTATTTATATTTAGATCTATAGTTTATTTTCATAAATCTTATAGATTTACTCCTGTTTTATACGGGAAACTACACGTAAGCACAAGCACTGAAACTTTTATACAATGAACAAATATTTGTGAAATTATAGTTGGTCAGTAGGCATCGTGCAAATGAGTCGTCTAGTTGCGGATTCTTTTAGCATGCATTTAAACGAACACATACGCGTATTTTAGAGGAAAATGTGCAAGCCTTATTGGCGACTGGCATATGAACAGTATCTGTTACTCAAGGTCATTTTCATCTGGTAACTAGTATAACTAGCCTTACAAGCTGTTCATATTCTAGTTGTCAGTATGGCCTACACATTTCCCTCTAAATATACATATCTGTTCCAATGTATGTGAAAATGACCCGTAATACAAAATGAAGATGGGCGGTTTTGCAACTAGGCAGGTCAAATACAGAATACTCGTATAAATAATGGTGGTCCATGATTAATTTAATTTTATGTACGCTGAAATGACACGAAAGTCAAGATTCCCTTAAAGCAACTGCACATGTCGGGGAAACAATTACTACTAAATTTTCCTTAATTGTAAATATGTCTTTTTGTAAATATTAAGCAGAAGTATTCTCCTAAAGATGAATTAGGATTAAAAATGTGCTGTAAGGTCGTCAGGCAGAACAGAAAGACATTGGCCCTGAAATTCAACTCTCTTGGAGGCGATATATTGTAGTGGGGGACGGCCTATACTGTGAGGACTGATCTTGCATGATGGTGTATGCACCCGTCAACTGCACCGGATTCAAGCCCCGATCATTGTTCGTGGTCCATGTTGATTGAAGGTCCTGTCTTCATAATCGGTGTGTTGCATAAAGACGTTAATTAAAAATTAAAAAAAAACGCATTGATTGAACAATATAAACCTTATGTAGTGCGTTGTGTGTTTAAATAACTAAATGGAATTCCTGCAAACATGTTATAGTTTGCCGTACCTAAATTATTAACAGTAGACTTACCTGTAGTGACTCCCAGTTGCAGCTGTTACTTAGATGTCCTTTCGCAGGTCTCATAAACAATTTATTGAGGTTTGTAGTCGATTAATGCTTAAGCACGTAGTCTATTTTTATTCTCTGGAATAATAATATTACCCACTACTCCTCTCTGTATTAGCTTGTCATTTGTAATACACTTGTATTGTCAACGTACTATCAGGTTACAAGCAGTGGTGTACGCAAAAATTTCATCAAGGGGAATTAAAGCATTGAATCTCTTATCATTTTGAACAAGTGCAATTTTCGTATATATAAATTTTAAAAGAAAGGTTGATTCATTTATACTGAGTCGAAATCAATGTGCAACTCTACTGCGCATGCGCAACCGATCGTCGTTAGATTGCCACGAGACAAGCAATAGTATCTCGTTAGTCACGCAGTAGATACAATACCCACGGTCCAACTGCCACTCAATCTGCTGGAATGTAAACTCCGATGCCAGGTAATAGTCAGTAACAGTGGCCTGCAAATCGAATACATATGATGGTGCAAACACGGCATATTCAACTTCGGTTCAATATAAATGAATCAATCTCTGTATATTTTCTTTCGTATTATCTTGCTCAAGGATAAGTTTGAACCCTGAAACACGGCTTGTACACACCATTGGTTACAAGTGCTAAACTGATTGGCAATACTACGATATATTGTACTCTTACTTCGTACTTTTTGTTTCATTGCCCATGTTAGTTTAAACACAACTAACGGTTTGATGGTATAACCAAAGAAATATGACTTAATCGCTGGATCAGCTAACTCATAATTACAGTAAATATACTGCAACAAAGCATAATGGTAGAATGAGGAAAACAATAGCTAGAAATGATTCTTTCCATAATAGATCAATGATCAAGTTGTCAATATAGTGCTGTGTTAATTTACAAACTCATGCATTTTTAGCACCTCAGACATCAAGGGTCTCATTCCGTAACGATTTGCGTCAATGCAACGCAAAAGTTGGCGATGATCGCCCTACCAGTTACAATTGCTTATTGCATTTTATGCTTTCCGCAAATTTTGCGAGGACCGATACGGAATGAGGCACCAAATCATTGCAGCTGAGCTATAGTTCTACCAGGAATGGACTTATGTCTGCACAAGCGTCATTTAGGGAGGGCAGGAGGAACAATTGCCACCCTGGATTTGAGTATGGAATGATTTTTAATAAATTGTATACTCATATACTAATAAAAATCTGAAACTATTATGTTGTTGGACAGTATACAAAAAAAAAAAAGAAAAGAAAGAAAGAAAGAAAGAAAAAGTTGTTGGGAATAGGTGGTTTTCAATCTAAAATGGTGAAGTTTTTCCAATTGGATATTTCCAATCTTAAATGAAAAAGCAACACAGCGCAGCAGACTGATCGAACGGGGACGTAAGGACACGCAAAAATGGCACGGAGTAATAGTATATTATTGTGTGAGGAAATCTAAAACGCTTCTAATCAGTTTCAAACAATGCTGTATTGTTGGTATGATGAGAATCCAAGGAAACAGCCTGCTAAACTGACTGCTTTTTTATTGAACATAGAGTGCATTACCAGCGTCGATCCCAAAACGGATGGTGCTATTGGAGAAATTCCACCATTTTAGATTGAAAACAACTTCCTTTTTCTTTTCTTTTCTTTCTTTCTTTCTTTTTTTTCTTTCTTTCTTTCTTTTTTTTTTTTGTATCTTTATTCATAACATAGCTGGTGTACGGGACCTGCAGTTCTAATACACCCGGTTTGCAACACTGAAATTCAATTTAACATTGTAAGGTTTCCTGTTAGATGTAGGTGTAGATTTGAAATTTGTAATAACCTAACGTACTGTTATTTAAAAAAAATACAACTATATGTTACGTTGGCAACACTGTTAACAGTGTACTATTACAGAGTATGCCAAACAATGTCTACCTGCCGATATTTGTATGATATAAAATTTCAGTGATCATGTCTGCATCATGATACACGTTCCGCCCTGTATGTATATAGCAAAATGTTACTATGTGATGAAACCATAAATGACTACAATCACGGGTAAAAGTGAGGAGGAATGCGGGAAGACGCCGTTACCCCACTTCCAAAAAATATCTATGGCGTCCCCCACTTCCTAAAAAATTACAATGGGCAAAGATAAGCATGGGAGATGGCGTGACGTCATGCGTCCCCCTACCTTTCCAGACCCACTTTTACCCCTGACTACAATAGATAGAACTGCTATGATATTAAACTACAAGCTTGTGGTAAATAAAGCAGAGCGCTATATCACTGTACTGTTATGGCTAATATTTGTGTATAAACCAATTCTAAAACAAAGGTTACCTGTGACTACTATGATGAAAATATTGTAGAAATGCCGGTGAAATATTGAACGTGAACTTTCCAAGCTTCATTTGATAACATCGAAAAACTGGCCATGTCCGAAATTGTCCACTAAAACTTGAAGCATTAGTAATCTAATATGCAAAATGTTGGCATCAGCGATGGAGAAGGCTAACTGCGTGCTTTAATATACAATAACTTCATCAGTGACCGTTGCTCGGAAGACATTTCCAGACGCAATTTGGTAAATAATCATTGCACTAGCACATCCTCGTAAAAGATAGATGAAACATACGATGCAAATTTGTGTTTTATTTGATATACAAGGATACAGGGATGTATCCTCTGTATGAAAAATATTATACAATTCTACCAAATTATTTATTGCATCCCCTTGAAACAGGAAGAGCTAATTTTCTTCTAAGATTTTTAATAATAGAGTCATAAACATCACTCAGAAATCTATCATGTCCCGAACAGGAAAATGATCTTGAAGTTACAGATATTTCATGAAACATTACAGAATACGAACGAATTGAGTACATCACCTATTAGAAAAATGTACACTTCCTGTAGTACTGTCCAAGTAAGAAATCCTACAGTAGATATATTTGATACATATGCAGCGGCGTGCCGTCAAGGGGACTAGGGGACTAGGCTAGTCCCCTGGAATTTTAATTAAAGTATTTGTGATAAATATATACCAAAGAAAACGAAAACATTTCTCTATTTTTGGAAAATAGCACTATTTCAATTGTTCTGACACAACTATAGTCAGCGCCCGTGTGCTGGGTGCGATAGCGAAGTGGAGATCGGAAACGCTCGGGTTTTAATCGGTTTTTCTCGGGGAAGGGAACAGGGTCCAGTCAGCTAGTCCTCATATTATGTTGTCTAAGCTCTAAGCACGGGCGTTCTGCCGTAAGCGAATTTAAAGCTCGTTTTCTTTTTACAGTTAATAGTTTTAACGCTATTAAATTTACAGTATTAATCTTGACACTTTAAGAAATCTAGTGAAGTGTGAACTTTTAGATTATCAATATATTTTGAAAATGACTCGAAGAATAAAGTATGGAAGGGGACTCGTTTGAGAAACCGAGTCCCTTGCAGCAAAGCGATGGCGCAAGCAGTGATATTACTTCAATTGGTATGGGGGACAGTAGGGGTGGGGATCGGCTGTTTCAGTCTTGTATTCTGGACCATTGGATTCCTTAATTTTCAAGAAATGCAGCAAATAATAACCAGTGGTAGAACAACTCCAAGCATTTCCATTTAGACAAAAATGAAAGATTATATACATAATATCAATACGGATTATTTTGCTTCTTCAAAATAGCTAACTGCATGTAAGGCAAGAAACAAACTGTATTGCTGGCCTTGTATTCTGTTCCACATAGAAAAGGACGTGTGGAATAGGCTTTTGTGACATGAACAATTTTCATAAACCCAAGTTCCGCCAAGAAAAATGTTATTCACACCTGTCCACAATAACTAAATAGAAAAATTTCGGGAAAACCAGAATTGATTTTGAATTGACCAAGCAATGCAGAAGTTGATTCAAACCCAGAACTAATGAACCGATTGATTTATTCCTCTTGTTTTATGGCTAAACAAGAGCTATCATTTAGAAGTCATAACAAACAGGAAGATTCTGTCAATTAGGGAAATTATATTGAAGTAATTCAGTTACTTTCTAAGTACGACACTAAATGGACTTGCAGGGGCGCCTGAAGAAAATTTTCTAGGGAGGGGCCCATCTTCATGGTTGCTATGTTGCATCTGGTATTTCTGGTATTTAATATACGTGGTTTGCTATATTACGTATACATTTTCGTGAGCCAGAGGAAGGTCCGGGCCCCACCCTGCCCTCTCGTTCGAGCGCCCATGTTGACTTGTCCTCTTCACAGCATGGGAATGTTTAAAGGAACGTCAAACAGAATTCAGAATTATATTATTAAATGTGTTGGTGAATAATTCTGGGTAAAATTAAGTCAGAAATAAACAATACACTTCTTACAGCAATAATGTTGGACAAAACTACGGACATTGCAAAGATCTCTCAACATTCAATCGGTACGTGAAAGACGGTAATTCGTGAAAGATTTATTTGTTTTGCAGATGTTACTACTAAAAAAAGCAGTGATTGCACTGCGACTGCTCTAAGTGAGCATGCTTTCCAAATTCTCTCTCATTTTAATTGTAAGCAAAAGCTTGTAGCACTAGGCTATGGATGGAGCTGCCACATTTTCTGGACATTTGAACGGTTTACAATCTTTTGTGAAAAGGTGTTTGAGTGCACTCACCATACACTGCTATCATCACAGACTCAATCTCGTTGTTCCACAGTCTGTCAATCACATCAAGGAATGTAAAATATATTTTAGAATAAGTGGCATTCCAAATTTCTTTTCATATTCATCGAAACGCTGTAACGCGCTTGCTGAATCAGAAGTAACTATGTGATTTCCAACGGTTGCCATTATAAGATGAAATTACAATTCCAAAATTGTGAATGCAGTAAATGAAAATCAAATAGAACGAACTCTTACGGTGTTCTGAGAACATTGTATTATAGAAGATTCAGATAATTGCGACACCGAAGCTTTCATGACTACAAAAAAGAAAAAAAGAAAAAATGTGAGAGTTATCATTGAAGGATTTCGATTTTGCATTTCTCCGCACGGATATACTATTCAACATTCTTTAAAGTAAAACCTTGGATGTGAAATATTGCATCCAAAAAGTACAAAAGATGGTATCTCAACTTAGAAATGCAAGAAACGATTTTGAAGACTTATAGAAAAGTAGAATTGGATGACAACGGGAACCTTCTAATAAAAGACGTAAAGTAGGTGGCTGAACAGATTCAGAAATTAAATATGTGCGTATCTCCAATGACATTATTGATACTGTGATTTCAAAATCTCAGTGAGTTACAATTTCTTGAGTTGTTAGATTTAAAGAATTTTCAGTGCTTGAAATCTCGATTTCCTGATTGCTTGTTTTTGACCCTTAAATCAATTTACGGGAGTTTTTATTTTTAATTTTAACAATTTGCGGAATGAATTAATATAGGTTTACAGACTCTTAGATTTTTCAAATAAAACTGTGACTGAAATTATCCATTTCTTGAAAGAAAGAGGCTTGGTAGAAGAAGCGTTTACAGAAACATATAAATTGTGTTATTTGGTGTCAACAATACTACTCAGGACCTCCACTCTACAGCACACATTCTCTTCGAACCTAGTCCCCTGTGAGAAAAGTCACGGCACGCCACTGTACATATGCACATGTGATACAATACTTTGAACATGTAATTTAGTATATAGAAGAAATAGTCACGAATTGAAACTATGTTTGTACCGTATCTTGCTGAACACTATCAATAGGTTGTGTTCAGTTTACAATAAAATAGATCGCTTTGATATCATCACAGTAGTTTTAAGAGACAGGGTGCTTGTACTAGGGAAAAAAGCGCAAGTAAACACAAGTACAAGTAAGTAAGAACTTCATTGTTTAAATATCTGTTGCGTCTCAAAAGGGAACCATATCGAAACTTTATGAATTTCTTATGATTGAGTGTCCGCAAATATATAACAAGTTTACCTTTAAAATAAGTATTTCTACAGTAAATTCATCACAGAGGTTGATTCAGTTATATTGAGCCAAATTCAATATGCAACTGTACCGCGCATGCCAAACCCATCGTCTTGAGACTGCCACAAGGCAAGTAACAGTATCTCGTTAGTCACTCAGTAGAGCAGTGTAATCGAGCGTAGTCTGATGCCACCGAAACTAAACAGATTCTGGGAGGGATTAATTGTGACTCCGATGCTAAATTGACGGCATTATGCATCATAGAAACGTATAACGTGTGTAAGTTTCATGTAGGCCGCAGTCGTACTACTGTAAATTGAATTATATGGAAATATGCGCCACAGAGTCCTGGGCCTACCACACCAACGAAAGCAGCTAGAACCGTTTCCTAAAGGATTCATAAAGATGACCTGTTTCTGCGTCTCCCAAAGGTAGAGTGAAATGTCAAAATCGATGCTGCGTGCTACCATACTCACATCCTGATTGAAATGTACCAGCATGAAATCCCAACATTGTACGAACAAGACTTGAACCAGGTTGAACTGCACCAAGGCAAGGTATCCCAGCCACACGGCGAAAACATCGCTGGAACAGGAAACTGGAATTTTGGCTCTTCCTTTCTCTGGCATCCTTGTCAAGAGTCCAGATGTAAGCCCAGTCTAATGGTCGATTGTGCTTTCGGATTCTTCTAGTGGTGTCTGTCCCATCGACCAGTCAGTACCATCTCTGGACTGTGGAAAGCCTGTAAAGAGGAATGGGACACAATACTCATGGTCCAGCTGTAACTCAATCTCCTCAATGGAAACTTCGATACCAGGGAATACTTAGTAGAGGTAGCCTGCAGATTAAACAAATCGATGGTGGAAAGATTGGTAAGAGTCACATTCAAATTTGGCTTAATATAACTGAACCAACCTCTGTACAGCAGCCACAGGTAACTTCTTTTTATACTATTCGTTTTGAATAGATCTGTATACAATCATGCATTAATACATTCAGTACAGTATAGGCTTATGTATGTGTGTGATGTAATGGTAAATAAATATCAGGAGAGAAAGTTTGTCAAATGTAATAAGGTAGGTTGGAATGACGGCAGTGATTTTCATTTTTTTATCAACAAGCAAAACAAAAAACAAGTAGTGATAATAGTAGTAATAATAATCATAATTATAATAAATACAATACCACTAAAACACCGCTTTAATCAATCTTTTTTTCGCTTTCATATTTTTTGTACCTTTCTTATTTCAAACTAAAACCCTACAGTGCTTTGTTTCAAATAGGTAATAATAGACAAAGAGGTCGTTTTCTGGGAAGGGGGAGAGAAAAGTCAAGAACACCGAAACAAAAACGCTACCACATCTTATTGTATCACTATAGTTCATTTTTCTCCTTTTTACGTGAAATTATTCTTTAGGCTTATGTTAGAACACAGCCTTTTCGTGTATAATATGTGTGCTATTACGGAAAACGTCTTAAAGTGTGTTTACAGCTCACTTTTATCAGTGTTAATAATGTTCGTCCTTTTGTAAGGGTAAATTTTCTTTAGTGCACAAATAGGTTGATTCCACTCACTTCGTCTACGAAAGTACAAGGTTCATTAATTTCATTCTGTACTGAATTAAATGCGCACACCCATAGTTGTCTTTAACCGGTTTACTTATCACATCAGTTCCACTACACTTCCACATGTTTTAATAACGTACCGACGCGATATTTTTTTATTTGTCAGTTCAACTTTTTTTTTTCGTTATAGCGCTTTTTCTTAATATATCACTGTATTTACCATGCTCGACTTTGTAACGGCAGATACGAGGCGCACATGTTAGCTTGCTGTTGATGTTGCGTTGAAACGGGCGGTGTATTCATTCCTAAACTGGGAGTTAGAGATTGCCGTTGGTACGCCATATTGGTCAACAAACTCGAAGTGCTGTTCGGTGTGAGACTGCAGGACTGCTGCTGCTGTTGTTGTTGGCTGTGGTGTTGGGCTAAACTTGAAGCTAAACTCACTGCACTGGGACTCTGAGAGCATGGGTTAACTGGCGGAGATTGGCCGCTCACAGGACTGGCGCCGAGGCTTGAAGCTGACCTCGCCGTCGATGATGTGGCGTCGTTACTGGAACCAGAGCAGGGCTTTCCATCCTTCACTAGTACCGGGACCGCAACACGTCGTGGTGAACTCTGTGCCTGTAACGACATAAAAAAGGGAATCCATTAGAACATGTGCTTAATAACTTATGCTCGAATTTGTCTTGTAATGCTCATGCTAAAAATGCTATACATTAATCAAAATTGTGTCAGAATTAAAGAGTTGTGTTAGGCCTAATACTAATACCTAAAATACCTTTTTGTTTTCTACTATTTATAAAAGAATGGTACCTATAAACAGGGCTAGAAAAATCCATTCGCTTGCTCCCCAATGGCGAGTACCGTACTTCTTTTACATTTGGGGAGTAAAGTCCGATAAATCAGAAACGTGTTTTATTCCACACAACAAATAAAAAAAAATGTAATATTGAATGTACCACCATTGTGAATGATCTTTTCCATTCGACTTTTATTATTTGTAAGAGACTTACCAATAAAGAAAATAAAGAATCTATTGATATGTTTACTGTGTTGTATAAACACTGTGACTGCAAAATGGGCTAGCTAGTAGATCTTTTGGCTGATGAGTATTTGCAAGCAAGATTTTTCAAGCCCTGTTCATAAGGGATATGATTTAACACTGTATTTCGTCATTACAAAGCTTGTCAAGCCCACGGTGGTCTGCAAGTTGGACAGTTCTTGCCTTTTATTAGTTTCGATACATTGATTCATGACGAGTTCCCGCATTGATTATTGTCAGACAAGAAATTGCCCTAAATTACAGTACTCAGACTGTTTGAAGTTATATCATATCAAATATGATAATTAGAAGAAGCGAATTTAGAATTCATGACATCAGTGAAACAACCCTGGCGGTGCAAATCGTGTGATTAGACAAAAAGATTAGCATGCATTTGGAATCCACATCTTACCAGGAACAGAATTGCCAACTTTTAGTGATGTGTTGAGGTATTACAGGAGTTAAAACAGGAAGTGTCAGATCTAAACAAATCTAATATTGAAATTGAACTAGAACTTGCAAACTCGTAGATCTGGTGCATTAAAAGTTGGATGATAACACCAAGTTAATTGGAAAACAAGCTGAAACAATACGGACTTGTTTAGCCACTGCAGAGCAATTGAAACAAGAAAATGTAACATTAAAGAAAAAAAATCACAAACCTTGAACTGCGAGTTGATGAGATAGATCAATATAATAGATGTAATACACCGGAAATTTATGGAATTAACCAACAAATTAATGAAAATGTAGTAGACATTGCGAACTCTGGGGCGAGCATTAGATATAACTGTTGCAGGTGAAATGATCGATGTTTGCCATGTATTAACTGACTCATTCGCTGGTACTGGTAGTTGTATTATTGTAAGATTTTTAAGACTTACAGATAAGGCAGTCTTTCCTAAAGAAATCAGGTGGTTTATGTTAATAAACCTCTCACGTCATACTGAAAACGTATCTTTAGTCAAACTAGAAAGACAAAGCGAGAAAGTAATTATGCTTACCTATGGGTTCATTATTCAGGGAATATGAAACCGAGAAAAAGAGAGTAAGATATGTACGAATATGCTTTGAGAACATTCGAGGATATTAATCGCCCTACTTACAACATAATGGATACTATAAGGATTGAAAATATTAAGATTTACTGCCAAAATGTTAGGGCTTTGGATACAATGAGTAATGAATTTTCTTTAAATACATTAAGGAATAATTTTGATGTAATTGTTCTTACCGAAGCTTAGTTGCATTCGCATAGCAGTTTTATATAATAGTGAATTATTTGATGATCATTAAAGGTATGGCGATGCGATAGAAATGGAAACAAACATGGGATTGGAAGTTGATTGCAATAAAAGATAAATACGATTCCAAATTGATTGACTTAAAGGGTAAAAACAGATTGTTAGTTGTAAAAGTATTTGTACATAATGAATCATACTATATTGTATGTGTATATTCTACTCCTCCTCCTTTTATTTGTGATAAGTATATGTCTTTTTATAACATGAGATATTTTCTAGTACAGTTCCGAAAACACGAAAAAGAACAAGTAGAAGATATTAATGTTGGTTTATAGAAGAAATTATTAAGGTACTACAATTAAAAAGATGCTGGGATAGCGGAGGAATATAAGGAATTATTTAAGAGAGCAGGGAAAGATAAAAAGTATGATTAATAAAGCATATTCTAGTTATTTACGAAAAACAGAAACTAATATAAAATCTGATCTAAAATTGTTCTGAAACTTCTTAAATAATAATAATAAAAAAGTAAATCGTAGCGTAAGACATTATTCAATGATGTTTCAATACATACTTCTTGAAACTTGAGTGATATAGTGGAAGGATTTGCTAGGTTTTTTCAACCTGTATACATAAATAGTTCTGTTCAATGTACCGCGTACACACTACGAAAATATTCCTCCGTTATCACCAAACTCATTATTATTATATCTAGTTACTGATGTGTATAGAACTGCTATTAAGAAACTAAAACCGAAACGTTCATTTAGTTCAGATTGAATACCTCTAAATTTACTAAAAGCATGCTCTTATATCTTAATCCGTCCATTATGTACAATCTGTAATCATTTACAGTGGAGTCTCGTTAATTCGAACTTGGATAATTCGAACAGAAGTCCATTCCCCTTGAAAACTGTATTGAAAACAATAGCAAAAAATCGTGGATAAATCGAACTTTTGAACGTATGTTTTGGATAATTCGAAGTAAATACAGTTGAAAAATTTTAATGTTGGACAGATGTAAACAGAGAAATACAGTTTTAACGTGTTTTCAGTTATCCAGATGCAGCCATAGGGAAGAGTAATACAAAAGATGATTAGAAAATCTATGTAATGATAAAGATGAAGGTGAGTTGACGAAGAAGTAAAGATAGAGAACGTGTGCCAATCTCATCTTGTTTCAGAATTGGTTGAAAATTTAAGATGAATTATTGATAAAGACAACCAAATGTTATTAATATTGTAATCCACGCAATACATGAAATTCAAGATTTATTGACCGTACAAAAACAATCTAATTTAAGTAAATGAGGTTTATGACTTCTTAAAAGTGAGAACAGAGTATTCAAATTGTTACTGGTGTTTAATTGTTTGGGCTATTCAATGTATGTTGTAGTGTTGTACGTAAATATATTTTCCATTGTACACGTAGTTTGAATTATGTGGAGTCAATGTCGTTTGTTAGTTTGCGGTATTCGATCACGCAAATAATAAGCTGCTTTAAAGGTAAAGTCTACACCATTTGAATATGTTTTTGATGCACAGTACTTTGGTTTGTTTGTTGTTATATATGTGAAAATGAATGTTGTTGGATAATTCGAATTTTGGATAATTCGAAGTTTTTTCGTGTCCCCTTGGACTTCGAATTAAAAAGAGTCCACTGTAATAAAAACGCAATGATTTCCTGAAGATTGGAAAATAACACGAATCTCTTCAATATTTAAATTGAGTAATACGTGTAATATTGACAACTGCCGGCCAATTGCTGTAACTTGCGCCCCGGCTAAGGTTTTGGAATATATCCTATATACTAGAATTTTTAATCATGTAAAATGCTTTCTAGATGTCAATCGAAATGAATGTTACCATTATCGATCTACAACCACAAATTTAGTTTTTGTACAAGATATACACACTTCATTTTTAACAAAACTAGTACACATACAATTTACTTGGAAATCATACATATCTGAAAGGGAATATGTCCAATACAAAAAATCACTTATCGGAATATGCAGATCCTTGGCAGTACCTCAAGTATCAAACATGAGTCCATTATTTTTTCTATTGTATATTAATGACTACAATTCTCAATAAAATCTTCCATATATTTTATTTATACAGACTATGTAAAATTATGTAAAGAAGTAAAAAGTGTTACATATACGACAGTAGACCTGCTACAAAAGATCTTAATTTAGTGCATAAATGAAGTGTAGAAAGCAAGGTTAAGCTCAATATTAATATTGTGCATGGAGTAAATAATTTAGGACTAAAAATTAAATGTAATTTATCATTTGAGGTCCATAGCAACGAAGTAGTTACTAACACCTGTAGACAGCTTGGATTCATTGTACGAAACATTAGAAATCTAAATGTTGCTGTAACTATTTCCATGTTGTATAATAGCCAGATTCGTAGCAAAATAGAATATACATGCGTTGTTTGAGGTTCATATTATAAGTCCCACTAGAAAAAATAGAAAGTATTCAATAGATAGCCTATTCTTAAGATAGGCCTATCTCTACTTATAACAATAAGAGCTTCCACTATAAGAAACAAAATACTGTACCCGATATAAGGCTCATCTAGTAGTTGAATAACAGGCCTTAATTTATTCAACAATTATTTACTTATAAAATTATTAATTCTCGTGTCGCCAATAGTTATTCGTTACAAAAAAAAAAAAAAAAAAATCATACAAATGCTAGACAATTTTTCTGCTGTTAACCTTAGGTGTTCCCAGAATTGGAATGTATAAAGGCTCTCCATTATATAGAATGTGCAGTATGTTTAATAGCATGTCAATACTAAACAAGATCCAGATTTAATACTACCTCTGCCTCTGTACATAAAGATTTTTTTAAATATATATATATATGTATGTATTGTTAAAATGGAAATATACGTGTTTGTATACAAATGTGTAAAGTAAATATTTGGATCTATAATGCTTTATTGTAATATGGTTAACATTTAATGTTTTTATATTCTTACAAATGTCATTATTGCCGTTGTCAGACATCTATTTTTGGATCAAAAGATCCAATATATTTCAGGCAAAAATTTTCTATTAGGCTTTATATCTAGAGAACTACATATAGTGTAGCCAAACCCAAACTACCACTTAACTAACAAGGAACGGACATGAATGTGCCATCCGGACATCCGAATCAAACCTAGTCTATTCGATAAACATAACAAAGATATGTCCATGCACAAAAAATTTGGTGCCATGAACAACGGAGTAAGTCCCTGTGGCCCATTATTCCTGTTAGTATAAAGAAAATCGTAGACACGCAGTGAAATAGCTGTTGCATCAACAATGTTCATTGGAAAGTCGTGGCTTATAGTTCCTCTTCAGCATGAGACAAGCTTTCCAGAGGTGCTATGTATTGGGGCCCATAATGTACTTGAACAGGGGAAATTGGGAGAATGTCGGGAAAATTCCCTCCAGAAATCTCTCCCATCAAATTTGGACCCCTCTGGAGTGGCCCCATGTAAAGCACACAATCCAAATGTATCTCGAAAAATACTATAGGGAATAAGAAATGTGTGCACCAAATTCTGTATTGATAGACAGAATAGGTATGTGGGGAAAGCGTGTATTGGTATACAAGTTGTTCCCTCATATCTATTCTCTGTCACTCAGTCAATTGGGCCCGTTTATCTTTCCTGCCCATAACTGGTAAATTCTATACTAATTTTGGACACCTTTTTGAACTTTCCGCGGTCTGAAATTTTCAGGAAACATTATTTGGGACCTAAGGAAGACGTTGTGGCCATTTTTGAAAAGAAAATCCGAGGGCCCGTTTATCTTCCCTGCGCATATCTGGTAAATTCTATACTAATTTTGGGCACTTTTTTTTTGAAGTTTCCGCGGTCTGAAATTTTCAGGAAACATTATTTGGGACCTAAGGAAGACGCTGTGATCAATTTTGAACCTAAAATCCGAGGGCCCGTTTATCTTCCCTCCTACCGAATTTGTATTTAAGCTTCGTAGGTTAACTTCTTAATCTCTTTCTACAGTGATATGTTCTCAATTAGAGAACTAATTACTTCTGAATGGTAATACATTTATTTAATAACGTTTTAAATGATAAGGCGATACACTTCTAACAATTTTCAATTTGTGATAATCAAATAAAGGAGTAAAATATTGTAGATACCTTTGTTTTCTTCACAACGATATTATTCACGTTGCTGTATTATTGAGAGCAACACGTGAATTTAACACAAAAAAGCAAGTAAATGAAGAGGAATAAATCCCATGATGGAATATTCTGTGTGTTGTCGATGAAAAGCATCCGTCAGGCAGTCAGCTAGGCGTATTAGATTTTGAGGTAAATGGTTCGGAATAAACATTCTGTTCAGTGCGTGCATCGGCCACGAAAACCACGCCCCGAAGCGCTCTCACAAAATGACATTGTTATTCGCCGGTTGAGTATTGTTCCAGTGATAATTGCATCAGCTACCACGGCTTTTCACAAACTACGGGGACGGGAGAAGGGATTGGAATTGGAATAACAAGGGGAAGAGCAGTTTCTATGGTGGGGCGGATGAGTCTATATATATATATATATACAGATCACCGCTTTATCCCTTGGCAAATATGCGATCGGATTATCACACTGGGTCGCCCTTTTTGTGTCGACAGCTTTCAGACGCGATTTGCAAACACAGACTCCATTTCTCCCTCTTTCTTTAAAAATATATTCTTTTTTATTAAAGCTTATCCACGTGTCTGAAAGCTTACATTATAAATTTTACAATACAAATCCTGTATTTTAAAATTTTATTTATGCAATTCTCTAAACTGTTTCCTACGCTTGTCCTTCTCAAATATTTTCAACTTGTTAACCCGCGTTCGCATATGTATTTAATCGTAAGTGCATACCAAGGGCAATTTTAACTAGTATAATATTCCTAGACGCACCAGTTTAACCAGAACAGGTCTTAATATACATTATCAGTCCCTCCCTGTCCTGAAGGAATTACTCGGGAACCGAAATATCCCTGTTCCCCTACAAAACAAGTTAATATCATTCGCGGGATATATATATATATATATATATATATATATATATATATATATATATATATATATATATATATATATATATATATATATAATGTTCCCGGTTTCATTAGTCATCGATGTACAACTTATAGAAATAGGGCCTAATATCATTTTTGCCACTCAAACAGCTTGTACATCTGAACATCTGTATAATGTATATTAGGTATATGATCGATATCTACTCTTTATATATTCCTGGAAATACTTCTTTGTTTCAACACCCGTTCAATACTACATAGACGTGTTTGGGACTCCCTCCCAAAGCTTGGAGCGCTTCCAACAAAAGTTTTACTGTGCATTGTGCGCACCTGATACTGTGTACTATGGCCTTGCTAATGTCATAATGAAAAGCGTGATTACTCTACACTCATGTCCAAACTGATTGTCGCATATCTATAACTGTCTTATTGTGTGAATATAATTTGATAATGATTTTGCAGGTACTTGTAATACTGATACTATGTGTATAATCGGGAAATGTATTTTTGTGGTAAATTTCATAGGAAAAGAATTATAAATACGAAAATTAGAATGAGTAAAACAAAATGTTGCTAAATGGACAAGAAAGTTTTATTTTCATTTTATTGTTCTTATTTACTGCTCTTTTGATATGAAATTTGCCACATACATGTAAATGAAATGAAATGAAATCTTTAAGTCCCACGATTATGCGGGTTAGGCTAAAGGAGACGGTGATGATGAGAGATGAGTGAAATGGTGGAATGAATAAAGTGGGAATAAACAGGAGAACCCCGAGGAAACCCACGAATACGGTGTTTGTCCACAACAAAGCCCACACGGCGCGAGCTGGGTTCGAACCAGGTACCCCAAGCATCGAAGGTGAACGCTCTACCACTGAGCCACCGCGCTCCCTGTCACATACATGTCTTTGCCGATTATATAATACTAACATTATAAGAAATACTTGGCGAATTCGTTATCAAATTATATTCTTACAACAACGTACAGTATTTACAGACATGCGACAATAACTTTGGACATGAGTGTACATAGTTATACTTCGATATCTGTTTCACCCTAATAGGTGACATGGTTATCGTACATGAAAATTTTAGAATTACAAAAAAAAAAAAAAAAAAAAACTCGTTTTCTCGACAATCTCGAAAACTTCGCATGAGAATTCATGCTCGCCCATATCGCTTTGTTCAGTTCAAGAGATCTATCTATTGACATTTTTTTCTCTTTAACCGCAAATAATATTTTAAAAATTATGAAAAATGAAAATGGAATTAAATCTTTAGTTTAACGTCCCACTATTATGTCTTGTTGGCTAAGGAAGGCGCATG
Organism: Thermobia domestica; assembly: GCF_964235325.1. Classification (NCBI taxonomy): domain Eukaryota; kingdom Metazoa; phylum Arthropoda; class Insecta; order Zygentoma; family Lepismatidae; genus Thermobia; species Thermobia domestica. The sequence continues at coordinate 93,009,970 of NC_137464.1, read as the reverse complement.
ATTAAAGGCAAGTGAATGACAATGGAAGAATTGGTGGAACGAGAATGCCGAAAAAAAATGGAGACACCCCGAGAAAACCCACGGACACTATGGTGTCCACCACAAATTCACGTGGCCGGGGATCGAATCAGGGACTCACGCACCAGAGCTAAGCGTTCTACCACAGAGTCATCATGGCCCTTGTAAAATTTATGCTATAGGTGAATAAATTTATGGTGAATAAAAAACACAATCTAACTTTTTTCTAGTTCGTTTCAGAAAAAAAATATTTTCGCTTTGTGATTTTAAAAATTATTAGATTGATAAAGCTAGTACATAGAATGCAAAATTCAGAAAATATTCACTAAAACTCTGATTTTTAATTAATATTTTTTTAATGTTCAACAGAAATGTGTGGTTGAGTATTATGTGCATAAATTAGAGGCCAATAATACTTGGAATAACTTGTAATATTAAAGCTCCACTATAGGGATATACTATACATAACCACGGGAAGTAGTATAGAATAGCTATCGTCGGTTTATACTAAATAGAAATATCTTCTGTAAAATAAAATAAAAAAATATTTATTTGGCTTGTAAAATATGCATTTTACTTGTATTTTTAAAGTTTAATACACTTTAAAGTGTATATATGTGCCAGAATGCCACTATGAAAGTCTGAAGAAATATTGTTCAACTTCCTGTCATTTTAGACTTAAAAGAAATAATGGTTTAATGATAACAAAATGTATCAATGAGATAATCATTGAGTTATGCCATACACTTCATATTGCTTTCTAGAAAGAAAAAAAAAGGAAACAAACTATATATTTTAAAATTTAACGTCCCATAATTATGCTCCGAGGCTACGGAAGATGGTGTTGACGATAATGAATAAAATAGTGGAATGAAGAAAGTGAAATAACATGGGATAATCGCAAGAAACCCCACGTGCATTGTGTTTGTCCACTACAAAACCCACTTGGCACATGTTCAAAGCGAGTTAGGGACCCCATACACCAGAGATGAGTGTTGTACACTGCGCCACCACTCCCTCTTTAAGAAAAAGAGAATTGAATATTTTTTTAAAAAAAAATCTCGAAAATGAAAAATATCCAAAATCAAGTACAAATTGATTTCCTCTTTGAGCTCCCTAGTTGCGTACGTGCCATTGTCGTGGGAGACTTGAATTTGATTCTTAGCGGGAGCTCATGTGCTTCGGATTCCACTTTAAGCTGTAGGTCCACGTCTCATGTAGCCTCGCTGCTGAAAGAGACGCTAAACTGAAAATGAAATCAAATTAAATCAAAATTGATTTTCTCTTTATTACACGTATGCTAAGAAAAAATTAAATCCATTCAAAGTCTCTCTCTTTTTTTTTTATTTAACATCAAATATGAAAACAAAGAAGAAGACGAAACAAGAACGATATGTCCCTCTTTTTTCAGCATTAATTATAGGTATTATCTTGTTCATTCGCTTCCCTCCAATTTTTTTTAAAAAAATACCGGAATTCAAAATATTATAGAAAAAGAAAGGGAAAGGGGAGAAAATAAGAGGAAGAACTCCAAGAAAAAGAAGAAAATCAACAGAAATACGTAAACTCAGATAGTAAAACAAAAACAAAACAGCAAAGGAGCTTTTTTTGTATGTATATTAAAATTCCCTGGCTTACACTGAAGAAATGATTTGTTGGAGGTTGCGTGGCAACGCTTTATATCAAAAAGAGAATGAGATTCCGCTCCTATGCCGCTCTGTATCTAGTCCTCGTATATATATATATATATATATATATATATATATATATATATATATATATATATATATATATATATATATATATATATATATATATATTCGTTTTGTTTTCTTTTAGGTCCACGCTTTTTCTCTCTTTTGCAACGGGGCAAAAGCAGGCAGAAAGATTTCGATATTTCGTTACTTTACTGTATAAAGAAAAGAATAAGGGGGCAGAGAAGAGAAAACAGAATATAAACGAAGAAAGGAAGATACTAATTTATTCTTCTTATATTTTTCGGGGAAAGTTACTTTGGAAGAAAAAAAATATGGATGGAAAAAATAAGAAATTTATATATAGAAAATATACATATATACTCTTCCTTTCTATATCATCTTTTATTTTTTTAAAAGAATCACTGCAAGATTTAAGTGGTAGGAGAGGCATTTATCATTGACATAAAACCAAGAAATGATTTTTATTTTTCTAAGAGAAACGTTTTCCATACATCTCATTCATCTGTTACAAACTTGTCTTTCTTGATGCTTATTATTATTATTTTTTATTAAACAATTTTCCTCTTTTCTTTCGTGTAGCAAGTATGAAGAAAAAAGGAACACTGATTTTTTTTATTAACTATTTTAATACCAATCAGTAAAGGATACTTCTAGAGTGCTTGAGAAGATTACTTTGTACTGCAGAAAAGCTACGAATAACGTTCATCTTTATTTACATACTTTCCGTTGTTTCTTTTTTTTTAAAAAAAAAGAAAGAAAGAAATGTTCTTGTTTGTTGCCATTTGTCAATATTCTGAACATAGTGTATTAAAGTATACTCTCGATCAGAATGGCTTCTTTCTCCACAATACTGAAAGATTTAATTACCAATGTCACGGTTAGATGATAAAGGTGGTATGTAGCATATTGTACATTTCGGGAGAATTGACTTTCACAACTATGTCTGTTAACATACATCTATCATCGTTTCCAAATCTCTTCACTGGAACGAGGACTCACTAAATAATGTGTTATGTAGCATGATTAACATATAATACGTGCATGAACCGCCAGAATTCAACGTTTCGAAGAATGTAACATAACACCTTTCTCCTCTAGGAGATTCATTTGTCACCTGTTCTCTTATGTCTGCACATACACATATACCAGTATTTTATTCTCATAAAGCGTGCCAAATTCCATAAGAATTATAAAAATGAAATGATTTTTTTTTTTTTTAGTTTAAAGTTCTGCGGTTATGTCCACATGGAGCATTTGTAGGACAGGGAATAAAATTTAATTTTATCATAGAACACTTATGACTTGATCGCAAGTTTGAAGGATTTTTCATTTTAAAAATTCAACCTCATAAACTTGGTTGATTCCTTTCGAGTAACTCTGCATATTTCAGTAGTATTTATCTGTTTAACTGTAAGTATAATCAAATTTGTAACAGATCGTTACAGTTCTATGCTTTTATTTCATTGTGTGATAGGTAGTATAATTAATTTAAATTTAAGGTGCTCTTATACTGTATCTGCGCCATGTCTCTTATATTGTTGCTATAAAGATGTGGCTATATTATAAGGTTGGCACAACTATATTAGAATAAATCAACATTTCAGTTAACTTTGCTTTTTAACACACAAAATTTCTTTCCTAATTACATCACAATACTATACGTAGAATAATATATAGTAAAACTATTGATATAAATGAAGTACAAGTATTAGAAATTTGGATTAAAAGAATTGATGTTCTTGGTACTTGGGCCGATCTTCGTCCTCAATGTCCCCTACAACTATTTAAGATAAAAAACTTCTTCCATAATAGGAGCAGAGGGGAATGATTTAAAAATATAAGTTGCGTTTCCCCGCTGAATTGCTAAATCCAAATTATTCTGACTGGTGATAAAGACAGACAAGTTATCACCGTGTTCTTCTCTTTCTTCTGTGATAAATTATTTCATCGTGTGGCACTAATTTGAAATTAATAAAATTATTGAAATTTATGTTTTAAGGTTGGAAAATATTCCTTTTTTTTTTTTTTTTTTTAGCTCAAAACAGTGCTCGATACCTTCTACTTAAATAATAATATTGATTTCTGCTATATTAACTTAACATTTATAACTATACAGTACAGTACTAGTCCTATATGTTGTTTGTTTAAAGTGGAGGTAATTATAATTATGCACTGTAGAGTGCACCGGATGAAACATTCGATTTTGTTTTAAATTTCTAATGGTGCGGAAAAGCTGTCTTTTGACGTATAAAACACAAAAATAAAATTTCAGGGTAATTGGAGCATACTTTGAAGTGCAGCAAGTACCATAAAGTTTAGTAATTTGGTATTTTTGTATTATTTCAGCTTCTTCCATTCTTTTATTTGGAATATAAATACCTTGATTTCATATGTTATGCCTTGTTATTAACGAAACAAACTTTTATTGGGAGGGAGAGGAGGATGAGTTTAAATTTATAGTGAGCTTTAAAAAATTAAATCATAAGCAAAAATATGCACAAAAAACTACTTTTTAAAACTAAAAATTACTTTATACTAAGATAGAATTATTACTCTGGTATTTCTCGTCTCCCTGAAATACCACTGTGTGCAAAAAGAATGTTGTGTATCCTGTAAGTGATGTTTTATGAAAAATGTCTCCGTTTCCTTTATATATTCGAAATGTTTAAAGGTTTCAATTGAATGAAACAGCACTGACATTTATTTATTTATTTTAATATTTTTGTTTAGTAATAGCGTAGAATAACAAAATTAAATGCAGTAGACTTAAATATGGGCTAACTTTCTTCAACTGTCAACACTACTATAAGGAAATTTAGAGGGAATTCGTGTTCCTGAACGCTGAACCTTGTAACTTCACTTCGAAGAGCAGAGAGATCGTGAATTTACAGGTAGACCTACGTACGATTTATTTTCTCAGATCTCATCCACTCTCCTTCTGTTAATGAAATTATTATAAATATTAGCTGCAGCATCCTAACGTTTGTATCTAAACATCTATTTACATATATATGAAACAAACATGGAAAGATTTTTCAACCAAAATATGTGAGCAGTAAACCTCTAAGAATGTAAGCCTATAAATGAGTTCTAAAAGCAAGAGAATAATTAGTGCAGTGTTGACGTAAAAATAAATAAATAAATAAATAAAACTGATAGAACCGAACATGAGAGATTCGAATTCACGCCTACAAGAAGTGTTTCTTTTTCCCAAAGTAAAATTATGAAATTGGGAGAAGTATTATGCCAGATAGCAACATGTCCTGAAAGTCAGGAAAAAAAGTACAAAATTGTAATGGTGATCCAGTGACATCACACACACCAAGAAACACCTTGCTTCATGCAAAAATATTGTTCGTGTGAAACAATAGCTGTCAGCTTTCGTCAGCAGTTGAAACGTAGATAATTCTACATTGAGAAATCTAGGGCCTTCAATGCATTTTTTATTCCATGAACAATGTTGCACTGTAAAACCCTTCGATTTGAAGTGAAATCATTTTTACACATGTCAATAAAGCTTCAAACTAGTAAATAATGCCCTTGTGTGTAAATAGGTGGTAATTTTTTGCAGATACATTGCAATTATTTTGAATTAATCAAATTATTTAAATCATGAGAGACGTGCTAGAAGGTATGGTGGCAAAAAAAAAAAAAAAACGAAGATGACGTTACAGTTTATGAACGATATTAAAACACAAAAATCTTACGTGAACGCGAAGAGGTAAGCTAAAGACCGTGGTGCATGGAAGATTTTCGGTTTGACAAGTGACCTGCCAATAATGGAAGAATGCCTACGATGATGATGATAATAATATGATTTAAGAATCCCCTAAGAATTATCGCTGCAGAAATAAAAACTTCTGAGTGAATTTCGCTTTTACGTAAAACCAACATACAGGGTGATCCAAAGAAACGGGAAATTTTGAAAGTTGTGTTGGCAACAGTGAGCGTTTGGTAATACTGAATAACGTACGCCAGCCTGTCAACGACACCTTGCCAATGCTTGAATTGGTGCGCAACGTGCTTTTTTTAACTACTTATTGTTTTTTTTAACTACTTATGACTTGTGTATCCGAGCCGTAAGTGTTTGTTAGCTCCATCCCCATTTCTTCAAATAGTTCCGAAATTAAAGGAATAATATAATTTCTTTGTTTACTGTAGAGAATACAAAATACTACCTACCAAAATATGATGTCTTTGAGTTGGTTTTCGTACTTGCTAAGTTTGCTATCTAAGTTTGCAATGGAATTATAATTGAATTGAAGATATACGTATATCCTTTCAGGAAGCGAATAAATCGACAGCACAAACTATACCACTAAGTTTTATTTTCAAAGTACTAATCACAAGTAATTAAGTAAAGTAATTATAGGATTAATTTTTACTTTAACAATTTTTTGAAATATGCGGAAATGTGCGGGTATGACTGTCCAAGCAATGAAATATCAAAAGATCATGAGACATAAACATCTAGTGACAATGATGTTAGCCAGTTCAAAAAGGCAGAAAAAATATTGGCTCATCGGCTGTCTCTTCATCGTCCATCTTGTTCGATTACCCATTGCTTAAGTCATAATTGACATTTGCTGTATGTTAATCAGAATGTTGCAAATTTCTAATTCTTTTTATTATGTATCGTTTTTGCTTAGCCTGGAAATTCGACACGAGGTAACACGAGAAAATTCTCGTCTGGTTTCGTGCGCATTCCTACAAGTGCCAATGATCTTGTTCGGCATGGTTATTTATAATTCACAAATCCTAAATTAAATCAAATTCTGAATTGATAGCAAAGAATCAGTTGTTAGTATCCATGCCCGTTCTTAGTCTATGGCGATCAACGTTGGAACCGGAAACGGTTGATTTCTACTGATTCTGGCTTGAATAGAGAATTAACGTAGGAAATTGAATCTATTCTTGGGATGGTGAATCGATTATATAAAACAGTTTCTCAATATCTCTTATCTTTCTTGCTCTATAGAAATCAATATTACAGGAAGTACAAGCAAATTTCAACCACTTATTTTTTCTATGAAGTGTTGTGGGTGCTGATTTATATTGTCTTAAGACGCTGAATCAATTGCAAGAAATCGCTTGTCAATGTGCATTACAGTTTCTGTTCTATGGCAATCAACGTTGAAACCGGAAATGGTTGATTTCTATCACTTTCGGTTTAAGTAGGAGATTAACGTAGGAATTTGAATCTATTTTTGTTACGGTGAATCGATAGCATAAAAGTTTCTCGATATCTTTTACAGATTTTGCTCTATGGAAATCAGTGTTGAAACCGGAAGTATTAGTAAATTTTAACCACTTTCGATTTCGGTAGAGTGTTCTATATGGTGATAGCATGTTCTCTTGAGACCCTGAATCCATTGCAGAAAACATCTTATTGCTATCTATTACCACTTTTGCTCTAGGCGATAAGCGTTGAAACCGGAAATTAATAATTTTAACCATTTCCGGTTTGAATAGAGGATTAACGGTGGAGATGGAACGTTTGCTTCGGACGTTTAATCGATGCAATAAACAACGATGTCTCTTACCGTTTTTGCTCTGATACATGTCGACAGACAAATGGATTAACGAATACAGCCATCCTATAAGACTTCCAACACTTATGCATAGCATAGTTTGGAAGTCTAATAAATAAGAAATTCAGCGTGAGACGAATATGATGGGATAAGACGATTATATAATGAGGGATCCTTTATAATATACTACAACGCTGTCATGTTAGTGAAGTAAGATTGTTGTTATCTTTGTATTCACTTGCTGCTATGTATTGAGAATTTAAATAACAAGATGGCATGGCTATGTCATGCGGTGCTTAATATAATCTCTGACCCCACCTCGTACCAAGTGGGCTTTGTAGTGGGAAAACACTGTGTGTGTGTGTGGGGGGGTTCTTGGAGTTCTTCCGTTTCCTCTCATTTTCTTCATTCCATCATTTCATTCATTTCTCATCATACCCGTGTCCTTTATCTTACACGCCATAATCATGGTATGTAAAACTTAAAAACTTTATTTGATTTTTACATCATAATAACGGTACCTTTTGAATTATACGGAACGACAATTTCTGTAGCTTCAAGAACAAGTTAACTAAGATCATCCGGGTAATAGATAGTTACATATTGTTTCTTTCCCGACACTTGACATCTTTTCGATGTGAAAAAAAGGGTCGGTAAATTGACATGGCTGCTGTAGGTAAAAGAAAAAAATATGTATAGGGTGTTCAGAAGTAACTATGCAATTCATAACTTGCCGTATTTTATTTTCCATAAACCACTTTAAACAACTGAAATTATCTTGAACCTAAACTTTAATGTCATGGAAGTTATAAGAGATACTATAAGTGATCCTCTTGCACTTGAAGACACAGTTGCACACGTTTCGGCATATTCTTGAAGACATTGTGCAGAACGTCTGGAGTGATGTTCCGCATGTGGCACTGCATAGTTACTTTCTGAACACCCGGTGTATATATATATATATATATATATATATATATATATATATATATATATATATATATATATATATATATACTAGCAGCGTTCACCCCGCTTCGCTGCGGTCACCCCGGAACGCAATAAACTTTGTTACTTAGATAATTTTTACTTTTTCGCTTTCAAGTGATATGATAAAAACCATAGAAGATTGCAGTAAATGTTAACATTATATCGCCTGTCATTTATGTTAACCCGCCCCGCTTCGCTGCGGTCACCCCCGAACGCAATAAACTTTGTTACTTAGATAATTTTTACTTTTTCGCTTTCAAGTGATATGATAAAAACCATTATAACGCCTGTCATTTATGTTAACCCGCCGAGTGACACGGTCATGCGGGTTGCATATACATACGTTTATTTTTATACCTATGATGAACTAACAAAGGATTTGTACGTAATGGACACCTGAATGGTCAATTATCTCAAGACACTGGTAATTGAAAATTAAAGTGATATGATAAAAACCATCTAGGGTCCAAATCCTAATAACCCCCCAAAAATAAAAGAAATTGGTTCAGCCGTATTAGCGTGATGAGCGGACAAAGGATTTGTACGTTCTCTTTTATATATATAGATAATTTATTACAATATTTCCTTACGTATTGTGCGATACTTCTTATTTTTAGACGAGATCCACGTGTCACTATAATGAAAACTAAAGGGAAAGATATTCTTGTTTTACAAAGGAAAGTATTATCATGCAGTAAATATTCACCCTTCAGGTTTTAAAGCATTTTATGTGTAATGAAACATTTTTTCCCTATAGAGCTATATAACCCAGATAAAAATAATGCTTGACATAAATAACTTTTCAAGTGCCTTTTAACTGTTTAGTTTGTGTTAATCGTTATCAACTCTATAACATTACAAACCCTAGTACAGCACTGTATTTAAAATAACTATGGTCATCTGGGTTTGTGGCATATTTTTAATGTGTGTACTAAAATAAACAACAGAAAACATAAACATCTTACTCATCCCTCAAACTTTATACAAAACTATGCATATTGGCAGTAAAACTAAAATATTATCGTAATAATGTAGGTTCATCCAACATAACTGAATTTGCATGACAGTTCCTGTTTCTACCCTAATATATAGACTATATACATATATAGGATATGAGGACTAAGATTTGCTTGTAATACCACATAATTGCGTCTATCTCCTCCCCAAGCATTGTTATTAGTGTCTATGGCAACATCAACGGTCCAAAGGTAATAGGATTATTGACAAATACTAGCGATGGTAGTAGGCGCTGTTGGAGGAATTGTTTTAGGAAAAGAACGGGGGAACAGAGGTAAACAGCCATACAAGATATTTAGCTATATGTATACTCTACATATGCGTCACTTCCCTATACGTGCAATATAGCAGTCTGTTTGGGTTGGATGGTATCCTGGTATTAGCTCTTTTATGCGTATAGTATATGATTAGGGTACGGTATGCTGGAAACTTATTGTCTGTCTACGTTGGAAGAATACACAATAGATGGATTTACTGGTCAATTTTTTCCACCCTAATTGTTATGTCACTAGATCGTCGATGCCAAATTCTTATCGTAAATTAAGTCTCTCTTAAAAAAAAAAAAAAAAAAAAAAAAATACTAACTGCATTTACTTTGATCGGAAAATATCAGAATTTACTATAATTGTAGAAAAAAAGCTATAACATTGTTACCTTACCCATCTTCTAAGTAGTTATATTGTTCCACCTATGCCTACATTTCCCCCAATGGACTCCTTTTACTTTCGAAAGCTAATTTAAGAAAACTGCTATACTATAGGAATTCCGTAAGTTTTGTAGTACAATTTCCGTTAATGCTCTCCACGTCCTAAATCCTTGCTAGTTTATTAAGTCAATTTCAATTAAGGGGAAATGGTTTAGTCTAGACTGTCATTCAGTTACTTTTTTTTTGGGGGGGGGGAATCCTGTTACTGAAATTTTATAATATTTTCCTTTATAATTTCTAATTTTACAATAGCTACAAATGAACTCCTTGTGGCTACGTGATTAGCGCTCGCATCTTTGATGCGGAAGACCCTAATTCGATTCCCAATGGAAGCTCATGGGGTTTGGAACCCCCTGTTCAGCTGTAGGTCTATCTCTTATTATAATTATCTCGCTGCTGAAAGGAACGCTAAACCCAAATCATGTCATAATAGGTTAGATTACAAATTGTATTATGTTGAAAATTATATCGAGACACTTAAAACGAGCGCGACACGTCACTTGCATGAGAAATAGGTGAAGAGAATGCAAGTCGACGATTGTGTAGAGAAATATGGCAGTTGCAGCTTTTCAGAGAAGTCACACCGGTAAAAATAACTTTTTATTGCTTCAAATTAAGGGAAGAAAATTTACCTATGTTCTTATGAAATGATATTAAATCCTTTAGTTTAGTGTTCCACGATTTTTATGGCCTTTAGGCTAAGGGAAACGATAATTAAGGCAAGCAAATGATGATGGAAAAAATGGTGAAATGAGAATGTGGGAGAACACTGGAGTACCCCAAGAAAAACCACGGACACGATCTTGTCCACTACAAACTTGCTTGACCGGGTATCGAACCAGGAACCTCACGCACTAAGATAAGCCTTCTAACACTGAGCCACCGTGACACACTGTAACAATGACACACACGCTCCTAATATTGACACAAATACTCCTAACATTGACGCACAAGATCCTAAAAGTGATTCCTATACACCAGGGCGCAAAATTTCAAAATCAGATGCAGTTGCCAATCCAAAAGTAATGGTCACCAGTATCTCTCACGTACAAATTATGACAGGTCTCCCCTCCCCCCTCCCGAGGCTTTTGGTTTGACAAAGAAAAAGACTACATCAGGGTATAAAATTTCAAAACCAGACAATTAGATTCAGAGTAATCAATTTTGAATTGGACAATTCATATACATCTAAAAAATATCTTATTTTAAGACTTCATGTTTGTGTAACGCGCTCACTTTGCACTGAAGTATCAGCTGTCGATTGCAGTGATAACGATATCTCATGAAAATGTATATTTTTAAAAGATATTATATGTATGTATCTACTAAACACTAGTCGCCAATAGCGACCTGGCGACCGGAAATTTTGCGCCCTGTCATACACTACTTGTAAATTTTGTGACGCATAAATAACATAGCCTACAAGTATAACTGTTGTATCTTACGACGAGAACATATTAGAAGCATTAAAACAATAAAATGAAACCTACCTGATTCTGTGCGTTCTGTTCGGCCATTGCTTTCTCTTTGGCTTGCCGTTTACATTTGTACCGATGATTCTGAAACCAGATTTTCACCTACAAGTAAAAGAGAAATAAGGAAATTAATTTCACAAATCAATGTTCAATTTACTTGAAATTAGAAAATAAAGCTACATCTTTCCAGTTGAAATGTGAAGATTATGGAAAGTATGATCATGAGATAGTAAAAAGCTTTTGCATGAATTTGACTCTCTCTTCTGCTTTTTTTTTTTTTTTTTTCACTGATGCAAGTTGTATGTACTTTGAAATATTTACTATCCCAGCAGTATCATATTTATAAACGACAAACGGTTAAAAATAATTTCTTAAATTTGAAAAACCGTTTCTTATCTGTGCACCTAGACAATATTTTCTTAGAAATGAGATTTGGCAATTCTCATTTATAAGGAAGGTAACAGTATATTTTCTCGTTCCGCTTTATACAATCTCATCTACTTTTCTTCATTTCTCATTAAGGAGAGAATCAAACTCTTGTTTCTGAGAAAAGATAATCTCGGTGCACAGATAAGAAACGGTTTCTCAGATTTAAGAGACTACTTTTAACAGTGCAAACGTGTATATTTTTAACAGTGAATCATACTAATTCCGAATAGTAAACAGTCGCGCTACTAGATGTCGGTAACGTGCAAATTGTATGTAGATTTTAACTTTGTATGTTTTATTTGACAGATGGCTTCCAAAGCAACGAATGTACAAAGGTGATAAACCAATATTCGATAACTTGCTAGTAAGATATTTATGACTAACAGAATCAAAGCCTTTTTGAAATATCTATGTATATTATATCGACTTGCTATTTATTTTTCAACGCGTCATAGGTAGAGTCTATAAAATGGATTAGATTTGTTATAATTGATTTGGCCTTATAAAAATTACGTTGAAACTTATTTGAGATATTTCTTACCTTAAAATGTATATGTTTATGTATAATTAATTCGAATGTACATGTATATGTTTATGTATAATTAATGCGTTGACAAGAATTACTAAGATATAGCCCAAAATTATGATTAATTCTGAAACTTTAATTTTTATTTAAAAGATAAGACATTGAACTGAACAGAGCGAGATGCTTGATAGCAAATTCTCATGCGTAGTTTCCGAGAAAATCGAGAAAAACGAACTTTTATCGCGCTAAAAAGTATGTCATTCATGGTCAACAATAATAATTGAGAGTTTTTATTCTGCTGGAATAGATTACTTATCGATTTATTTACTGTATATATTTAAAATAATAATAATACGTTCTTAGGTAGCAAATTGTGCGCATTATTTTATTCCTAGTGATGAAGTGCGAACGTGAAATAAAAGCAAGGATAGAAAGGATGGAAAAAAAAACTTTAAAAGGAAGAAAATACTATTTTGTGGACCTTGGGTAAAGAGTTGAGAAAAAGACTGATAAATTTAAAATGCTTCGTGTGGAGTATTGTACTATATGGGTCAGAAACATGGATCATTACGCAAAAATGATGAAAAATTACTGGAAGCTTTCGAAATGTGGGCGTGGAAAAGAATGGAGAGAATTAGCTGGGTCAAGTGGAAAATGAGAGGGTGTTAGACATAGTGGGGGAGAAAAGAATAATTTTATATATTATTAACCCCTTACGTGTGGAATTTCTGGACAAATTCCGTGCCGCAGTTGCCTTGCCCGTAATATTACGCATACCGTATTCTAATCGTATTATTATTATTATTATTATTATTATTATTATTATTATTATTATTATTATTATTATTATTATTATTATTATTATTATTATTATTATTATTATTACGTTTTTGTGTTGAAAAATATCCAAAAAAACATTAAAATACTCAGGGGTCATGGCAATTTTAAATTACATAGTTTTTTCCGAATTAAAAAAGTTTTAAAAATGCTTAAAAAAAATCCGCCACAGAGGCACGACTTTGGTTCAGGAATTACGCCACCCATACAAGGATAGGGCGACGGCTATTTACGGGTTATGCACGGAAGGGGTTAAGAAGAGGAAGAGAAATTGGTTGGGAGATTGGGTGAGAAGGAACTATATCATGAGGAACGTGCTAGAGGGTATGGTAGCACTAAAAAGAGGGAGAGGGCGAAGGAGATTACAATTAATAGACGACATCAAAATAGAAAAATCATACGTGAAGACGATGTTAGCAGAAGACCGTAGAGCATGGAATCTTTTCAGTTGCGGCAAGTGACCTGCCAATAATGACAGAGTACCTAAGATGATAATGAATAGTGACACACATATATCTAACAGTGTTGCGCATACTACTGGTAATAGTACAAATAAATATGCAGGAAAAGAAATTGCTTTTAGGATAATAACGCTGCTCACAAAAATTTCATGACTTTTTTTTTTCTAGTTTGTCAATAATGTTTCATTTTAAATCTATTTACGAGCAAAAAGTATTAAAATCTACTTTCTATGGCTGTGAGTGAATAGAAAAGAGAATAGCTTCAATAACGTAGAATAGAGTTGTTATTGGTGTTAGATCTGGAGATCTTTATATATATATATATATATATATATATATATATATATATATATATATATATATATATATATATATATATATAAGAAAAATATAGTCAGTCTGTTGAGATTTTGTTAAAATTTCCACTCGCATTACTTCCTCATGCATGGCAAACGAAACTGTACAAAATAAGTCCAAAAAGGCAGAAAATGTGAGTTACTTTTAATATATTTTTTCTTTCATAAATAACAAACAGAGCTTTACAATCGAAATGAAAGAAAATATGAAGAATATTGCAATAATATAACATCGATGATCAATAAAAAAAAGGAAAGAACGTATTATATAAACTCTTTCTATTATAACTTCCTTTTGTAAATATTCCCACATTTCCCACGTTATGTTTTAGAGAAATAATCGAATAAGTAAAATTTCTTTTCTCTGTGCCTCTTCTGCCCCCCGCCCCCCCCCAAAAGATATTTTAATGCTATAAAGACTTCGTATGTCATACAAAGAAGGCACTATAAAGCTAAGTTGAAAATAGGTAGGCAGGGAGTCTGGATTATTACAGAAGGAAGATTTCATTGTAAAAGATTTTGCAAGCGGAAGAACAAAGCGAGTGACTTACTGTTCGGGTCACTGAACTTACACGATACTTTTCAATATACAAGCCCAAGAGAAACAGTCAACACATTTTCCCTTGCTTAACTGAGTGTGGTTAACTAACATCAAGGTTGCTAACTGTAAAAATGAACTTTGTTAACCAAGTTATTCTTTCACTTTACTAATTTCGTCCAACATAGTATAGCTGCCTATGTTGGCTACTATAAGTTAAATTGAAAAGTGGCTAACTTGTAGATAATAAATATATTTTTCAAGTCAAGATTGTTATAGATTGTCATATAAGCATTTTAAATGAGCTATCTATATATTAGTTCGTATGTTATAATGGCTGGAGACTTCGCTTCCAGGCTCTCGCATTTGTTCGGCCTACGTTCTTGCATCTGATACATATCGTTACCTACGTCCTTGCATCTGATACCTTTGCTTTCGTTCTTCGCACGACAAAAATATTCTTTGCGAAAAATTTAAACCCCTTTCCCCCTTAGAATACACACGAAATGAAAATGAAATGAAATCTTTAAGTTTTACGTCCCACGGTTATGCCGGTTAGGCTAAAGAAGACGGAGATGGTGAGAAATGAATGAAATGGTGGAATGAAGAAAGTGGGAGGAAACGGGAGAATTCCGAGAAAAGCCACGAGTGTTTGTCCACCACAAAGTCCACACGGGGCGAGCTGGGATCGAACCAGGGACCCCAAGCACCGCAGGTGAACGCTCTACCACTGAACTACCGCGTCCCCTTCTTAGAATACACATGTCAACCAAAATGAAATTATAAAAGTTCTATTTTTTATCTATGCTCAAAAGTTTACTTCAAATAATTACTCGTTTTCCCTGATGGCAAGACTGACAGCCTCGAAGCCATTCTTATACGTTGAAATAAACAATTAGAAATTTCCCTATTTCTCTCGTTAAAAGCGGAATTTCTGGAAACGGTGTAGTCCATGCCATTTGTTTTGAATAAGAAGTTTACATACCAAGTTTCATGTTCCAAACATGTCTCTGATCTTAAGAGACTTTGAGATATGGCGATCTTAATTATAACAATTAAAACCCCATTTTTATTTCCCTGTTTTTATTTCCCATTCGAAAGAAACATCAAAAAACGCTGAAACACGTCTTTAAGTTAAATTAAAAGCTAAATAATAATTTTCATAATTTTTATGTTTTGCCGTAAAGGATTTCGAGATAGGCCATCTTATGACAACAATTGTAACCTCTTCTTCTCATTTTTTCCCCGTCTGTTCTAGGGGAAATCTTAAAAAAAAAAAAAAAAACTCTGAAACACGCCTTTAATTGTTTTAAAGGAAAAGTTGAAATATTTGTAGAAATTCATGTTTCTAACCTTAAAGGATTTCGAAAGATGGTCATCTTATTTTGACAATTGCAACCTCCACTGTTTTTTCTTCCCGCCTTTTATTAGCGAGGTGACCAAAGTTAACAAGTTTGATTGTATTTTTAAAAACTTTGAAAAGGAGGAAGTAGAAGTAACTAGTACTAACAAATTAATATTGTTAGTAAATATCACATGTAAACGGGAAATAAAAGCAATGGTAGGGTCTCAAAAGAAGAATTTAGAAAGAAGTAATATGTATTTTGTGAATTGTTGAATAAAGATGTTATGTAAAAACTTTGCAATATTTCATGTGGAGTATCGTGTATCGGTAACGTACGAAGTAGGAAGAAAGATATAAAGCAAGACAATAAATTCAAAAGGTGGGTATAAAAATGAGGAAAATTAGCTAGAAGAAAAGGAAACCTCATGAGGAAATCTTGACTAAAGTTGGAAGGAAGACAGTAGGCCCTAACAATACAGGTAGTTCAAAAGAAGTTGGTTTGAACATGGTGTCTTCCTTTCTGCCTTTCTGGCCTATTCCCGTTCACCTAGTGACATATCTACCAATTTATATTATCGTCTTACTGTTTATCTCATCTTACTGTTAGATGTAGACTTATGCCTATTCCCGTTTCGCTACGTTCGCTCGACGAAACGAGGGATATTTAGTGTTGGAGGGAATTTTCTTACAAAGATTCATTAAGAATATTCATTTCTCAACGTAAACCACAGCAACAACAGACATGATTGGCTGTAATTCTAGCAGTTTTTTGGCTCTTTCTGGAACTTAAAAGATAGGCGCTCTGATTCTGTTGACCATAAAATTCTTTTGAATAATGATTCCATCTTTTATGCTTTGTTAGCAAGGACACAGACGCATACGATAGTAGACTAGTGCATTCGAACCATCTCCCCAAATTTGGAAACTGTGCATGCGTTTGCAGGACTTTTGAATAATATGCTTATACAGATAAGTAATAAACGTAAAAGTTTTATTTTTTAAAATTATTACTTTACACAGAAACGTGTTTACTTTTATAAATTATAATAATTATGTACTACATTTTTATTATTATTATTATTATTATTATTATTATTATTATTATTATTATTATTATTATTATTATTATTATTATTATTATTATTATTATTATTATTGCAATCAATATTTAAAATTTTCTATCGTCATAACTGCGGAGATAATTGTGCTTCAATAAAAAATTATGTTGTTCAGGCTCAGAACTATTATAATAGTCCTTGATAAATCACAGAAATTAATACTAAAATTCAGGCGCGTATCCACGGAGGTCTAGGGTGCTGGCACCCCTAAATTTTTACTGGCTCCCTTAAAATTTTCACGATAGGCTTGCAAATGAACTATAATATGGTGATAAACTATCTATAATATGGTTGGATCAGTCTCCTCTAACTTCTACCGCCCCTTCCCCTACACTTTTGAGCTGGCTACCGGCCTGCTAAAATCGTTATATACAGAATATATAAAACTTATTTCTTGCATATTCAATATTGAGAAAATAAGATTTTCGCTGACGATTTTCCTAGCATAATATAATTTTCGTAGACCCTACATCTTTAGGTCAAATACAAATAATTTCGCTTTTTAACCCCGAAAACTATTTGTTCTATTGTGAATCGAACCTACTAACGACTAGAGTCTATATACGCTAAAGTCACGTGAGCTAATTAATCGACTAGTTCACAGTATATAACATTATTTTGTTCCTCAATGTTATTCTTTTAAGTTTAATGAAGTTCTACAGTACCAGCCAATTTAACATGCATTTACATAACTATTGGTTAGCCTGTTCCACAACAACTCATGGAGTACAATTAAAGGTTTTCATGAAATCTAACGTAAACTTTTTCTTTTCCTGAAGTTTAGGAAATAAGCCTATTGGTTGGGGATGGAAATCGACCAAGGATAAAGGAATAAAGACAACTCCAACATGTAGGCCTATGTTTCCACAATGTTATAACAAAACAATTTTCCAATGACAGTGGAGAAAAGAATATTCAATTTTAAAGCAATTGAAATATTCTTATATTTCTTTTGAGGCTTCCTAATCATCCAGATTGCTTAGGGTTGAGATCAAGCAAGGCAAGAGGATGGACAAATTGTATATACATAAATTGTTTAACTGTATCTTAAATATCGATATCCGGCTCACAGAAATTACTGGATTTTCGTGAAACACGGTATGTATCTTCTTAATGTTGATTCCGAGGAGCGATTTCCATGTGTACTTTAAATATTTCTGAATATTTCACAGACATATTGTCGGCAACTATAAATGACAAATTGTATAACAATAACAATCTAGCGAAACGTAAGTGCATTAAACCAGTAATCGCGTAATTATATGAATAAATTGCGGTTTTATTGTATGAATATCATAATAAACACATTTTTTGTTTAATTTCTCGTATTAGAAAGAAATATGTTCTTGCAATGATAGGCAATACTCGACTTGTGCCAGTACTACTGTTTCGTTATTGCTATGCTCAAATCTGTTTAATAATAATCGCTTACGTACATTTTTCAATTTCGAATCATATTGGTTAAATTTAATTTATGAGACTTTATATTTACATATCATCTACATTCCTGAGCGCAATAATATAAACTCTTGATACTCAAATATCCTATAGACCCTAATTGTTGCACAATGCATAACTGTACGTCAACTCTGTAGCCTAACTTTTTGCACACAACTATATGAGTACGTGAACACGCATATTAATATTTTGTAATTTTATTTTTATTGTAAAAAAAATAGATATGAAAAGTTTATTTTTTAAATCAGGATATTCACAGTTTATATTGCTCATTGAAAAGCGCTCTTCAAAAAATTCCAAAGAGAAATCTACTGAGAGTACAAAAAAAATTAAACCGATTTTCTGCTTTAGGAAGTTAGAAATAGCCAGAATCATCATTACTTACGTGCAACATGCACAGATAACCAGTTATCGAAAGTGTATATAGGCTATACTTAGAGGTATCCTAACGGGGGATCACTTTCATTTTCATTCTCATTTTTATGTAATTTTTGAATTTTGACGGACGTCAACAAGACTATGTAGAAAGATAGCTCTACAACACTGCCACTCTCTTAGAGTGGCAGTGTTAGAATACGCAATTTTATTACAGTGCTTTGACCTTAAAAATCTAAATAATAACTTAGCATTAGGCTACCAAGGATGGAACGGAGATCGTTTGTTTAAGTCATAATCTATCAGGCTTCTATGTTCATTACTATAAAATGTATTGCTTTGTCACACTATTGGGAAAAAGTCTCCATAAATCAAACAGTTTGTTTCAATATATTTTAATAATGTAATTTATAACATTTCAACAATTCTTAATTTATCATAAGACTGAATTAATTACTCATACAATAGTGTATGGAAATTTGCATATTTTATTTACTCCTTTCTTATTATAATTAATTTATTGGGTTTTTAAATTATTTATATATTATCGCAGATTAATGTTATTTAGTTTTATTTGTTTTGTTCATTTATTACTCTTCATTTTGTGCTTACCAATCTCTCCATCATGTAACTATGAACTTGATATACTAAACACTTTCATTTGCAAGTTCATTACCCTTTAGAAAGTATGTTTAATACTATTACAATTATAACAAGAAAACATGACATTAACGTGGAATCAAAATCTTATGATGAAAGACAAAAATTCTTGTTAGCCAACCACAATATAAGTCTAGTTGTACTTAATTACCCTTACTTCTGCACTTGCTTACGTTGAAATGTGAGTTTTTAATGAATCTCTTTAAAATGACTGATTTGCTAGTAAAAGTTTATATGCTAAATGAACCTAAGTTTCGAGGAGTTAATAGCTAACGAACGAGAGTCATATTAAAAAGAGCCACGAGCTCCCACGTGGCTATGTGAATAGCGTACGCGCCTTTGGCGTAGGAAACCCGGATTCGACTCCCAGTGGAAAGGTCATGTGGTTCAGATCACAAGTTAAGTTGTAAGTCAATGTTTCATATAGCCTCGCTGCTGAACGGGACGCTAAACTCCAATCCAATTTTCGAAGTTGTGCACTTCTGAAACTGCTAGTAGCATATTTTTGGCTACAATTACAGTTAATCCGTCAGAGCTGCTGTTCAGTAAGTCTTTGCAAGAAAATTCTCTCAGACACTAAATATCTCTCGTCAATTGAACGTACGAGAAACGAAGATAGGCAAAACGAGGATACTTGTTCGGCCTACAGATAAAATAAGATGAAGATAAATAGATAAATTGGTAGTTAGGTCAGTAGGAGAAACGAGAATAAAGTAAACAGTACGAACCATTTCAACATTATTTGATAAGATACTATTTTATTAGGAATGTGATAGAAGCTACTTCAGAAGGTAAATTAAGGAGGGGAGCTAATTAGAAGAGAAGCGCAGTGTTTGGAAGATTCTAATTATGCGACAAATAACAAACATTCTTTAAAATATCCTTTCTTTAAAAAAGCAAACAAAAAAAAGAATAGTTTCTCAAAAATAAATAATTTTAGTCATTTTGAGGAAAAAGTCTCGGTTTCCAAACGTATTCTCATTAACTCAAAAATCATTATGCGAGATTTTTATCATTTCTCAAAAGAATTGATAAAGAAATACGTAATGAGTAATTTGGAATATCATATATTAGACCTACTAAAAGGAACCGAGAACAATGTTTCCGAGGAAATGTTGCTTTATTTTACTAGGAGTAATAGTCTATCGCTAACAGCAGCGTTGGCAGAAGTTCGTCAAAGGGAAAAGCTGCTTTAACCACCTAAGTTCATATAATTTTATGTGTTTGAATATATATTTTAGTATAGTAAATGTTCACTTTTACATAATATCTGGTCAAGGGAGAGGGGTAGGTTAAAATCCCGAAACCCCGCTCTAGCGTATAGATTGCTAAGAGTTAATTACCATTCAGAATGCTACTGAAAAGATATCGCTTATCAGTAATCTATACTAGTAATCAAAACTGAATACTATAGTGGATAGTAATAATTCAGCCAAGGTGTCTGGTCAATGTGGTGTATTGTCACACGATATAAAGTTGTGGTTATGTGACGCAGATGTTTATGTGTGGAAAGTTTTATATAAGCAATTGATGAGAACCTTAATTTTATAGAAAATTTTTTAGAAGACATCAATTTCCTTGAATACGCATTTTTTTTTTAACATAAGTGTAAGTTGAATGAGTCAGATTGCCGATTTATGTTCATGTTAAAAGACTGTATGTACTTCCTGTATAACAATATTTGCATCAGGGTTTCATGCATTGTTTCATGTGACTTTTTAGTTCGTTTGTTTTATCATATTTCTCGTATCTGAAAACTACTTTCCAGTGTAACGTTCTCATTTTTGAGGAAGATACTTCTCAGAATTTAATGAAAATATATCTTTCTGAAATTTGAGTACATTGTCTCAGTACCGAGAAAGTTAATTTGTCATTTTTAAGAAAGAAACTCGTTTTTTTTTTCAAAAACAAAAAGAAATCATTATCAAGAATACGAAAAAATCAATTTTGAATAAAGTTTTCTCAGGAATGAGATTTTTTATTTCTCGTACTTGATAAAATGATACTCAGTACACAGATAAAAAAAGGAATTTTCTCAAATACGAGACTTTTTTTTTATTGCTAGTTTCAGAAGCACTTTTGAAAGTGATGTCAGATAACTTATGATGATGATGATTATAGAAGGAATGACAATAATAAGTTTTCTTTGGACATTTTTTATCTCTTTCCTTTCCATACGCGAGGAGCATCAAACAAATGATCTCATTTAATATTTATTTTACGTAAAATAACAAAAAAAAAGTGTTCTTTCAGTTCTAAATATTCTCAGCTGACAACACTGATTCAATGTTTTTGTAGAACGGAATTATCCAGGAAGCAGTTGATGTAATTTTACGTTACTGAAATAAGGAAGAAGGGTTTTTAAAGGTTGAATGGAAGAGAATGAGAAAAAGAGAACCTGTACCGCGCATAGATATCTCAGTAGGAGCAGCTGGGAAAATCTTTCCAAACACAATTTACCACAATCCTGTCAAATCCCTAAATCCTATTTTAAAATGTGTTGTAAATTGTCGAACCCAAGAGGCTAAGATAAGTATGAAGAAAGGACGTGTTGCGAAAAGGGAAGAAAGGTATTGAGGGATTTTCTCAGGAGGAGGAGTTTGTTAAAAATCAATAAGTATTTTTGTACAATCGTTCTTTTCAGAGTTTGCAATTTATGGTAAACAAGCGTGGGAAGTTTTAGATATTGTACGTAAATACACTATTTTATTTATTTAATAATCAACAGCCACAGCTCAGAGGTCATTTTATACTGGATATATAGCAACAACAATAACAATGGAAAGAATTTTCGAAGATATTGGCCAGGGCCTGTTTAGTAGGTACCATGCCGGCCTTTGCCTGGTAGGACTGAGGAAAACCCTGGAAATACCCAGGCAGGAAGGTTGTAGCAGGAATCGAACCCACGACCTCCCGACTGCGAAGCCAACATTCTACCACTTGAGCTACTTCGCTTGATATATACTAAAGAAGTGAAACAACTAACAGTAAAAGAATGGAGAGTAACCCAGGAAGGAAAATTAGCCAGGACCTAGTAGGAACAGGTCTACTTTCCATCATCCCAGATATTACTGATGAAAGTCTTGGGAAAACCTCAACTAAGGGTAGTCGAGCGACTCGGATGCGAATGACATAAGAATTGACGCTGTTTCTTCACGAACACGTAAGTTTCGTCTCGAAAAGAATATGTTTCTAGTGAATGAGCTTCGTCTCATCTCACGGACAAACTCTAATAGTCAGATGGAATAGTCAAATTAGAACTTGAAACCTATCATTTACGAAGCAAGAACGTACCTCTACATTAGTGTTGCTCGCGAAATGAAAAATAAGGTTTACCCGTGTCGTCTCGTCTCGCAAATTTTGTAGTACTCTTCTCTTGTCCCATATTCTCGGAAAACCCTGTCGTCTCTTAACGAAATTTTTTTCGTTTCGCTTTTTTAAATTTATATATTTTGACTTTCGGAAGTACTCTTTGGTACAGTTTGAATTTTGCACTTAATAATAGGAAATTCAAATGCTGAATTTTCTATTATTACTACACTACCTACAATCCACTACAGAAGCAGGCTAAACCACTGACCTTCATTGGAACGAAGGTATAATGAGAAATAAACTTCGTCTCCACTGGGCATCGAACCTAGGCTATTCGATTGGTAGATAGGTGGCTTAGTACTTCTTTTTCATACGACATAATTTTAAATTTGCCTACACAGTTCTTAAATTTGAACATACGTATATGTGTTTGCCTTCTTTTAAAGTTTTACTTTCGTGAATTTTCTTAAATGGAAACAAATGTGAACAACTTCCACAAAGGTATTGAGTAAATTTTTCACTACATTGCAAATAACCTAATTATAAAAGGCAAATGATATCCTGAAATGTTATACAATCTTGCTTAATATATTTGTAATGTTGTTTGCAGAAAGATAGAGGCACAATGAGAATTTTTATAATAAACGGCAAACGTTTATGTGCGTCACGCTAATACATGTCGCTATGTGCGCTATAGCTTGTTTGCGTAACGCTAATAGACATCGTTACCTGAGAGGTTGTTCTGTTACGATTATGATGAGATTGATGATAATGGTAGAATGACGAAAGTGGGAGGAAATGGGAGAGCCCCAAGAAACCCCCCCGCACATGGTGTTTGTTCATCACAACACCCCTTGCCGGGAGCTGGAATCAAACTAGGGACCCCATATGTCAGAGGTAAGTGCTCTAGTACTGAGCCACCGCAGCCCCTGAGGGGTTGTTGTGTTTAACAAAGTCAATTGATTAATTGCATAAAAATTAACATTGTATGGACTTAAAGGTTAGTTGGTTGGGAAACTCAAAATTAATTAATTCGGTAAATGTAAATAATGAAAGCTTTTAATTAAGCACGCTTTTAACCTATTGTGTACAGCAGACTGAAGGCTTGGACACAACAACTCATTTTCTGTAACTGAAATAAATTACGAATAATTTCCAGAAGGAAACAGAATCAATAAATTTCCCATTACATTGCAAATATACGCGTCGGCTGAAAATATACATATCATGATCAGATCGAAACCGAGACAAATCGAAAAGTCATACTGTATTCATAAATCAGTGTATTTTATACTTCTAACATTAAAACACGTCTATTGATATAATCAGTTTCTACAACAACAAATTCTGTCCCGTGAAAATTAACACTTGAAATAGAAAGAGAGTGGATTACTAAAAGTTCTTTTCTGTACCTGAAAATAGACATTTTGGGCTGACTGCTTTTCATTATTAGATCTGCATTTGTTGTTATTTTGAACATATACACAACAAAGAATTTAATGTAATTTTTTCTGCAAGAATTTTTGGTAATTTTTAAAACCGACAATTATGATTATTCTAACAAATCATATAGTTAAAGCCACATCAATTGCAGCTTAATACATCTCGTTCCATTACCTCCGTTCCAAAGCATTGTTCTTTGTAATGTCAGAGCAATTGACTTGAGCAACAATTGTAGTCGACCTTATTTCCCCTTTTAAAATGGAGGATTTAAGACTTTTAATTCCTCGTAATCTTCCTTTTGAAGTCCTCCATCCTGGATTCTCCCTGTTTTTCTTTCCCATCTTTACATCCACCCTACGGGATAATGTCTACGCATGCCTTTTTTCCTTGTTCCCCTTGTGTTTCTTTGTTTTACGATTCATCACCCTCTAGCTAGAAATCTCACTTTTTTTTTTATCACATTATATACTTCATTGATTTGTATATATGTATATGTATGATACCGATATCTTCATTGTTACCACAAGAAGTACAGGATTATATGAAAATCCATTCAACCCATAAAGTTCTAAAGCATTTGGAAACAAAGTTAATAATATTGAGTCATGTCATTCAATAAAGGGTCGTGCCTTCTCTTATATTAAAGGTAAAAAAATGATTTTAATATGGAGACATTATTCTTCAAACTTTACTATAGAAAATGTATAGTCTAATATCATATGAATTCGACAATAATATAGATCGATTATTTTTATACGTCCTCATTACCACCCGTTGGGGTGCAAAGAGCGTCTTACACCCACAGTAGGCCTATATTTTTTCAAATTGTAAGTAATATATGTATTATGTTTAATTGAAATTGACCCAGACGTTCAACCGTTATGGTGGAACATACGAACATACATATATACATTTTTATATATACTTAGTTATAAACTTTGCCCCGTTTAAACTTGAATTGTCAGAAACACTGGGACACAGGTCCGCTTTATTTTCCATGACGAGTTTACACATTAAGATTAATCTTCCTAATTTGAAGGATTCCATATATTTTGACTTCCCCTTAGGATACGCATTTTAATCTAAGTCATATGATAAAGTTCTAGGTTAGGCCATAGTCCATTCATGTACAATATTATCAAAATCGGTGCACAGTCTAGGAGAAATTAGACACCAAATGATGTTACTTTCATTTTTATTACTTTTGAGCGATGATTGGAGAGAAGAAAGTATGATGATAGTAAAAAAAAAAAAGAAAAAAAAAGAAAAAGAAGAACAATTAGACATTTCAACCGATTCACAAGTTTCATGGCTCTTACATACCGAATAAGTTATTTTTAGGATGTCTGTCCATCTGTTCGTTTGCTCGTCCTGATGTACATTCGAATACAGGCCATACCATTCAGCTAATCGAGACTAAATTTTAAACTATATGATTCTCCAAGGAGGGAGTTGTTTCGAATTATTTTCCTACGAAAATAAGGGTAGTTTACTGAAGGATGGATATAAAAATGAAAGCTCGAAAACAGCTCTAACGATTTTGTTCATTTTCAATAAATCAATATTTTATTAACAGCCCTGAATTATTCTATAAGTCATTTTGGGAAAAATACAGAAGAGGTCATTTAATTCTTGGAGGTGAGATTTTATTGGATTATTTTCTCAAAGAACACTCAAGTTTGTTCCATTAAGAAACCTACAATAAGGAGTAAATAATTTTTCATTGGAAAATTCAGAAGGGGTAGTTTACGCTTGCAGTGAGTTTTTCCAAGACGATTTTCTCAAAAACGACTTAGGCAATTTTGTTCATATTTCATAAATAAATATTCCATTAAGAAACGCGCAATATAATATTAATCGTTTTCCATTTAAAAAAAATTCACAAAGGGTAGTTTGCTCTTGGGATATGAGTTTTCCTGGGCTATTTTCTCAAAACTACTCAGGAAATTTTGTTTATATTTTGTAAATAAATGCTGCATTAAGAAACAGCTTTCGTACACGTGGTCCCGGGTTTAATTTGTTTGAACGCATTACAGTAATTCTAATCCAACCTTAATCTGTATTGTCACGTTTCGTAAAGTCTCGGTGCTGAAAAGAGACACCAACTTCAACAAACAATTAAACATAACTTCCATTAATCCATCCATCTCCATTAGCATACATTACATAAAAGTAGAATGTAAAACTAGAAATTTCAGTTTTCAATAGAGATAATGATATTATTATTATTTTCAGTTGCTAATTGATAGATACGTACTTGTCTGTTTACCATTGTTGGTTTAACTAATAATGTGAATTAACGTAAGTTGCGAGGTAATACATTCAATAGTACCACGTAGCTGTATCAGAAATGTCGTTTCATATCTTGGCAGAAAGAGTGGGGGAAGGTTCTCCAACCACATAAGACTTTCACGTTTATTATTAGTATATAATCGATTAAATAGTATGGATTTCTCAAACTCAGGGGGGGGGGGGGCAATTCCATCTCCTGCTCATCCACTCTCCAATGACGCCCCTGAGCTGTAAATATGAGTTATCCTCATGTTCATGTTAGTTCAAATGAAAATGAAATGAAATCTTTCAGTTTAACGTCTAACGATTATGCCCTTTAGATTAAGGGAGACGATGATTAAAGCAAGTGAATGATGATGGAAGAATTGGTGGAATGAGAAAGTGGGAGGAAATGGGAGTACCTCGAGACAACACGATGTTGTCCACCACACACTTACTTCACCAGAGATAGAATCAGGAACCCCACACACCGGAAGTAAGCGCGCTGCCATTGAGTCTCCTTATGTTAGTTCAATAGATATAGAAAAATAAGGATTTATATAGGCTAAGGTAGGAAGTTCAGGTATAGTATAAAGTATCTAATGTTCTTCTTGATGTGAAAGCCACGCAACAGAACATGGCTTTTTTTATTCTTAATCAACTGTATTTTTTAATTCTGCTTCGTCCTTCCTACGCTGTTTCATATGATCCTTATAAATTGTTTTCATTGCATGAAAGTGAAGAAACAAAACACTACTGCTACAATTTTTCTCCACCTCCATCCTCTTTTTCGGTTTTAAGTGTTTTGTTGAAAATTCCTCAGGTTAACCCAAAACTCCACAAATGTAATCTGAACCTTCAACAAGATAACACACAAGCACATTGAATACTCATGAAATAAGAGACAGACAGCGGAAGAAAGAGAGAAGAGATCAGCTACTGTATTCGAAAGTGAGAACAACAAGCTCTTATTCTCATGTATACACCGCGCCATGTTGTGAAAATACTCATATGAACAATGTTGATGTAAGTATGTTACATATAACGTGTTGAAACTTCAGTCTATTATTAGTAGAAGGACGAGTTCCTAGTACTATACCTGATTCAGTTGTAGGTAATGTAACAAAGCAGAGCCGTTATTAAACTCTTAATATCTAGGACTTTGTATCAAAAGTCCTAGATTGATGAAACTGGTAACAGTAATTTAAACTTTGTTTTACATAACATACTCAAGTTTTGTTTAGAAACCTTTTGAAAAAAAAAAAAAAAAAGCTCTCCTCGCTGGTCTATTGCCTAGCGCGTACGGCTTTGGTGCAGGGGTCCCAATTCGATTCCCTGTGGAAGAGCCTTGAAATTTGAATGCATTACGGAGGCTCGGTTGAATTGAGTTCATTTTGAGTTTAATGTCCCTTTCAGCAGCGATTCTATATGAGACGGAACCTATTGATTAGTGTGGAATCCGAACAACATGAGTTCCTGCCGGGAATCGAACCCGCGTCTTCCACGCTAAAGGCGTGTCGCTAACTGCTTAGCCATGAAGGAGCTCTACGGAGGCTCGGATTCCACTTTAACTGTAGGTTCACGCTTCAAGTAGTCTCGGTGCTGAAAGAGACTCTCCAACTCCAATAAATCGAAAAATTAAGGTACACTTAATTTAGTTGGCCATACTTCCCCTTTTGTTTAGTGTTTTTAAATCTCTCCAATCGAAGCCGATACATCCCTGTATATTACTCTGAATGTACTTAAAATTTCAGAATATGTCTTCCAACCGTACGAGTAATTACACATAGATTGCATAAAGTGCATCAAACTTTATATTTGATAACAAATATATGTCATCAGATAGACTTCGCTAAGTTAAACAGATTTTTAGTGGTACAGTTAATTTAGCTGAACAAAAGTAATAAATGACACAGAAAACGTGGCCAAGCGTATGAACACAATCAATCAAGGGAAACATGTTCAGTTTATAATAAAATAATACGCACCGTGATAATGCATCGAGAATCTTTTTGACAATTTCGAATTGTCATGGTTGTGGTCCTAGGGTAATGAATTTTCATTTCACAATCTTTCAAGTTTAGGCAGACTACATGATACTTTCAATTTTCATGATATTTAGAAAGGTATTCATAGTTGTCAAACAATCAAATCATAAATTTTTGGGACTGTGAGGTTTCAAGAGAGTGTACGCTCCAATTGTCGGTGAATTTCGGATCTTTATTGGTGTAATACGAAAACAAATATTATTGTTGAAAGAACAATAGAAAAGTGTCAATGATTTCTAAATAGTCAATCAGTTCCACTCTTCTTACTTAATTGGTTGGTTGGAGTTTAAAATTAATTTTCAGACCCTGATTATCTGAGATGGGACGCAGTATTTAAAACGAGATGGAAATTGTACTCGGCTTTGTATGCGAGCCAAGTACTGCCACCGCGAATCGAACCACGTGCGTTAGCCAGTGCGATACGAAGAGCGCAGGGAAATTGATAAAGTGTTGTAAACAATGGCAATGACCTATAAAATGTTGGTGAGAAACATAATGTGTAATTTATTTTTTTAAAATCAACAATCTTATTGCCGTTTAACGAAAAAAAAACCGTTCAAGGACGAGACATACACCAATCAATGGCTATCATTGAGATGAACTCAGTAGTTTCCGAGAAAACAGAGAAAAGTTAATAAGCCACTTATTAAGGTAAAACTGCTACTCAAATAGGAGCCTATCCTTTATCAACCCTTTTTTATTATCATGAAGCTAGCAAGATGACAGTACATAGTATAGTTATGTAATGAAATAGAACCCAATTTTTTTCACTATTGTATTTTAATTTGTATTGAAATAAAATATTGCCAAAAAATTTAAACATACAGGACAAATCAAAATGATGGATCCGATTTCAGACATTTATTCTGTGAATTCTAATAGAGATACTATAGTCTTAATTGTGAGACATGCGTTTCGAAAGATTAACTTTCATAGTTTCCACGCAGTGTTTCCACTTTCTACCGCTAAGAGTCAGCAGCGAGCAGTTAATTCCTTAGAGAACTGGAGAACAAGTGTGCAACGCAATTTCCGTACCAAAATATCGTAGAGACCCACCTTATGAACATTTCAGAGATTTGGGCTGCATCTGTAAATGTAAAACATCGACTGGCTTGATTTTGACCGCAAAATGCTACAAAAAGTTTGCCAGGCGATAGACTATTGGCTTGACGTGTGCCGTGTTAAGCGAGATGATCACATAGAACACTTGTGATATGTTTGAACAAAAATTTAACAATTAACCTTTCTTAACACATGTCTCATAATAATATATGTTTATTAGATTTCACAGAATAAACTCTTCTAAAACTCGAGTCCATCTTTCTGACTTGTCCTATATAGGATATAATAGCAGAATACCCGTTCTTCGCACCGGAAGAATACCGTACGTTTCATTTTGGACATAAAGGGGTGAATTTGGATTTATACAGCATCGAAAGTGTCACAGTTCATCTCAGCGACCCAGAAAACTATGAATTCGACACTTATAACGGTTATTTTAGATCATTTTTATATATCTTCTCCCTTCCCCTCCCCTAAGTTGCACCGTGAAAGTGAAGTTATAGAAACCATTCTAGGCAAAAACCTCATCTATGTTGAACTGAACATTTGATCGAGATCGGTCCTGTGGTTTAAGAGCTATGGAACCACAAATACAGTGACTCATTTTTATAAATACTCTATATAGAAAATAAATCACATGACATCAATTTGAATAAATGACATCCTTGAGGATAAATTCTGTCGAGAGAGACGAAATTTTATGGCCCCAAAAAGTGAGTTATTCCTTGCCAATTTGTTACAGTTGATAGTTTTTATTCCACTGGAATATAATAGGTTATTTATTTATGTACTTTATATGAAAAATAAACACTATTAACTAAAAGATTGTTTTGTTTCTCCTAACAGTGACGTACATATTACTTGTAATAATAATAATAATAATAATAATAATAATAATAATAATAATAATAATAATAATAATAATAATAATAATAATAATAATAATAATAATAATAAGCTTCATTTTAAGAGAATTGTGTACATCTATAATACTGTACATTATTTATTTATCTTCCTCTTGTTTCTTTTCAGCTATGAGGATAAATTGAAAAATTATAAGCCTATTCGCCTTTCTCCGTAAATGCGGAAAGGATCTTCCTTTTGAGCGAAACCTTAAAAACTTTATGGCACTGGTCATAAAATCTTAGATTTTCCACTAACATTTCTAAGAATTAATTTGAAACATGCTTTCATCAGAGCATTCTAAAGTTACAATCGAGGGGTATATAATTATTATTATTATTATTATTATTATTATTATTATTATTATTATTATTAATAATAATAATAATAATAATAATAATAATAATAATAATAATAATAATAATAATAATAATAACGATTATTAATAAAAGTGTTTATTATAATATTTACCGTATCAGTATTCTCAATGTTCCAATTGATGCAGTGCAATTGTCACGTATTCGTTATAATTTTTGTGAAATCTAATAACGCATATTGAAATCATCTCATCAGGAAGGGCAGGAAGAATTGGGACAACGGATTGAAGCATTTGAGGTGTCATCGGACAGAGTTCTTTACGGACTTACTCAGAACCAGGGCCGTAACTTATGGGGAGCAGGGAGGCAACTGCCTCCCCAGGGAAGCTTCCCGCCGTTCGAGGGGGACCCACTTTAAGACAAAATTTTCTTACTCCATGTATGATACGAACATTAAATTATAAATGAAGCATCAAGCAGGTTCACTACATTACATAAACAAAACAGCATACAAAAGTAAATAAAACAAAAATGAGTCGTGGGCCCATTTCAGTAAAAGTTGTCTACTATTAGGGGCAGTGGTCGAAGTGAGACGGTATGCGGTGGTACTATGCTATACCGCCTCTGGCTTTTCAGTGATGAAGGAATACCGTCTCTGGTTTTTCCATGATTAAAACATACCGTTACTGAAAAGTAGATGCTAAATACCTTTAATAAATCCATTTTTATACACAGTAATTGGTGAATAGCTTTGCATGTAGAAAGATTTTATTTCTTATGTATAATTTATTTCTAAGTTGATAACAGCTACATTTTTGTTATCTTTTTCCTTTTTTGTTTTTAAAATGTCTTCAAAGAAGTTCACCTAGGTTATATTTTGATGTGCCATATTGAATTGTTTCTTTATTATGTATGTGTGTATCGTCTTGCCTTAATGCATATAAATGCCATGTTTTGAGCATATGCGGATTTAGAGGTTGTCTCCTGTGGGGGACAGACCTTCCGGGGGTTTGGAATACAACTCAATCGAGTGGGGGACCTAGAATTTTCCCGCAGGAAATTACTAATATCCTCATTTGGTTTTTGAGCATTTTGATGTACCTGTATAATTCCCTATAATACAACATAAGGGGTTATGTTTTTCCAGGAATTTAATGGCGGGGAATCAAAATCTCTCCATATTCCCCCTCCCCCGTTACTACAGAGAAACTCTCCAATGGTTTTGAGTCATTACTAAATAGAAATGCAATCTTTTAGACAACATACCTTCACTGCATTTCAACATTTAGATATCCGGTATGTCGAGTCAAAATCGTAATAAAATATACCGCCTCTGCTTTTTTTCCAGTTCGAACACTGATTAGGGGCCCTATTTGTCATGTATGGAACGGGCCCAGGGGTGTAACTAACGACCCCGCAGACATTGCCGTGCGGGAGGTTCCACAGGCTCCGGGGAACCCATAAATAGCAAAAGAAAGATGAAATGGAGGCCCAAGAATTGGAAAAACAACTTTTTCTAGGGGGCCCAAATACGCGTATTAATGCTTGTCCGCCCCCCAAGGAAAAAATCTAAGTTACGGCGCTGCTCAGAACTACATAATTTCAATTTCACCTCGTTCGATTCCATTCCAAAGGTATATCCAATCTTCTGGGTTGCCTTATTTTTCATATTTCTTCCAAACTAAGCAACGTCAACCACTGGGCAGGATGTCGCACAGAATGTGCTATTGTTTGGTGTACAAAGCAAAACTTAAAGTACTTTGAATTAAATTCCCTTATACCTCAAATCAAATCAGTAAAACTAAATAAATTATTATAATTAGTAATTTTATTTACGAATATTAATATCAAAAACAGATTGTTATTTATATTTTTGATATACTTTTGATAATCAGTTATGAAAATTAACATTAAGCAGCAAAGGAATTACAAGGGATCTTCTGAGACGAAACATTTAACAGTAGACCCTATGTCATGAAAGTAGTGATGTGAGATGGAAAATTTTCTGTTCTAAACAAATATCAGTGATCAAGTATCAATTCCTCATTAACCATAAAATTGAGTGACTTCATCCATAGAAACGTTAAAAAGTGGAAGATCGTGTAAAGAATCTGAAAATTTTCATGGCTCATAAAATTTCCGGTGCTATGTAGAACAAGTGAAACAACTTTTCATGAATTGAAAAATTTTCTGTCGTGTATGGAAAAATTAAAAAAACTTTTTATATGTAAGAAAATTTTTATCATTTTGAAGAAAGAAGTAAAACAACTTTTTACTAATCGGAAAGCTTTATTTCTCTGTAGAAATAAGTGAAAGGAATTTTCATGGATCGGAAAATTTTCATTATGATGTAGAAACAAGTGGAAAAACTTTTCATAACTCGGGAATTTTGAATATTATGTATAGTGATGTTAGGTGGAAAATTTTCCACTATATTTAACTGCATGTTGAGCTATAAAATTGAGTTCCTGTAGAGGAAAGTTAGACAGCAACAAATTATAATTTTCTAGTTAACTTTCTGGAACGAGAAAATTTTCTAATATTTCGAGTTGCCAAGTAAAATCTTACATAGTGTGTGTGTGTGTGTGTGTATGTATGAGTAAAGTGCAGGGAACAAATCGAGTTCGTAGAGTACAAATATCCCATCCCATTGTTTAAAATGTAACAAGAAAGCGAAAAGAAACCTTTGTGAATTTATCAGTTATTTCAAAAACCAAAAATTCCACTATTGCTTCACATATACGCCTGCCTATGTAATAAAAGAACTACATAAAAGTTCCAGTTTCTTATGATTATTTATGTAATAGAAAATAAGAAGAAATGCTTTTATTTTATTATGTTTAAAGATATGAAAAGACATTGTCTTACGCATATTAAATTAACGAAATATGATTTTGTGAGGTCAAAGGTGAATTTTGAGGGAAGAATACATTAACGTTTTTTTTTTTTTTTTTTTAATATTTTTGCAGAAATGAAGAACCATTAATGTTCACTTCATGAAACTTTTTTTCAGACAATATTTGTTACAAATAAATTTTACGGCTACACAACGATGTAGGAATAAATGGAGTATGTTATTATGAATCGGAAAATTTACATCACTGCATGGAAGAAATATGAAAAGTAAGGCAAACCAGAAGTTTCGATATAATTTTCATGTGAGACCGAACACGGTGAAGTTCAGATGGGAGTAGTTCTGAGTAGACCATAAAGAGGTCTATGGGACGACACCTAGAACATTTCATTCTGTTGTCCTAGTTCTTACTACATTTCCTGGGTCAATTTTTATTGCTGAGCTTGAAAATTGGTAAATTGTAAGCCTTTATTTTACAAATTTACGACGAAATAATACAGTAAGAAACAGATCGAACGTTGAAAAATGGAAGCCAGTGAGGCAATAATAACCAGTTATGATAAGAAAACAATAAAAGTGTTTCAACCAGTTCTTATTGTACCTATTAATATATTATTCAATGTTTATTTCATCTGTCTCTTAGCAATGACATGTACGTTAACAACTTGAACACGAGTAAGTAAAAAAAAAAAAAAAAAAGTTTCATGTGGGAGAGGAAACAAAATGATTATACGGCTCCACCCACAGAATATGACGTCAAATAACATTGTTTATCTTCGTTACGTAAGCCTCTTTCGAGTTTTCAGAGACAAAGACCAATCAGAAACGAGGCCGAAGTACAAAAAAACAAAAGAAAAGAGAGACAAGTGTAACAGTGCGTGGCACAGAAACAAACGTCCTTTCGACTGTGATGTTTATACTTGAATATGTATGAACTCGGGACGTTTTTCATACATACGCTTAACGCACATAATCATAACAGACTTTCCTCCCATAGCTCCCAACCCAACTGAACAAACGTTCAACATAAAAACTTTCCTTTTTCTCTATCGAAGAAACGCAAAGAATATAGTGGAAAACAAAACTAATAAATTATTCAATCTCTTTTACAAACATTTACGAGATGTGAGATAGTAGCTACACGTTCGAAAGATGATGTTCCTTGTCAATCGAGAAATGTTTGATAGAAAATTATGACAATCTCAGAAGCTGTTTTTGTCTATATACTATTCATAATTGCATGTGCACACCTACATTAATTTAATGACTCATTTTTCATTACTTAATGAATGTGAAATAATTTTTAAAATAATGCACATAAAATGTTATTTTCTGTTTTCAAATGAATCACCACACTTCACGCACAGCGAAAGGCATTGCAAATACTGTTCCTTCGTCTTTATACTGTGAGTCGTTCATCTCGCGACTTGCGAACGATACTTGAGAACTCCTGGTATCTAAGAGGTGTAGAGATAACGGAGGAGCCTATGCATTTCAATGCAGGCTAATTGGATGGAACAAGTTATGCGTATCCTACCGCATATGCACATTTGCGCTTGTATTAAGTTGTCTTGATTATATGGCACTAGCATTGATTACCCAATTTGCTGGGTTGAAATAAAAAACTTTCAATGCACAACTCCTTATGCCATGAGTAAAAATGACAATAAAAATTAAATATTACTATTGTGGACTGACTGAATTTGGATTTAAACAGCATCGCAAGTGTCACTCTTTATTTCAGTGTCCCCAGAAACTATATGGATTCGACACTAACACAGTCATTTTCGATCATTTTTATATATCTTCCTCCTCCCCAACTTGCGAGACTGAAATTGGATTTAAACGGTATCGGAAGTGTCATTATTCGTCTCAGAGACACCGAAAACTATGTATTCGACACTAATATCAATCAAATTCGGTCATTTTATATATATATATATATATATATATATATATATATATATATATATATATATATATATATATATATATATATATATATATATATATATATATATATATATATATATATCCCTCCTCCCCCAAGTTGTGCTGCCAAAGTGAAATGATAGAAACACTCCCAGGCCCGTTGTTGAAAATTTGATCGAGATCGGTCGGGTGTTTCAAGTGGTGCTAAGTCACTAACATAGTCACTTTCATTTTTATATATCTATATAGATTTCTGCAGCTAGTGTTCCCAGATGTAGACAAGAGTCTCTCGTCGGACGAGAAATTTTGTATTGGCGTGAAAGCTAAAGTATGTATTATACTGTAATGCTTTTACATCTGACAATTATGCCATTATTTTCTATTGACTTTATGAAAACATCATGATATATTTAGTCACACGTTGGAATGTATCGTGAGAATGATGTATAACTGTTTACGCTTTGTGTCATTGAAAATACCACGACATAAATATTTATATGTCCCAGATACAAATCACACTTACATTCTCTGTCCTTGGTGCATTGGTGAGAAACCTCGGGGCAGGTAAGGATATTTTAAAGATGTGAATTGCTACAGAAAATTGGATCATAATGAAGTGCAATGTGCAAGTCGATTGTGTATGGTACGGTATTTAAAAACTTGTTCGAGATGCTTTTTTTTTTTTTTTTTTTAAATAATCGATTCCGCTTACCAAGAATAAGTTCTTCTTTCTAATATTATAGTTATTTTATGTTTTGGAAATTTTGTCATTTAAATTTCAAGTAAACCCTCACCTTGATATATTATTATTATTATTATTATTATTATTATTATTATTATTATTATTATTATTATTATTATTATTATTATTATTATTAATAATAATAATAATAATAATAAATTATCAACTATTGGTGCAATGATAGGATTATCCAAAATGTTAACTTACCTGAGTTGGTGTGAGATGTATAAGACTGGCTAGGTGCTCCCTTTCAGGCGCAGACAAGTACTTTTGTTGCTTGAACCGCCTTTCCAGTTCATATACCTGCAACATAATAGGAACATGTCATAATTATTTATTAGATCTACTAATAACTAGGTAGCAAAGAAGATAAACTTACATAGCAGCAAAACGAATGAGCGCTGAAGTTAATATGACTAACCCTTAGTATCACAAAAAGAAATCAACTATTACAGACCGCTCAATGTGTAAAGTGTTAATTATTAAGATGGAACAATTATCGCTTGTCTTCAGTAAGTAAATAATATCGAAATGTATGGTACTAGAAACATCTAACTTTAAAATAGAAAAACGCCATTATCTGAAGAGATGTAAAATTATGTTTTCCGACTGACTGTTATATGCACTTTGAAATAATGTTGTGGGGTTAAAAGATTTAAAAAGCAGATACTACTATACATATAGTAGTAGCAGTTTTTCATTTCTTTTCACACTTTAATCAATTCAATATGAAAGCTAAGAACACATTATTTTATATTACATACATTAATTTAATGTAACATTATTTATTATTGTGGTAAATATTGCATATATATGAATATATACATACATATATATATATATATATATATATATATATATATATATATATATATATATATATATATATATATATATATAATGAATAACCCTCTGTAACCACTACAGTACAATATACGCGCAGACCCAGACTTAAGCCAATTGCGCCAATTGCATCAATTGCTCGCAATTGGGCTTTGTGCCTAAGGGGGCCTGCTCTAGAGTGAAATATATTTTTTGGCTTGTCGAGAACAGCAATAACACATTACAATTTGACTGATACCCTAGGGCAGAACAAAATTGTTCTCAATTGGGCCCGGCATTTCCTAAGGCCGACCCTGTTTATGCGCTGTGACAGAAGAGACGCACTCTCTTACTGTGGACGATAAGTCATAAATAAGAAGTAATGGTTAATTCCGAGAAAGCGTAGAAACATGAAATCTTTGTTCATTTAAAGAAATTCTGTCTCCTTTAGCCTAACGGTCATAATCGTGGGACGTTAAACTGAAAGCTTTCATTCCATTTTTCATTTACAGAAATTGTTCACATCTCCAAAGGACTATCGATTATGTGATAGAGATTGTAGTGTATTCTCACGGCATTTTTCCTTGAGACACCACTAGTTAGTTGTTTCTAATAAGCAGTCTCATACCACGCCAAAAATTGAATGCCAAATATAAAACTTGACGTTCGTCATATAGTTTGTTATCCTTATATAATTTTCAATTTTATACAGCTGTCTTTATAAGAAGAAACTTTTTATACAGCTGTCTTTATAAGAAGAAACTTTTTATACAGCTGTCTTTATAAGAAGAAACTTTTTATACAGCTGTCTTTATAAGAAGAAACTTTTTATACAGCTGTCTTTATAAGAAGAAACTTTTTATACAGCTGTATTTATAAGAAGAAACTTTTTATACAGCTGTCTTTATAAGAAGAAACTTTTTATACAGCTGTCTTTATAAGAAGAAACTTTTTATACAGCTGTATTTATAAGAAGAAACTTTTTATACAGCTGTCTTTATAAGAAGAAAGTTTTTATACAGCTGTCTTTATAAGAAGAAACTTTTTATACAGTGTGTTACAAAAAATTGTTTCAATATTTTAAGAATACATTCTTCACATCAAAGTAAGAAAAAAGTCATATGGACGTGTAGTCGGAAGTGCATAGTTTTGTAGTTATAGGGTGCCAAAAACGTGAAAAAATAAACTTTAAAGGTCCATAGTTCCACTACTATAGGACCGATCATAGTCGGATCAAAACACAACTGAGGAACTATAGTATGTGAACTATCCAAATATCTATCTTCCAGAACCTATGGTACTTGCACATTCATTTTTAGAGAGGTTGTTTGGGAGTACTTGATCACTCTCCAAAAGTACTGGAGCATTCTTAAACATGGATATTTGGATAGCTCACATAACCAGTTTCTCAGTGATGTCTTGACCCGACTACGATAGGTCCTACAGTATAGTGGGAATATGAACTTTTAAAGTTCACTTGTTTCACGTTTTTGGTACACTATAACTCCGGAACT
Source organism: Thermobia domestica (assembly GCF_964235325.1). Taxonomy (NCBI): domain Eukaryota; kingdom Metazoa; phylum Arthropoda; class Insecta; order Zygentoma; family Lepismatidae; genus Thermobia; species Thermobia domestica. The sequence continues at coordinate 92,971,192 of NC_137464.1, read as the reverse complement.
ATCCACTTTTGAGCAAGGCATTGAACTTTTTTTTTTTTAATTGATGTAAGGAACTGTTCCCAAAATACTGTGACACATTTTTAAAACACCCTGTATAAACTTTGGATAGAGAGTCTAATTTGAAAGCAGTTTTGATTTCATAGGCATAAAATCCTATACCTATGAACTATCCGCCTCTGAAACATTAACGAAGTTTTCTTATCGTCAGCTGCAAAATTTTCTAGGAGTAGAAACTAACTTTTGCTCATAGATGTTTTCCTCCTTTCAAATACTGTCTGGTTATTTGGCCTACTTGAAAGTACTCTATGTGATTCGAGAAAATCACAACTGTTTCGTCTTTTGGAAATACCAGACATCTATGAATAACTAAACCACTTCATACATTCATAATTTCATTCATTTTTAGGGATGCGCACGAGACAAGATTTGAAGCTGTCTCGTCTCGAAAATGTGCTGTAAAAGCGATGTCTCGACTCGAAAAATGTATATTTCTCTATTGGAAGAGCTTTGTCTCGACTCGAATTTTGTCTGAAAAAATCTGTCTCAACTCGTCTCGTGCGCATCTCTATTCATTTTATAAACTAGCGAACTGTATACTTTAACTCAAGAGGGAACAAAATTATACACTATGCGTATCCGTTTGTAATATAAACAAAGCAACACTGCTACAGAATTTAAGAGAGAAGGTTTTTTTGTATTGCCTAGAAAAGTATATCGAAGGCTGCTTCCAAGCAAATTTCAGATCACCAGTGAACAAAACAACTTTTGCTGTTTTCTCATTCCCGTTCTGAAATATAATATGTTCAATATCGCAACAAAATTTTCTTCGCCGCCACATGTCATAGTAATATATTTGCTGCCTTAATGGACTGTAGTCAATTTAATAATTGGCAGAGTCGACTTTAGTCAATCCTACGTTTACATCGTTCGCAGCCCTCACTTTCACAATACCTAGGTACATTAGTTAAAAGAAGAGATTGTGGAAATTTTGAATGGTTGATATTTAAGTGCCTATAGCTGGCAGTGAAAGTGCAAAGCTAATTGTTTCGTACTTGTCAAAGAAAATTATTATAAGATTGTAATTAACCGAGGCACCTGAAAAGCAATGTTCCACCTCAATTAAACCCATGTTGTTCACATCAGACCAGTAGTATTCAAAGCCCCCTTCCCCCCTCAAAAAAAGTGACTCGTAAGAACAGTAGTGCATCTTACAAGTTCAGCTCGGATAAAGGGCAATCTTACTACTTACGATACGCGTATAGCATACTACTTCAATTGAGCAGCTTTGTGTGGAAGCGGGCCAGACGGCAAAACTGGATTTACGGAAGAGGTTCATTCTGAATATTCGTATTACTGAACTACAATGTTATAGTATTTCCGAAACTTTTACTTTTAACTTTCCTTATTTAACTTCAGAAGGGAGTATCTAAGCTCTTTGGACCAATTCCTTGGGGCCGCGGTGGCTCAATGGTATAGCGTTCACCTCTGGTGCGTGGGGTCCTTGCTCGATCCCAGCTCGAGCCACGTGGACTTTGTAGTGGACAAACACCGTGTGCGTAGGTTTTCTCGTGGTTCTCCCGTTTCCTCTCACTTTATTCATGGCATCATTGCATTCATTTCTCATCATCACTGTCTCCTTTAGCTTAGCCGGCATAACGTAGGACGTAAAGCTGAAAGATTTCATCTCATTGGACCAATTCTTCAATAGCAAAACAGACCTATGTGGTAACGTTAACTTATTATTGAATTTGGTCCTTTTCTTTTAATAACCGCGTTCAATTATGCAAACCAAGTGCAAGGTACTAGAGATAAGCTTATCGGATTCGATGAGTACTACGGGGGCCGCGGTGGCTCAGTGGTAGAGCGTTCACCTCTGGTGCTTGGGGTCCCGGGTTCGATCCCAGCCCCCGCCAAGTGCACTTTGTGGCGGACAAACACCGTGTGCGTGGGTTTTCTCGGGGTTCTCCCGTTTCCTCCCACTTTCTTCATTCCACCATTTCATTCATTTCTCATCATCACCGTCTCCTTTAGCCTAACCGGCATAACCGTGGGACGTAAAACTCAAAGATTTCATTTCATTTTTTTCGATGAGTACTACTTTTGTTCCCTAATTAAGAAACTATAATCTTGACTAAACCTTTTCATAGGTATATGTAATATTCTGGAGTAAAACTTACCTGTGCTTGTGTGAAAAGTACCCGTCTTTTCCGTCGCTGTGTAAGAGGGAACTGCATGGGTTTCGTATCGCCTGTGACGCTACATGTGCTGAGGCCTCCCATATTAGACATATTCATATTCATTCCTGCCGTCGCTGACGAACCCATCAGTCGGGAAACTGTTCAATAAAGAGAAAACAAAACAAACATAGTAAAACAATTTAATAAATACAATTGCAGTACCTACAAGGAATAGGTAAAGCTGCGCACATCATTTCATTTCTATTTTATAAACGTTAACTATTATGTTTCACTGTCAGTTACAATTATAAATTGATGGGGTGGATTCCAAAAGAGCCTAAATCAATTTTTGTCAATTTTGAAATATTGGTTCTATTAAGTTCTATTTCAGCATCTCCGTATATTGAACACGGTTCCATGCCAAAACTCCACAAGTCAAATTAATTGTAGGCAAAAGAAAACAACGCTGTTTTCCAAAATGTCCTTAGTCAGCGGTATCGTCTGAAGTTATTTTCTGACTCATGCCTAAAAACACTTATTTTACGAAAAGTAGGCAACTACAAGTTTGTTTTATGTAGATTAGTTTTCTTTTACAGAAATGGAATGATGGAAACACGCACAAAATATTCGTGTCCTGAAAAACTTGCTCTTTTGGAATTGAGCTCTTCAATTATTTCTTTAAAATATATTGAAAATATGAGTGTTTGCAGGGTGCATCTATAGGATGGAATTACATGTCAGTAGTGTTAAATTAAGGAATTTTATGGATAGAGAGAAATGAAATGCACTTGCAAAGAGGATGACGTAATATACTTTTGCATTGTACATATTCTATACACATACTCACGAGCACTAATTTTCACATATAGAAAACAAGGGGAGAAAATAACTCCTTGCCGCCCGGTAATTCGCATACTGGTCGTCATGATAACTAAAATTTGCGCAAATCCTAAAATATATCGCAATAAAATATATAATTTAAAAAATTAAAAAAAAAATAGATCTTGATACCAAACTGAGAATTTATGATTTTATTCAGTTTTCAGCTTAAATATGTTAACTAATGACTTGCAAAACAGTTAGCGCACGCGCCTTTGTCATTGGAGACCCGGACTCGATTCACGACGGTGGCTCATGTGGTTCGGATCCCACGTTAAGTTGTAGGTCCACGTCTCATATAGCCTGCTGCTGAAAGGGACGCTAAACTCAAAATCAAATCAAATAACTACTTGCATTATTTTAAAAAATATATATTATAATAGCTATTTGGTAGTACGTATTGAAACTATCTTTACTCCTGAAGCTAGACAATTGGGTCCAATAATTATTTGTGGAATATGATAGATGTACAAAGCCTTGTTTGTTTATTGAAGTAGATTATCCGCAGACGCTATGATATATGAAACGTGAACCTATAGTTTTAAGGTGGAATCTGCACTACCCTAATGGGTAATATCTTTCCCATACCGGGACCCCGCACACGAAAGACAAGCGCGCTAGTTACTAGACCAGCAAGGAGGGCCAGGTGTGCATGGTGGAGTGGCATCAAGTATCGTGAATTGCAGCACGGCTGACACCAACCTTAGCTGAGGGCATGGTGACTAAATAGTAAAGGGCTCATCTCTGGTGTGAGGGTGTCTCGGGTTTGATCCTAGACCATAGAATATGAGTTTGTAATGGAAAACATCGTGTCTGTGGGAGCTACTCTCTCTTTTGATCCCTCATTCCCATTCCACTAATTCGAGAATCATCCAGAATCATTAATCATTCGCCTCATTTGAGCTGCACGGTCACATAATCATGGTAATAAAATTTAAAGAGTTCATTTCATTTCACAAACTCTAACGACACTATTGGTTATACGTTACATTTTTGGAGGTCAGGTTGTTTTAAAAAACACATTTTAAAGTACAGGTTATTTTACATGAATCCAGGCAATTCTTCGTAAGTTTTGTGTAGGAAAACAGTAAAGTAAAGAAAATAGAAGAAAGATGGGAATTAGTCTTAACTCAGTTTCCTTTTCTCTCACTTCTGGAAACGTTGAATTGATTAGAAGTTTGTTTTTTAGAGACGCAATATAAGTTTATAAAATTACTCACAAATGTATTCAAAACAGTGGTGGTTACAGCCTCGTCTCAAATACAGACAATAGTTGTCATCTATATCGTCTCATCTCGAATTTAGAAACGTAGTCCTCGTCTTGCCTTGTATTTAGTTGAAACATGTAGTTCTCGTCTCGACTCTCATCTCGGAAACGAGACGAGGATCAAGACGATGGGAGAAATGTCTTGTCTCGTGAATGACGTCTCATAAAGATCAGAAAAAGGAAAATAGAGGGAGAGATTAAACCAAAGAAAGCTTACTCTGGTAAACGTAATGCTTTGACAATTAAGAAATATCTTGTATAGTATAGGTTAAAGGAGATGAATAACAAATTGAGTTGATGAATAAAAATAACAGAAAGACGTGGAACACTGCTAAACCGCAAACTTCATGTGATTTACCAAAAACCCACATAATTTAAGATCGAACGAACTAGCAGCAACTATGTTAAGGGACAGTTCTTATAACACTTGAGGGCAGCGCTCGAAGTTCCCTTTAAATGCTGTTAGCCAATGAGTGACCTGCAGTGTTGCCACGTCTTTGTACATATCCACGTCAATTTATGCAAGAAAGAAGCGATTCATCATTCACTTACGTCTGGTTAGCTACACTCCTTCACCACACGGCAGCTTGGCATCAAAGCCTGTGATTCATGCGTCTGGCAACACGTCGATTGTGTCCTACACTTTAGCTAGGGTTCCGTACGATATGAGACGAGACGAGACCAGATAGAGTTCCTCCAATAGAAACATACAGCTTTTGTCTTGTAGGCACCCCTAGCACTAGCCATAGAACTGACCTTTCTACCACCGTTTCTAACTTTCACATTGCAGAAAGACACAAAACTGGCATCAATAATTGTTGTCTAATATAACAGTCATGTTACTTAAAATTCGAAATGAATTATACAGGGAAAAATTGTAATATTATATGTGCCCTTTAAGATGTCAATAGTCACGCGACTACTGTAGGTATCATGAGGCCATCTGAGAAGTTAAATAAAATGGCGGAGGCACATTTGATCTTCGAGCAACACAAAACCGTTTAATTAATATTGAAAAATTTGACGTGACATAACTTCACTTCAACCTAAATTAAGACCTAGAGATCAGTGTACCATTCAAGCCAACTTACGTTGGATGCACTTTGGAAACACGCACACTGACACCCACCCCAGAAGAAATTCGTCGAATTCAGAAGTGCATACTAATGATTGTTTTGAAAACACAATATGATTGGAGAAATTAAGCATGAATTTATGTGCAGAGGTTTATGCTAACTCTTTAATGTCTAAAGAAATCGACCAAGAAAGATTTTATACTGTCGTTTTTCAGATGGAACACTATTAGTACAGTAAAATTAGCTCCGAACCCGGGCATCCAAAAAAACAAAGGTTTGAGTGTTCCACATTGTTCATTACACTTTACTTTAAATGTGGTAAAAAGTCTCCGCCAAAAGACTGTCGGGTTTTGGAGGGGAGAGGGGGCGGGGGGGTTGGTATGAGTTGTTGAAATTAGTTTAGAAAAATGATAATATTATTTATTTATTTATTATTTATTTATTTATTTATTTATTTAACAATCTCCAGATATACAATCCTTGACATCTAATCTATATGCTTGACACCTATAAAACAAATACAGTAAACTCTCGATTATCTGCGATCTTCTTTACTGAAGAAAATCTACGTAGGAAAATAAAATCACAAAAAGGAAAAGGTATTTTAACACTTAAAAACAAAGCCAGTGGACTTGTTTATGAGAAAGCAAATCAACAAACTTGTCTGTTTAGGTAGTAATAATGTTATTTGTAGAGATTCACCTGTAAATTTCAATTCAATTTGACATTAAGAAGAGGTATGCATTGTAGCTCCACATAACATGTGTCTGTTTTCAAATGATCGATTAAATTGTCCAAAAGAAATTTCGTGTAGATGTATTCTTCTTTGTCCATTTTGCGCACTGTCCGGTATAAGTTTGCCGCGCCACCCAATTACAAGGATAATAGACATACCTAAAACGAAAATTATTACCTTAACGCATTAAGCACAGAGAGTTTTCATTTCTCTTCATCATTCTCATCACTATCTGAATTTGTTTCAGAAGCATATCCTCGTCTCTGTCAACACATCTTCTTCCGCATCAGAATCAGTGGCAAAATCTGTATTACTGCATCCATATCCAGCGCAATTAGTACACATGGTTGTGCACTGAAGGGCACTTCTTCGGCAATCACAGTCGCTTAAACACTCTTCTGTGCATGAACAAGAGATGAGGCGTAGCAACCATTCTGGAGCAGCAGCAAGAGTTGTTGGTGTTGGACGCAGATATCCACTGACCTTCTTCCAGCCCCATTTTAGTGTTTTTTTTTTTGAATCCATTCCACTGTTGCACTTGGTGGTAGACTCTCAGTGAATGTTCCGTTGCTGCAGCTTTCGTTGGAGGTAGAGTAGCTAACTTAAACTCACCTTGCACTGGCTGTCTTGCAACTGTCATTAAATATATCTGGTGACGTAAAGCATCCAAATTTCGTGTATTGTGGAAATCATTTAAAGATAGAAAAAAATCATGGCCAGCTTCAGCAATATCGTCTGCCTGTGCATTAGGATAATAAAAAATAAGCAATTTTTTTCTGAGTTCCTCATCACTTTTAACTTTTTTAAATGGGGCTGTCTTACCTTTCCTATATATTGAGGACACAGAGTCACAGCCTGTAAAGGCATAAACACACAACAGAACTTACTTCATGTCCCCTATTTCATGCTGCATTTCTTGAATATTGTAAATTTTATTTGACTGATTTCCTTTACCAGGCACAATCATCTTTAAGCGTAAGCTGCAGTATGGGGGAGCAAGAGTAATTAACAAAACCAACAGATCAGTATCATCACCTATTACTCGCACCTCCATCCCATTTTGAGCCTCTGCGATTGCTGTCGAAACAATCAAAATGTCTGCAGCCCCATATGCTTGAAGCACATGACACCTTCTTTCCTTCAAGTGTAATGTCAGAAGGGATATTAACTGTTCCTTGTTGTTCTGGTTGGCAAGGAAATCACTCTGCCCAAAGGTGACGTGAATGTGGTCTACTTTCACATCTATGTTGCTAGCTGAGCGAGACCTTCGCAGATGTTCCTCATCTTTTGTGTTGAGTTCTTCCCTATAACCATCGAACACGACAGTAGCTCTTCCGTAATGGGAGAGAACATAGTCACTATATTGTCGGCATATTACTTGAAACGTTGCAGGGCGTTACCAAACAACACGATGTAGAAGATGCCCTCCATCGACCACATATGATACCATCAGTGGCATCTCATCATCAGGAGGTGGATTGGTTCCTGCACTTGGTAACACTTTTAGGATTGAAGACTTTGTTCCTTTCCTCATCAAACCAGTTTCATCGAACAGTGAGGGAATGTATGTACATAGTTCATACTTAAATATTTCTCTTAAATGTTTTTCTGTTCTCACACTACAAACCATGCGATGGAACAACTGGTTGGGGTTGACGTGAGTGGTGTCATTTCGGATGGTGACAGATTTTGTCACGGCTGCTAACGATTTGACGATATACTTTCTATTTAAATGGATTTCACTGAATTTCAGCCCTTCAATCTCTTTTATTGCAGAAAGACCAATATCACTGGTCTCGTCACAATTTGTAGTAGAGTCAGCCAATACACCTGTAAAGAGAGAAGAAGCTGAGGTTTTGTAAAAGGGTTGTGTAGTCGAAACCAAGTTATTAAAACTTTTAGGTGCTTGGCATTTAGCTTCTGGTTTGCATCACGTAACTCTACGTGTTGCTCTGAGGAAGCATAATTAATAGATGCAAATCTCTTAACTGCCTCTACGATTCTGGAGCTTGCAGGCATCGGCTTCACCCATGTAGCGATAGTTGATGCAGTGATTCCTCTGCCGCCAGTCAACCCACCGCTGCTTTTCATCGCCCGCATTAACACTTGTTCGATGGTCATATCGGTCCAAACACCGCACCAAAATTGGTTACTTCGGCGAATGGTGAAGAACCCTCTGGTGATAAATTTGTTGAACTCTTCTTCGGGTAATATACTCAGTAGATGTAGGCAATCTTGCAAGTACACATGCGCCGATTTCGCATAATTCAAGTGTCCAGTGGCATGGAGAAAAGGCAGTATTTGCTGCACACAGTGAAGATGGAGGTAAAAATCTCCAGTTCTCTCTGCTTTTATGAACATCTTGATAAGATGTACCATTTCTATGAATTGAATCCACAATTTTTGTGTTCTACCATGTTCCTTGAAATTCTGCAGCTACTCATCTAAAGTATTTGCTAAATTCTTGACTGCAGTAGACCTCACTATCTCATCAGCACCTATTGTCCAAGAAGTTAATTGCGAATAGAGTGCCTTTAAATTTTCCTTGTTAACATCAGGATCGTGTGTCTCAAGGAAAACTGTTATAAGGGCTTCTTGGGTTAGGAACAAAGCACGAATAGATCTGGAATATGCTTTCCCCTGCATCATTTGCGGAATGCTGTTTTTTTGCGTATACTTGACTCCACACCTCTTCCAAACCACTTCCAGCCATTATGTAACCTACTGATCCTATAAAAGAAAGGAGAAAGTGAAACCCTCCAAGGCGAATGAATAATGAATTCAGAGGGCTACTGAGAGGAGCTGCAGCTAGTGATAGGAAAGTGATACGTGTAGTAGTATCAGTTATCACTACTACTAAGTACTTCTCGTCCCCAAGCACAATTTATTCTTATTGCGTCTTCACGGATACCTTTTATCAACTCAACTCTCTGTACTTCACTCCATTCTTCTTGGTATGGATATCTGCATTTCGATACGTCCACACATTGGCGACCACACAAGAAACACTGTGTTTTGAAGTCAAATGGAGCACGGGGAGTTTGTCTAAACTCAGGATTTGGAACTGTTGGGGGTGGCTTGGGTTTTAAAGTGTAGCGCCTACGACACTCCTTATGCACTTCCAACACTACTTCCTTTTCGAATTTCTCCTTCACACCATCTTGCTTAATTTCACTACACTCTATTATTCTATCTCTCCCTTTTTGAGTTAACCGAATAAGTTCACCACCTTTATCAACACAAGGTTGCAATACACAACTCATACTTACAATGATAATAATATCGTTTTCACGCCCACAAAGCACATCAAAACTGTTATGAAACAACTACCGGTAATACCACTTGTTGTACTTGATCAGTGTCTTTATATGGAAGACATAGTAAATTATCAGAAATAGGTTTTAAACGTAAAAGGTAAAGTAGATACACAAGAGAATGTCGTTTACATTTTTTTAAACATTAATCTTAAAATAATAATTATGCATGTTGATTTAAAAATAACAATACGCAGAGGAAATGTTGAGATTTTGTAATTTAGAGACATCTGCAGAGCAGAAATATAACTGTATCTTTAACAAACAAAAAATAATTTTCTAAACTCTTTCCTTCTACCCCTTCCCTCTCCCAAACCCGACACTATTTCTGCGGAGACTTTTTACCACACTTAGAGTAAAGGGTAATAAATAATTTGGAACAGCCAAACCTTTGTTTTTTTGGATGCCCGGGTTTAGGTGTTTTTCTGCCTAATTTTACTGTACTATATACATATTTTTCGATACCTCCTGTATTATATTGCTTTTAGTTTTCTGTTAATTTTAACGAGAAAGACGATCATCCTCCTAAAATTGCTCCTAAACTAGTGAACAAGTAGATGTCAGTCAACAGAAAAACTTTACACTTCAAAGGAAATTATACTTTCTATCGTATCCGTTGGTGGATATAAAAAATTTATTTATGCAAAGATTTTTTTAACGATGTTGACCATGCATGTCTACGCAATCTTTACTTTTTGTCTCATTGGTTTATACAAGGGAAATATCTTTCCGTTTTCTTTGAAATTAACTGGATTTTCTTTTATTATGTGATTTTTACTGATTTTTTCTTCAAGTATGGCAGTCTAGTACTTAGAGCGTTGGACTGACGTCCGCGTAATCCTGGGTTCGATTCCCGCCCGGTGCTTCCCCATTTTCGGAATCCTCCCAACGTCGTAAGGCAAACTGAGGAGCCACGTGAATAAAAGACATGACGGCCATTAGGTCTAGAAAGCTCCTAATACTCCTTGTTAGAGACAGGGTGACTACGTGTTAATTGCTACGCTGGAAGTAATTTAGCATGTCGCTAACAGATGGTGTTCGAGCGGCTCAGGGTCACAAAGGGCTGTTACTCTAAGTGGCTTGGTTCTTCAAGTATAGTTAGATGTCCCTTACCTTACCCCCTTGGAGCTACAACTCTTAGTGGGCTTTGGCCTCTTTCACCATCTATCTCCACTCCGTTTTGTTTATGAACTTTTCTGTCCATTTCCAGACCTTCATTGTTAAGTTGAATGTTTCTTCCTTTTTTCAAAATAGAATTTGCGTTAAAGTTAATAGACCTTATGCAGAGCCGTTTTTTAGCGTTGTATTAAGAGCTTGACAACGTGTGATGCTATCTTCCCGTGTTTAGTAACACGTAAGTGAAGTTAACAACGATTCATATCGAAAAAGGAGAAACCTCAAACTTTCCGCAGGATTGTCCAAATAAAATAGGAGAAATCAATATAAGAGAGTGCATTACTCACTGTACTTGATTTCTCCTAAAGTTCTTGGACAACTCTGCGAAAAAGTCGATGTTGGCCTTTTTCGATATAAATCGTTGGTAACTTCACTTGCGTGTTACTAAATACGGAAGTTAGCATCACGTGTTAGTCAAGCTCTTAATACAACATTATGAACGATTCTGTATAAGGCCCAATATTACTAAAATTATATTTGATTATTAAATATTAAAATTATATAACAAGAAAATAATTTTTAGTAATTAAGTACAAAAGTACAAACTAACTATAAAGAAAACACAAAAATAACTCCCTATATAAAGCAATGGGCTAAAAACGAAGATGGCGCTTGTATTCAACATCGTTAATGTAAGGTGTGTAATTTAGAAACCGACTTGACTGTATACACTGTCATATTTGTTGATCAAACAAATGTACTCCATGTTATTTCCATTTGAAGAAAGGTAGATAATGAATCCTTCGTATATAAAAATCTATAATGTCGATCATTTTGTCTGTTAATGTGATTTAAGGAGAGAGAAAGAGAAATAAGGATTTTTAAAAGCTCAGGGGGAGGGAGAAGAAGAGACGTAAAAGTACACTCCATATCCTCTCTGCCTCCCTCCTTCCTCACTTTTTCTCTCCATTTGGCCTGGGAGTGAGAGTAAACACTTTGAAAAGTTTTGGTGGAAAATGGATGTGAGAACAGCAAGCTTCCACCTTCTCAGTTTCGGTCGGCATTTACTTAAGTTCCATAGGAGGCTCTCGGTTGGTTTGCTACCGAACCGTGAATCTGGAGTGAACATTGAGACATTTTAAATGTTCCAGGAGACACTTTGGGAACACGTTCTGAGAGGAGGGATTATATGCTCTCCTAACTATCACTCTAAAAGAAATCCCTCGATCTCTCTGCACGTGTCAATAATACTTAAAACAAAAAAAGCACTGAAGATAGAGAAAGACAGTGAATAAATATTTCGAACTTTATTCCTTCTTTTTTATAATCTTCCCCATCTCTCTCTTTCTCTCTCTCTCTCTCTCTCTCTCTCTCTCTTTGTCTCTCTCTCTAACACACACAAGCGTTACTGATAACATTTTTAAACAAGAAAACAAATCATTCGTTATTGAATACCACCCTGGTTTAACTTAGGTAATGTTTAGTCTGTACAATGGCACCCATTACTGTTATTTCTGGCATTCTAGACTGGAAATCGCTGCATCTTAATTGAAATAGTTCTCCAATCGCCTTGATGCTGAATCAACACCGAAAAAATCTGTGGCCACAGTTATTCGTTTACATTAGGCTTTCTTAACCTGTTATTTCGCGTCACGACTTCCCTTCCTTTACATCCTCTTCCCAGCGACACCCATAAGTAATTTCCGTTTGTAATAATCTTTCTGATTATTACTGCTTATCGCTTACACTTGTATATGTATGTAAGCCTTATATAGGAATAGGAATAACAGTTTGGAAGGAATTACCAGGTATAGAAATAAAAAATATGCCTATCAATATAAGAAACTGAACAATATTTTTTAATAATTTGAGATTAAATTCCATCTCAAGTACTGTATATTCATTTTTTTTTTCTTTTTTCGCATGATTTGTTCACATTATTGTTTGGTTTCAGTGACAAAGATGTGTGTCTAAGAAAGGAAGTAGAACGGCAACGAAGAAAAGGAATGAACCTACACTTGACACTATGTTTCATGCCAGGTTTCGCGTAAACTATTATATTCATCCAAATGCCAAACAAATAATTTTCACATTCTCAGATGTTGTGCACTAATAATAGCAGAAAACATGCATTACTACTGATATTAGTGTGTTTAGCTATTTGTATACACTCCTCAGTTATCTCCAGACACCTGTCCTTAATTTTTCAAATAGATCTAGTAATGTAAATCTCACTTTGAACAAACAAATGTAAAATTACAAATACATCACTTTTCTATAAGCTGCAGAGATCTATGTACTTTGATTGTAACCAGCCACCTAAACCGGAAACGAAAATTACGTTTTCTGCATCAGCGTATATCTGCGCAAGGTTGAGATTTTTGTGCCACTAAAAAAGTGCGTGACAGAGAGCAATCGTAGCCAAGTGGCGGCTTACGAGTATGTTTCATCCACGACTGAAAATAACAACATTTTTTGATTCGTTCTTTGTTTTTGTTTTTTTTTTAAACCCCATACGTAACAGAAAGAAAGTAATTGGCAGTCGTAACATACTTGAATCGAGACTTGATGCTCATAAATATGAAAACGTTTTATTTAATTTTTGGTTACTTATTTCTATACTAACCTGCTAGATCTTATTTTATTTTATTTTATTTTTATAGAGGAAAATGTAAATTTTATTGAGTTACTTTATAATCTTTGTAATTCAGGCCCTAATTGTCCTCCACATATGAAACAAGAAGCAATATACGCAGAATAGAATACGCAGATTCAGAAAATGTATGAGTTACGCACATTGAGTAACCGTTGAATCAGAAAGTGGTCTGCAGCAAAATGAAAAACGATCCCCGAATATGGTTCTTATTTTGCCCTGGCCCGCATTGTACAAAATTGACCATCACGGATTTAAAGAATCAGTAACTAGGCCTGTGGATGCAAGCTGACGGATGCAGAGGTCGAGAGCCGCTAGGGGCTCGCTTCTTGTTCCTCGTATTATGTTAGCATGTAATTGACTAACGATTTATCTACCAGCGATTTATAATTTTACTTACTAATCTTACAAAGTGGTGGTTATTTCTGTATTATATAGTGGAAGATACAGAAAATGAGAAATGAAAATAGAGAATGAAGGTTAGTAGAGAGGAAAAGAGACGAAAGGGAGCAAGAATGAATGGATAGTAACAAACCACAATAAAAAAAAAAAAACGGAAGAGGAAAATACTCCTGCCGGATAAAGAAAAAAATAAAACTTCTGGTTCTGATGCAGCCAAGCAGCGTGGCGGATCGTTTTGTTGAGGGATGTAGATGGGATTGGTGAGAAAACCAGTTACGACGGACCAACACACAGAGCGCTTTTTCCTCATTGGATGGTTTGGTTGCTGAGTTCCTCATCGACCAAAGGAGAGCGGGAGGTAGAAAGATACAAACGAACCCCCTCTCCCAGCAGCAAAAGAAACCCGCATTGTTGGCGAGGGAGAACGGACCAGGAAATCAATTCATTGTACTATCCATCTTTCTCTCCCTCACTCATTCAATCCTGTTGAAAACTTGCTCCCCTTTTTTAACACCCTCACAAACTGAAAATGGACTTTCTTTTATTATGTATGATATATTCCTTACTTTTTTCTGAACAAAAAATACGACCCGCAGAGAAAATATGTAGTATTTTCATATTATCGTTTCAATTTTAATGATATATAAAAGGTACATTCAGAACAGGCTATTTTTTACTATGAAAATAAAAATCTTATATGGTATGGTTTGTGATTTTGATCAACGTCCTTAACCCCTACAGCCAGTTTTTGAGGCATTGTAACCTCAACAAATTTGAATCTGCAACCACACGTATCGTAAGCAAGCACTTTAATCATCTGAAGAGTTTGTACTTCTAAAAATAAAATAAAATAAAAATCAACTGGTTCACAGGTTTTATGACTCTACATCCGAAAAGAGCAATTCCTGGATGCACGTTCGTGAGTGTGTATTCATCTAACTAACAGTCGCACTGTTTAACGAATAAAAAAATAAAATAAAATACAGTTTTCAGAGAATTTTTTAAAGCTTTTCCCCCCTTATACTTATTTCTAAGCAAGAGTAATTCAATTATGACAAATAAGAACAAGAAAAGAGAAAAGAAATTTTTAAAAAAATAGCTATTAGTCCTTTTAGAGATTCAGTTGAATGGGGTCCTGAATAATGAAAAATTCAACAATCCTGAAAGATAATGTGGGGTCTCTAACTTTTATTTCAAAATATTTTACAAGAGCTCTTATGGAGTATCCCCCCTTCTTTTCCTACCGTATCATTTTTCCATTATTTCATCTTTATTTTTACACTTATGATTTGTTACCTTAACCTCTGTGTTACGTAGCCGAAATCCTCTAATATTACTCCAAAAATTAGCTATTTTCAAACCTGCAAACTCAGTTACAACAAAAACATTTCACAATCTTTGAAATATTTAATATTTAAACTTTTTTATTTTACTACTTTATTATTGTGCTTACCTATTAAATTATGAACTTACATTTTTTTCTAAACATCCATATTCAAACTTAGCAATAAAATGACATTTTGCAAAAGCTCTTATGCGGTCTATGCTTAAATTGTCTTGGGTATCTTGTTGAACATTAACCCATTTTAATTACAAATTATTAATTTAAAACCCATATTATGATAAGTTCATATAAATTTTTTATATATTTTTTCAATTTTTAACAATGAAAATTATTATATTTTATATAGAAAAAATATTTTTTTATAATTTTGTTTTATTGTGAAACAAACGACAGACAAGGTAAAAGAGATAAACAGATGATGGGTAGAAAAGAAAGAAACAAAAATGATATGAGAAAACAGCAATTGAGTCTGTACAGTTAGTTATTGGTGTCTGATGAATCCAAAATGTTAGTTGGTGAAACTATCACAGGTATGTAGTTTTTAAATGGGAATACGCATATTGTTTTGCTCAAAAAATAGTTTATTTGTGTTTAAAAAAAAATTCTTCTAATAATTTGCCAGGATGTAATGTATCTAAAACGGAAGCCACAATGCCTCGTTAGTAACAGTAGCCCGATGGTCACAAGTAACCTGTACAATATGTTGGCCTACTTAGTTGAAATTTACACCTTCGGGGCCCCAAGTGCCGCTCGATTCAATGGCTCTTTTCAAGAATATGTAGACCCTATCGAGAGAATATTCCTATGTATTGTCAAAATTCATGTTTCTGTTCTATTATATTCTCAGTTTTCCTAAAAATTTCTTCCAATTTTTAAAATTTTAATCATTTGACGCTGTTAAATTAGAACGGGTCAAATTTTAAAAATTGAATAATGTGCAGAGTTTAAAATACAATAAACTTTGATTTCACCTTCTTCGCTGGTCGAGTTACTAGCGCGTGCGTCTTTGGTGCGAGGGTCCCGGGTCCGATTTCCGGTGAGAAAGCCATAAAATTTGAACACAGAAGTAAGCAGAACAGAAGTAAGCAAGCAATACTATATAAATTACTTATATCTCAAGTGTATGATGCTGTTAAAATCGTTACTACAAAATACTAGTTTTATTATATTGGATACGGATGGTGTTTAGTTTCAACTAAGCGATTTAGAACGGCTGTACCATAAAATTGGTGCGGAAACTCAGTTCCCTCGGGCTCGTTCTGAATTTAATCCCTTCCTATCTCCTTAAATTTTGATTTATGTTATCTTTTCGTTGCGAACTCGAAGTTTATCTCGTTGCGATCTCTTTCATACGAGATTTATCTTCCCTGCCCATAATATTTCTCCTAACTTAGTCGCTTTAATCTAATAACTATTCCCACCACATGCAATAAAGAGTGCATTCTGCAAACAGTGCATAACCTACAGTATATATCGCGTATATCAAGAAATGCCTTAAAATTCCAAGTAAGCTTGTGATTTAAAAAAAAATTAGCACAGTATTTTAAGACAATTTTTGAAATCTTTAGATTCTCGGTTATTCCCGTCAAGCTGAAGAGGTAGGCCAAGTGATAAGCGTAGACAAGTGAGATTGTTGTGAGAGTGACCTAGTAACAGTCTAATTATATTATATCTAACCTTGTTTACCCAATTAATATCAAAGTAATCTTATCCAGTTATTGTGTAAGTTCTGTTTAAGACTACTTCAATAAATACGTGTATTAATACTTACTCTCTAGACTCATGTAACTTTTTATTATATTTCACTCATAACGCCACTTCTATTAAGACTCTCTTTTTATAGTAATCGACTCTCATATCATTATATAAAATGGTTATTAATTTCTTAATAATCTTCTGAATTTAATGAAACAATCTCTTCACATTTTAATACATTTATTTGGGTTTACTGTTTTTAGTTGTTGCTTACTACATTTTGTCGCATGAGAAGCAGAGAAAAGTAACTCCATTTTCGTAGGTTTACAGGCGAGAGGACAAAAATATTATTTTCTTAGAAAGATGTGTTTTTAATAAGATGGTAATTGAGTTACATTACAACAGATGATCCAAAAGGAGAACAGATGACGTTACGTTCCATTTACACCAAGTGGGGCTTTCAAAATTATCTCCAAACATGAAGAAAACGAAAACAGCATTTTTGGAGTTAGGTTCCTCTGGTTCTCATGTAACGATTTGTAGGCACTTTCTGATCAAAGCTTATTCCGCATATAATTCCCATAACAATTAACAATCAACTCTCCCCAAAAATTGAGCAATAACCATACAATTATATTTAATAAAATAAATTTTAACCCCTTCTTCTCTTACAGTTAAGATGAACACTCCTTACGCACACTTAAGATATATAAAATGTATTCCTCTTTCCCTTAGAACAGGAAGTTTCAAAAAACGCTGAGACATATGTCCATTTATCTTTAGCAATGAGTTTATATAATGAGCTTCACGTTCCTAGCTTGACAGGTTTCGTGAGATACTCTATTTTCCGCATAAATTTTGGCTCCGTCACATCTCCCTTACGGTACGCCCTCGAATCAAAATGGCATGATAATAGCCTAGCTCAAGATAGGTACTAACTATATTCCAAAAATTAATTTCAAATTCTTCAGCCATTTTCTTGTGATAGAATCACTAACTCAGATAATGTCTCTTTCAATGTAGCGGGAAAAAAATACATAAAATAGCTCCCTTTTCTCCCTAAAAATGGGAATTTCAATATCGTTGGACACATATCCGTTTATTTGTAATGATGTGTTTATACACCGAATTATATGTTCCTACCTTGACAGGGTTGTGAGATACTATATCTTTCGTATAAATTATGTCTCTGCTCCCCGCCCTCTTTAGGGTAAACATTTTAATCAAATTGACATTATAAAAAAACAGTTTAAGGTTCCAAAATTCAATTCAAACTGCTCAATGTCAGTTGTTTTGTCGTGATTCGATCATTCACAAGATCAAATTCATTTTTATGCATTAGATTATTTTGTCGTTGGCAATTGTCGTACCACGTAGCAAAAGCATAGCGATTGATATGTGACACCAGACCACGACTTCAAGTTGGAGTATTGACAAGCCAGGAACTAAAGAAGAAAGAGCGGGTGGGGAGAAAAGTGCAGAGAAGTGATAGCAGTACGGTATTCCGCCATTGCCTGTCGCCATTGTTTTAATTAACACAAGTTTTCGTCTATTTACTGAGAATGGAAGAAAAATATGACGTCATAGATAATCGAGTTATATATGTCTATTATAGAATGTAGATCACAGATATCAGTGGTAGAGCGTTCACCTCCGGTGCTTGGGGTCCCTGGGTCGATCCCAGCTCGCGCCGTGTGGACTTTGTGGTGGTGAACAAACACCGAGCTCGTGGGTTTTCTCGGGGTTCTCCAGTTTCCTCCCACTTTCTTCATTCCACCATTTCACTCATTTCTCATAATCACCGTCTCCTTTAGCCTAACTGGCATAACTGTGGAACGTAAAACTTACAGATTTCATTTCACTTCATAGATCACAGAGAGTTGAAAAAAGGCCGAAGAATACAAATATTCCCAAGATTTAGATAACCCAAATTACAACTCAGTAATGTGGGTTGCCGACTATACAGTTTTTTTTTTTTTTAAATAACATAAAGAAACTAAACTGTCAAAATACTTCATAACATATAACAACATACGAAATTTTGAATTTTTATGAACAACATATAACAACATTTAAATAGATTTTGAATTTTTACAAGTTTTACAAGTAACTATGTTTACAGTAACGACAACACTCATTCTTTCCACACCCTTTTGGTTAGTGACACTGTGATTTTTCAATATTCTCCCCTCATTTGAGATATGTAAACATTTTACAGCTGGTTTGATCTCTATTCTAATATCTCATCTGGATATCCCATCTTCCCTTCCATTTTCCTTTCAGACAGCAATCATTGATTTTTTTCCTTCGGATTGACAAAATCTACCTTTCGTTTAGGACTCTCAAAATTTCGTCATTTTATAACATATCCAACGTTCGTCATTTCACTTACTGCCCATGTCTCTAACCCGTACAACAACGCAACAATCCACAACAAGATCGTGATGAAGCGTTTCTTAAATTTTCTTTACTTTCGTCGAAACTTTTATAACAGTTGAGTTTTCTTTCTGTAAAATGTTTGCTTCTTTTGAGATTTCGTGTTGGCACATCTCTTGTATTTCTTTATAGTGCCAGGTAATCACGTTTCATAAGTACCGGTAGTGGGAACATTTTCACATCTTCTCTTTTTTCCTCTCGTAAACGAGCATACATTTGATTCGTCTTGTCCTTCTTTTCTTATACATTTCATGATTCATTTTCTTCCTCTTTCTTCTTGTTTTATGCCTTTCTTTCAGTAGCTCGCTTAGAAGTACAAGAAATAGCTGAAATGCTTCAATATATTATATTTTCTGCTACTGCCGCTATGTCGTTGGCGATCTTTACTGTGCAGAAAAAATTGCAGAAGTTTTCTTCTTTATTCCATTCTTTTGATCACCATCAACTGAAATTGGTACACCTACAGCTTACAGACACCAATACGAGTAGATCGTTTTAAAACCTTTTACATGCTTCACCTTTCTTTAGTTGAAGAGAAAAAAAAATGTCCTTGCTTCTTCTGCATAAATATTGAACAAATGTGATTATTGTCCGCATCTCAAAAATAATTATGATAATTTCTATTAATGGCAAATGCAAGATGTTTTTTCCTTCTTTGGAATAAGAAGACAAATTATTTTTTTTCCTAATTCCTCCCATATCTCTTCTTTGAACACTAGTTCAAATCAGTCCACTGCGAATAGTTCATACCAAATTTTGTATGTAGCATACGTTTCATATTTCATTTTTAATGTTTTAGTTCATACGTTAAAAAAGTAATTTTCAAATTAAAAAAATATCCTTGCGTATTACTTTGAAAATTTTGCTTCGTTTACTTGCCCACTTAATCAAAAAGAACACATTTTTATACAAATATCACATCTCGTATCCGACACTTAGAATCGTCTTTGGAAATTTATATATTTAGTATCTTACAGAACTAAAGAAGATCTTACAGAAGTCGTGCAAAGATCGACATCTACCCTTAATTTACTCTACGAAACTTAATATCACGCACTGAGAAAAATCCGTTATCCGGACAGCAGTATATTGTACAAATATACGAAATACTTATGTTTACTACTGAAATTAGTATGAAGCATACGTTATTCATCTGTTATATACGCACTGCCCTTAGATGTTACATCATGCCGTTGCAGAATGTCAGACATCTAACAGTCTTCCGTATATTACATACATATGCGTATCTTAAATACGTCAGCTATATGTTGCATACGTCTGTCTGTATGTTAGATCTGACCACCTATATACAGTTCTTTCGTTCGTACGAGAAGTACGTTTATTTGGAACACTTATACGGAAACTACGTATAGAACATATTTTTTAGTTATACGTTTGCTGTACGTTGTCCAAAAACTACAGGATTTACACATGTAACCTGCGTTTTTACGTACGCCACATACATTTTTGCCAGTGAGGTTTCTCTTACTTTATTGAAACAATACTCTACGAATAACGTTTATACCGGGTGTATCTAAAGTCCGGAGTCATAGACCAACTCCGTTATGAGTAAACATACGAAAATATAAAATCAGAGCAAACTTTTGGAAATAGGAGCTTTTCAAGCCA
Source organism: Thermobia domestica (assembly GCF_964235325.1). NCBI lineage: Eukaryota > Metazoa > Arthropoda > Insecta > Zygentoma > Lepismatidae > Thermobia > Thermobia domestica. The sequence continues at coordinate 92,950,467 of NC_137464.1, read as the reverse complement.
AAATAGTGAAATTTTTCCAATCACATCAGCCGTTTGGGTTCTATACTGGTAAGGCACCCTATGTTAAATAAAAAAAATGCAAGGTTGCCATTTCAGCAAGTTGTTCCCTTGGGTAGTGATGAACAAATGCAAGACCAAGACCAAGACCCGGGTAGTCTTGGTCTTAGTCTTGCATATCCAGTCTTGATCTTGGTCTTGTACTGAAACCCTTGGTCTTGGTCTTGGTCTTGCTTGCAAAAGTCTTGCAAGTCTTGCTTTTAAAAAATCTTATGCTTTCATAGGTAAATTTTAGTCTGGATATAAGGGATAATAAATTCTACACTGTGCCAATAGTAACGGAAGTACAATGTATGTTTCTAAATGTAATATAGTTTACCTTCGTGTAAGTATGATGATAATGTATAACATAGGCGATGACCTTTATTTTTTTAATCGGTGCCCACGTTTCACTATTTATAAGATAAATCACGTTTCGTTTGTTTTTTTAATTATTATTTTTTTAACAGATCCAATACTCCTCCGATTCCCAAACTGGGAAGGCTACCGCTGAGACGCATGAAAGAAAATCAAGATGGCCCAGATTACTGAAATACCATGAATTGCAAAATTATTGTTACACTCTAAAGGCATCAGATTTTTTCTTTTCAACCACGATTAGCTAATCTTTGTATTGAACAAACTTACAATTAAATATTGAGATTTTATTTTACTGATTCCAATATTGCTCTATGGGGCAGAAACATGAACATTACGCAAAAGCGATGAAAAAAATTGGAGGCTTTCAAAAAATGGGCATGGAGAAAAAAGGAGAGAATTAGCTGAGTTGAACGGAAAACGAATGAGGTGTTTGAAATAGTAGTAGTAGGGCAGAAAAGAAGAATTTTAAATGTAATTAAGAGGAGGAAGAGGAACTGGTTAGGACATTGGCTGAGGAGGAACTGTATTATGAGGGACGTGCTAGAGGGCATGGCGGAAGGAAAGAGAGGGAGGAGGCGAAGGAGACTGTAGTTGAAGGAAGGTATTAAAACAGAATATTGCTACGTCAAGACCAAGAGACTAACTGAGGACCACTGTACATCGAAGCTTCTCAGTTGAAGCAAGGGACCTACCAATAATGGTAGAATAGCTATGATGATGATTATTATTATATGTTTAGCAATATTGGCCGAAAAGAGAGAGAGAAAATTAAAATAATAATTACTATAATAAAACCTCTTAATATTTTAGAATAATTTGAGTGAAAACTGAAACGACTCAACTGTCTATGTCATTTGTGTAAACTGAATTTATTTAAATACTTTTGACCTATATTAGAAATACAAAATAGCAGCATCAAACTCCAAGTTATTTGAAATAACTGTATCAAATAACTTTCACTTGTGAATATGAATTATTTATTGTTGTATAATGTTATATCGCTCAATTCTCGGTGTGCCGTACAGATTGCATAAAGTACTGGGAACACATTCACTCCAGCGACATTTTTACTGAAGCCAACAAATTCAAATGAAAGATGTAATGATATTTTCTTCTTCCTTTTTACATTCTATAAAAAATAATTCAAGTAGTACCGGTACTTTTCCAAGACTCTTGCGCAAGAGTCTTGATCTTGGTCTTGGTCTTGTATCGGGATTCCTGGTCTTGGTCTTGATGTTAGATTCTTATACAAACTGCAAAACCAAGATTTGCGCTTATCACTACCCTTCAGATTTGAGGTGTTCTAAGTTCCCTCACACAACAATGTGCTTTTTCATCGTGTCATTTTTGTGTGTCCTCACATTCCACTTGAACAACGTGCTGAAGTGAAAACTTTCTCATTTAACATGGGGACCCTTACCAGTGTGGAGCATATGCTGTTGATGCATGAAAACCAATATTTACAACAATTTTCCTTTCTTTCGTAACTTTACTCATAACGAAGTTCGCCTATGGCCCCAAACTTTCGATACATCCGTTATATAGAGAGGTTCTTCCTTACCTCTATAATACTGCCAAAGTGGAGCAAAAGTATTTAATGCATAGACACTGCATCAGTGCACATTTCGCCACATAGGGCTCTTGAAATTAATTTAATGATATATTCCAGTGTTTTCCAAACGGTACGCCACGACACACTGATGAGTCTTTGCTGACTTCCTTGTGCGCTGCAAAGTGTTTGGAAAGTTTCACTGAAATGGCAAGAAGCTTTCAACTGTTGTTAGTGTGGTGAAAATTATTTCGGTTTTACCTTACATCAACAGTTCTCAAATGTATTACGTAAAGATTTTTCACCCTTAGGCTAGCAGAAGAATTCGGTCCAGACTACTATATTAGCTGGACCTACGATCTCGCACTTCTCATAGCCCTAACACATGAAGATTGGAGATTGAAACAAAATAATAATAATGATGATGATAATAATAATAATAATAATAATAATAATAATAATAATTCGATAGGTGTTCTGTATTTTAAGGTTGCAGGGATAAATATAATACGAGAAAACGGTTAGATTAGGATTAGGAATTAGATTTCTGGGCTTTCGGCATCTATTGCCATGTTAGAACGTCAGACATATGAGGAATGACGTCCCTGGAGAATTGAAGAGGAAGAAAGGAATGGGAAAGGAAGGAGCGGCCTGGGACCATTCTGTTAGGTACCATCCCGGCATTTGCCTGGTGTGGATGAATAAAATCCAGAAAAAACCTTACTCAGAATGTCTAGCCTGAAATGCTGTTATACCTTTCTGTCCGACTGTCCTCACCGGGAATGGAACCCGGGACCGCTCAGACGAACGCAACAATTCGAAAGTATTAATGTATAAATGTAACGAAGATTATGTATTTGGACTTCCTACCCCTTTCTTTTATCAAACAACCACTTGAGCCACTTTTGAGCTTCGCTTCCTGAATATCCTGCAGATGTCAATATATATATATATGTATGCACACGAGTAGCTTAGTAGCAAACGAATATTTGTTCGCTGACAGACTTTGCACAAACGGAAAGAAAGGGCTTCTCATATTCTTTTGCGCACTTAATAACAACTCAGTCTTGTAGTGGGTGTGCAAGGGTGGAAGCAGTGTTTAAGGAACTGGGTGCGCTGGGAAAGCTGTATGGAATCTTCCAGAGACAAGAGAAGAAGGGGAGAGGGAGAAGATTTTTAGTTCCTTGTAGTAGAGAGGTTTGTCTTCCAGCCCAAACGCAAAAGTTATGAATAAACATGGGAAAAGCGAAGGGAACATGTGGGGTTTTGTGAAATGAAAGCGTTCCCAGTGTAAATCAGTAGAGAGAAGAGAAAAAGGAATGAATAATTCAGTGACTAATGCTTTCATAATCGAATGGGTAAAAGGAAGGGAAAAAAATCTTCACAAGTCCTTTAGCAGAAGAAGCGAACAAGGTGAAAAGTGCTTAAGCAACTTAAGAGGAAGCTAAGATCACGTCAAGAAGTCTTAGTTCTCTCTGTTAAAACAAAAGATGTACTTGTTTTTCATTTTTTTCTCTCTAAAGGTATGTTCTTTTATACGCCTAATTTATACTATGATAAAAAAAAAGTAATAAAAACAAAATAGTTTTGCTTTTGTCTCTAACTTAAAACTGAGAAAACTTGAATTTAGGAGACCAGTGGCTCTCAATCGATGTGTCGCGACGTACTGGTGTGTCACGCAGTCTCCTAATATGTGTTGCAAAATTTTAGAATTTAGAAATCATGAAAAATTTAATAATAATTAGTTAAAATCGAGTCATTATAAAAACTAATTTGGTTTTCACTATAATAATAATAATAATAATAATAATAATAATAATAATAATAATAATAATAATAATAATAATAATAATAATAATAATATCAAACAAGTATGTATCGATATCTGGACGTACAGTAAAGTGTGTCGTCAGTTAAAAAAGGTTGAGAACCACTGCAGTAGACGAAGAGTAAACATTTCATAATTTTTGCTCAAACATAGTATCCCTAGTAGCTTTGGGTAGAAATGATATCTATAGTCTCGGCGATTAAACACACTCGCAATAACAGAGGATTTTACTTTCAAAATACCTGGAAGTAAACTTTCATTTTTCAAATTTATACAACAATTTCTAATATCCACACCAACCAGACCTCTGAAATTTTATAAAACCTATGATAATGTACAATATTTTCACATAATTTTTGCTGTAGCTTGTTTCGTTGTAAAGTTAATAATTAATTAATTATTTAGAAATTATTATCGAGTGACCGGTGCTTATACAACCCAAACGCTTTCAGAAGTTGGGTTGGTTGCCGACATCTAGGCATTCCATTAACTTTCTATCAACATGATTGATTTTTATTTTTTTTTTTTTATTTTCGTAATACTAGGTCAAAGACTATATTGTCTTCCATAGTGAAATTAAAATATTAAATAAAACCTAAAAAGTAAAATATAATAATTGTAAAAACGCTTTTAAAAGCAAAGTTTTCATAAAATATACTAAAAAGAAGAATATAGTGTTTTGTGTGTAGAAAAGTGAAGAAATGGGACAAAAACTAAAAGATTGGACGCTAAAAGATTCCACCATTGACACTGGTGGAAAAGGTGATCCACTTCCTAATAATCACAAAAGCTTATCCCTCATCCTTAGGAAGAGTGTCAATGGTTTTAGTTTCACTCTTTTACCCCCTCCATAAAGACACTATTGATATATTTTCCTTTCCAGTGCATTTTATAAGAACATTATTTTAAAACATTTATTATAGTTATTATTTATGAGTGTAATCATATTGTTTCCCGTTTGGAAATGCAGTTATAGTTTGACAGAAAGAGTTGAAGAAATACCCCAGCAGATAGTTCGAGTTGAGTTGAGCAGCAGCGAGGCTATATGAGACGGGACTTATGATTAACGTGGAATCGGAACCACATGAGCTGCCGCCGAAAATCGAACCCGGTTCTCTAACGCCAAAGGCGCGTTCGCTAACCAGTTAGCCACGGAGGAGCTCGAGCAGAAAGTTCGAATATAGTGTCTCAGATGTTGATAGAATAAGCAATCGATATAATTTTGTGTTAGATGTTTTAATTTTGGACAGAGTTGTGCCAGTATTTGCTTAAGTGTGATATAGCTTTCATTTTTTTATTTTTTATTTTATTTATTTATTTTTGTATAATTAATGGACATATTAATTTTAAGTGGCTTGTGCTTTTGAAGAAGCAAGTGGGAGTACATGTACCTATCACTGTTTAAACTATACGTTTTCTACCATATACGAACGGTAAACGGTAATGAAAAGAGAGACAGAGAGAGAAATTATAAAATGAAAATTCGCCAAACTGCGAAATTAGCAAGGATTAATGTAATTGGTCTATATCACCAAGTTTTAACAATGGCGCAAACTTTATATTGAGTAGAGAAAACATTTAATGGCGATCCAGGGTTCTTCCGTTTCTTCCCTCTTCCTTCATTTCATCATTATCATTCATCTCATCAACGTCTCCCTTAGCCTCGAAGCATAATCGTGGCGCGTTAAATACAAAAAGGAAAATATTACGTTTAAACGGAATAGGAAACCAACTTTTTTTTTCCGTCCTGGTTTCCATTTTATTCTTATAAATTGGTGAATTGCTTTAATGCTCTTGTTATATATACGTATTGGGTGATAAGTTGACTATCTAATATCTAGGTACATAACATTTTTTTAACCTGTCGCTAAGTTGATCACTATTAATTCCATAAAACTTATCTATCGTTTCTATAAGTTGCTAATTTGAGAAATAATATTACCACATTATAGTCCTCTTGGCTCCACTCTATGTGGTCAAATTAAAAGTCTTGCTACGATAGCTCATGGCTTCACGCATACGTAGTTTCTCAGAGCTGCGGCTATATGCAGCAGATGGCTAAATTATGTGGCCAAAATTAACAATTTTTTACAAAGTCCGTATGCTGTGCAAAAAAAAAAAAAATAATTAACTATAACCAAGGCAATTACCATAACTGCGATTTGTAAGTCTTTCAAACACCGCCACCTTCCAAAATTGACTTCCCGGAACCAAAAAATAAAATAAACTGTCATCTCCAAGCCAAAAGAAAAAAAGACCGCATGTACACAGCAGTAAAGTTAAAAGTAGTATTTGAATTGTGGTACTGTAAACCGTAAGTGCTGTCGGAAAGAATTCTTACAAGTTGTTCTTTATATTTCAAGTAAAACAAAGCCTTAAAAAAAAGAAAGAAAAAGAAAAAAAGAAAGAAAACGAAAAGAAGTTACACATAGCATTTTCTTATAAAGTTGTGCTGCAAGCAAGCGTTATCATTCTTGTTCATGTTACAACGCTTCTGGACAGGCAGCAGACTCTGCTACTCCGTGTGGTTCTTGTTTGATTTGACATTCTGAAAAATCACGAAATACATTTTTATGTACTTCATGAATACGAAAGGAAAATAAAAAAAAGAAAGAAAAGGAGAACAAATATGTTTTAAGACCATCGTTTGAGAAAGTCTTTCACAAAAGAAAGAAAGAGAGAAGAGGAACGGGGAACATTTTTGAAGTAGTCATCGCATTCCATGACAAGCTAAGCTGGAGTCTGCCCACGTGGACTTTCTTTTAACGAACTGTTTGTCTACTAGAAATGTCATTTTCATTATTTTTTTCTTGTTGTACGAGATTTTCTTTTCAAAATCTGTACAATATAAAAATACCGTGGTGGACTAGTCCAGTGACCCGGGTTCAACCCCTTCTATGGATGAGAATTTTCTCTGTTTGAATATGGTTTTGAATTTAACCCATACTCTTTAAAATGGGTACTTGGGCTTACTTGGGGCAATCTATGGGTTAACTCTTTTAAATTATGGCATTTTCAGAGGTAAATAAGCAGCTACATCGTCATCCTTATTTATTCTAGGATCATGGTTTGTATCTCATTCTCTTCAAAATAGAACAGCTTTTCGAACGGTATCATTCACATTTCCCTATCATGTCTCTGAGGCGGAAAATTTTTAGAGAAATCGGGACTTTTTCAGATTTTTTTTAAAAAAATTGAGCCCCCACCTGTGTTAACGCACAAATCTCAAAATCAACTGAAAACTACTAACGGGTATACTAAATGTGTGTACAACATTTCAAGCTTTAATCTTGAATAGTAAGGGGGAAATATCTACCAATGAGTTCCACAATGCCCAAGATTATCACAAAAGACCCGGATATCAGGTAAAAAATTTCCTGAGATATTTCTATTTATCCTAGAGTGATGTTCATGTTTTGTACCTCATTCTCTTCAGAATAGAACATCCTTTCAAATGGTACCATTCACATGTCTCCATCATGTATCTGAAGCGAGAAAATCCCGAAAAAAGGGATTTTTGATAAAAAAAATCCCTCTTTTTTTAAAACCTTTTTTGCCCCTCTGAGTGCCACTTGTATTAATGTAGAGATCTGAAAAATGCTAATCGGTGCACTGAATGTTTGAGCAAAATTTCAATCTTTTAGCTGCAAAAGTAAGCCCACCAAAAATAATAAAATTAGGCCTGACCAGAATTTTTTTTCAGTATCTCAGGTAAAAATATCATGAGACATTCCTATGATCATGGATCGTATCTCATTCTGTTTAGAATAGAACATCCTTTCAAACAGTACCATTTACATGTGTTCACCATGTATCTAAGGCGGGAAAATCGCAAAATAAAAGGGATTTTTTGGATTACTTTTTTCCCCTCTGGATCTCACTCCCCTGTGTTACACCTAGTTTCTACGCGGGAATGGAGAAGCTTGTGTACAATGACGTGATATACTTCACCTTAGTTTAGATTAATGTCAAGTCGAATGATAGTAAATCTGATATTATGACCTATAAAACCTGATAAATAAAGGGGAACACCAGTCTATTTTTGTTGTAATAATAGCATTTCTTCATTTTAACTCGAACTTGCGAATCTGTGAAATGTTAAAAGAACAAGTTACTTTCCATTACTGAGAATTGACGTAAACGTACTGTGTTTGTTTCTAAGTGATGAACTACCTTTATATGCTGACCATATATTTCTCTAGTCCTTAAAGCAACGCTGTTGTTCCACAGAAATGTAGTCCCGTAAAATGATTGTTATTCAAATTAATGTCTGATGTCGATTTTGCTCTATCAGTCGATAGGGAATATCAACTATACGTATATGTGTATACACAAGAGGTACTACAGAATAATGTATAGTAAGGGATTGGTTGTAATGCAGTATGAAACTAGGATGGATTGGAATCAAAGAAGGGTCGAACTAGAAGGGGAAAAAAGTGATGACACTTCAATTTTTATGAATGTAAAAAAAAAAGAAAAAGAAAAAAATAGAACGGAAGAAAATCAGCTAAAAATCTATTGAATCGATTGGTTGTATTTGTCTTGTGACTCAGGACTCTTTAAGTGTCCTACTCTACGTGTGTGTTCTCATATGTGAATGCGTGTGCTGTTTTATAAGGAAAGGGAGAGGGACGAGATATAACCATGTGTGTATATGTATATAAAAGACATAGAGGAGCAAACGTAGGGTCTATAATAAAAGGAGGGGAAAGAAGTGTTTTTATCGTAATACAGGGTAGAAGCAGAACCGATTACTGTGTTCGATTTGTGCTTCCCTAAATTCAGACACAGAAATACAAATTTTACGTACCAGACACTCAATAAACAAGGTGCTGACACAAATAATACATTCTTAAAAGGGGAGGGGGTGATTAGTGCAACAGCTCTTCATTGGCTATGATCTGCCAGCCGACTTGTTGCACTCATGCTTACGGTGATGTGTGGTCAGCACATCAACTCCTCTTGCCGTTAATGTTGGCTTCCTAGATCAGAGCTTGCTACTTTTTCTTTCAAATAGCTCCACAACTGCCCTCACGACGCTGGGTGGACGCCGCAATGCCAACATTAGTCAATGCCAACCTGGTAAGTAATAACAATTACCATCATTCCTCTGATCAGACCCAGCACTGCTTGACTTTTCTGATCTTATGAAAAGTGATATTCCAGTGTGCCTAATATATTGGCACAATAACATATTCTACATGATTTATTGACCCTATGCCTGTTAAACACATAATATGTACTGTATATCCCAATTGTGAATTAGTAACTTCCTGAGGACTTATTTCACATTATTTTGTTGATAATTTTATTTCTATACCCAGAACACAAAATGTGTCTAATGAAGATTTAAAGAATCTTATGTGATCAATATATATGTACGAGGGTCGTTACATAGCTACGCCATGGCAACTATTTTATTTCTCGAACATGGGAACGAATAAAAAATTCTGAAATATGCAAATGGAAAGTTCGTTCATGTGTAAACATTACATGAAGGGAGATGGATGAACACAAACACCACTATAAAAATATAGCCCGACAAAAAAGACGAAAAAAGTTTTGTCATTCCAAACGCGCTTTACTGTCGATTGCAACAGTATGCAATAGTACAGGGCAGGAACACGTAGCTGTGACATCATAATGACCTGCCATCTTGTAGATTCTTGGGGAGGCACCTGATGCCATGGAGTGCGCGTAGTTTGTAATGTACTATTGTGTACTGTTGCAATCGACAGTAAAACATGTTCGCAACGATAACAATTTTTCGTCTTTTTTGTCGTGCTATATCTTTATGGTGGTGGTGTGTGTTCATCTTCTCCATGTAATGTTTATATATGAACTAAATTTCCATTTGCATATTTCAGAATTCTAAAAAGAAAAAAAAATAGCAATTTGTTTGCCAAACCGCAATGTGAGTCAGTTTACTTAGCCAAATTTGCTAAACAAAGTACATGTTTCGTAGTGAAATATTATAATGTGCATATTAGACCTACTATTAGATTTCCTACTAAGTATTTGAACTACATAGTTACCTTAAATGATAATAAGATTTAAATAAATAAGAAATTACTTACATTTCAACCAACTCACTTTTTTAATCAACGGTATTTTCTTTATCCAAACCATACAAATCAAATACCGTTCTTGCACTATTGCCAAAATAATGTATTTATTGTCTTTAATGTTTGTGTAGCATTTATCTACCATGAGCATACATATGTTTAAAGAAGCCCTACATAATGCATGTTTTCGGATACTATTGGCAACCTGAATTCTCATAAAGTAAAATATTTTAGTTGACCCCTTTCTTGTACCCATTACAGTGAATAGTTTAATAGTAAAACTCAATGCAAAAGATCTTACACACACACACACACACACACACATATACATATATATATATATATATATTAACAAATAAAACACAGTTCTGACCAGAGCAGAATGAAATATATTAAAAACTATACTTACAATGTGTTACAGTTTCAAGGACCTAACGTCCTCTTCATCAGACACCAACACAGATGAAGAGGACGTTAGGTCCTTGAAACTGTAACACATTGTAAGTATAGTTTTTAATATATTTCATTCTGCTCTGGTCAGAACTGTGTTTTATTTGTTAAGCTACTTATCCAGAGCCATGGAGTTTGTTCATATATATATATATATATATATATATATATATATATATATATATATATATATATATATATATATATATATATATATATATATATATATATATATATATATTTGTAAACCAATAATATAAAATGTCCCAAAATTATAATTTTTCCATAAAAAATAACATAATTTCTTGTAAACTTATGGCAAATTTAGAAGAATATAAAGAATATATCAAATTTCTTAAATTAACGTAATAAAATACATATGCACATTTAAATTGAAGGGTAAAATGCTCTTTAACTAAGAATTTTGAATTAACAAATGCATTCAGTGTATAAATCTATACTTTTTAAGATACATATTACTTTTACCATGTACATAGTCTTTAACAAGAAGTTAAAATCAATTTTGAAACAGACTGTACCAATTATCAAAGTGTGTCGCAATCCTAGGCGTTCAGTAGAGTGTGTTCTTAGTAAGAAAAAAAAAACAGTTAGAAAGCACTGCATTAGCTACCGGTATATAATATTTAAGTTAGATAAGATTAAATTATGCCTTTAGTGTTATGCCGTATCTATATAATATTTAGATTAGGTTAGCCCTTACAGTATTATGCCTTGTGGTTGACAAATAGCATGTACTTGGGTTTTCTCGGGGTTCTCCAGTTTCCTCCCACTTTCTCCATTTTACCACTTCATTCATTTCTCATCATTACCACCTCCTTTAGCTTAGTCGGACATCCGTGGGACGTAAAACTCGAAGATTTCATTTTTCAGTATTATGCCTTTATGGCCTTAACTATACAAACATCAACGGCATTACCATTTTTTATTTTAAATGCTATATTGTTTCTAAACAATAAAACCTTAAACCGAAATGTTTAAGTTGTTACAGATGCTGGCATATTACAAGGGCATCTGATGTTTCTTTCATGTATGGAGGTCTATTATCCAAAATAGTTCAGATGCAAATTGTATTTTCTCATCTGTATAGATCACCAAATCAGAGGTATAGCTTTAACATGGGCGTAATAGGAAGCTATTATGCTTCACTTTCACAAATAGGTATATAAATGCTTACCCCCTTTGGAGCTCGACTGAAAAGAAAGATGTTATCAGAAAGCAAATGTTAGCTTGATAAAGCCAGATCAGCTCTGCTTAATTGCCCATGTTTTTTTTTTTTTTTTTTACTTCCTCCTCTTTTTGTTAATTTACAATGAAACTTTTTTTTATCCTACCAGGTGTTCACCCTCAGTCAAACATATAGTAATATCAATGAAGCAAGCCCACGACATTAGTACAAGATCACTATCTACTAAAACGGGGGATTGAGAAAGTGAAAATAGAAGTTTACAATCAAAGTTTGTTCTTCGAGTATGTTAACATACAAACACGCACCCGAAAATGCATATGCAAGTCACGGTGAAGCAGGAACCATTTACCATCAGGAGTTTTATCTGATGATTTTTATCACAGAAAAAAAAACAGTTTATACAGAAGGTTCCGGCGTTTCAATGAATGAAAAAAAACGCTGAATGATCTTTATCCCTTGTATCTGTTGAACAAAAATGAAAAAAAAAAAATCTATTTCATTGACCAACTTAGTTTTTCAAAGCAGATAGCAACCATTGCTTTCCTTTGTCCGGGCTGAAGTTTTGGAATTCTTTACGTCCATTAGCAACAACAGAAATTTATAATAATACAGTTCCTACTAAAATAAAATAGAAATTAAAATACCGTTCTAGTTCACTACAATTGGTCTAATAAAAATCCAAATTCTTCAATGAAAATAGTAATAGTTTATAATAGCAATAGTTTAGAACAATGGTTCTCAACCGATGTGTCGTGACACACTAGTGTGTCACGCAATCTTTCTAAGATGTGTCACGAAATTTTAGAATTTAATAATAATTAGTTAATATCGAGACAGACTGTACCAGTCAACACCACCAGGTTATATACCAATAATGCTTAGTGTTATATAGGGTCATTATAAAAACTAATAGCTTTCACTATTATAATAGTTATTATCAAGTGTGTTGCAAAGTCCTGGACATACAGTAATGTGTGTCGTCAGGGAAAAAAGGTTGAGAACCGCTGGTTTAGAACAACAACGAAATAAAACGAAATATTTTGCTCAATATCCAGTGTTTGTAATGTTGTCCGGCCTACGAGTTGAGCAAATTCTCATCTCAAATCGAAAACGAGACGAGGAGGGTATTTTCGAGACGAGACTAGAAACATGTTAATCCTCGTCTCGTTTCCGATACGAGACGAGAAATTTCACAAGTCTCATGGCTTTATCAATGTTTAAAGATACGCAAGTCATTACATCATATACTCCAATAATAAATTTAGTTTAAATATTGTTATACCACGCCCTTCATGAACCTCTCGTGACGTTTAATGATTTTTTATAACTTCTCGATGAAATTAAGATAATAGTTAGAACATAAACTTTAAACATGAATTTACGCAACGAGATTGGCTGAAGAAGACGGATAATAAATGGAAATAACCAGACAGTTGGTACAATACCAGAAGTTTGTAGTATGCCAAATAATTTTCTAAAAGAGGTATGAATACGATTTTCTCCGTATAAAGACTAGATAACCTGGAATCAAAATCTTTAGTTTAACGTCCCACGTGGTTCGTGGTAGAGCATTCATCTCTGGTGCATGGGGCCCATGGTTCGATCCCAGCTCACGCCAAGTAAACTTTGTGGTGAACAAACACTGTGTGAGTGGGATTTCTCGGAGTTCTCCTGTTTCCTTCCACTTTATTCATTCTACCATTTCATTCATGTCTCATCATCATCGTCTCTTTTTGCCCATACTGGTACGTTACGTGGGACATAAAACTCAAAGATTTCATTTTATTTCAATTCAATTTAATTGTTGTCAATCTCGCATCATGCTATCTATTGGCATTTTCTTTAGAAAATGTCAAATCAATTCAATGATAATTTTAGTCTGCAATTTGTCATCCCTTATGATAATTGTAAAACAAGAGCAAACTGGTGAAAAGTTTTTTTCTAAATCGACGCAAAATTGGCCATATAATCTGTTTAGCAGTTTTGTCGTGATCAGAGAATAGAAACTGTGGCACTATATATATATATATATATATATATATATATATATATATATATATATATATATATATATATAAAAGCATGTATTACATTCCACAATAAGGATTTGTATTGTTAATCAATATCAAAGTCTAACTTTCTTCAGGTTGGTTACAACGCTACGCGGACAAAGGTGCGTGTGCCCTTGATGGCATCGTCTGCCCCTGTCATACATGTTGTTATGTGAGCTAGGTCGAGCAATACAAAAATATTATTTTCTGTATTCAGAAGGAAAAAAAAAAGGTTCTCTCCGGAAATTTCTTTGACCCCTCCAAGAAATTAATGCTAGCGTCGTCACTGCTCCCGACATACCAGTGATTTCGTCCGAGCACAATATTTGAAAATTGGTGCCTTAATTTCATTCGATGAATTTACTCAAAAAGAACATAAAAATTTTGTTTATTACTTTTTTCATGTTCCACAATATCACATTTGATTTAATAAAATTATTAAAATTCTTGTTTTAATTTAGAAAATAGTTTTGCTTGTAAGCCAGATGAAGACTATTGACAAATATTGACATCTTATATTAGGGAGAACCATTCGATGATTACAGAAATGACTTAAGTTCATTTTGTGTAGCATTGAGATATTAAAGAAAAAACTATTCAAATCCCAGACTGCAGACTTTTCTTGCGCTCAATCAATATAAGTTCAATATTGTATTTACACCATTGTAACAGGTTCGACACCTCCCTTTCCATATACAAAGTTGTGTAGGACCCTAGAGAGTCCGAAGAGTTCAAAATTCAAATAACTGAAAAATGTGATTCGGATTCTTTCTGCAATCATCCTGATTCAATTTTAACTTTGGTAGAATCCAATTAACATACAAAGCATGGGTCAAAATTCATGAGGTGTTAAATTATCAACAGAGATTAGGATTCCCATATATCCCGGTTTAGTCCACACAGTCCTGAATTTACATAATCTGTCCATCCAGGAAATTGTTCGAAGTTCAAACGTCCCGGTTTCTCCCAAATACGATTAAAAAAAAAAAGATTCTACTTTTATTAGCCATCGATACATAACTGCTAGGAATAATTTACTCTCTGTCACTGACTTTTGGTTAGGGGCCACGGTAGCTCAGTGGTAGAGCTCTTGCCTGGAGCGTAGGGTTAGTGGTTCGATCCCCGGCCAAGTAAGTTTGTGGTGAAGAAGATCGTGTCCGTGGGTTTTCTCGGGATACTCCCATTTCCTCCCACGTTCTCATTCCAACATCATCATTCACATACCTTAATCATATGTCTTCGTTAGCCTAAAGAGTAGACTATAATCATGGAATTTCATTTCATTTTATTTTTCTCTCCTTTTGTAAGTGTTGACCAGTGGAGAATCTAGAAGGTAAATACTAAGGGGGGGGGAGCAGCCAGAACACAAATTATGATAGGTATATCATGAGTTTACTATAAACTTTTAGAAATATATAAGTCATATCTTAAGTTATTTTTGTCACTCAAAAAACTGGGATCTAACCCCCTTCGGCCCCGAGCTAGATCCGCCACTGGTGTTGACCTATTATGTAGTTAATTCTGATATTTCAGCAAGAAGCAAGTGATTAATTATAAAAATAATATAAATTTTCATAGGCTATCCCTGTATTTTAGTATACAGATATCCGAGCCCTACTGTTGATCCGTATAAGGTCTATAAACAAAATTTTATATTTACCAGACGTTCTCTTTTCCCTGGACATCTCTTCTTTTTTTGCGCCCTGAAAATGGCCCTGCTTTTTCTTTTCTTTTCTATTTCCCTTTTTTTTTTTAAGGTAAGCAAGGGAATGTATTATCTCTTGGTGTACAGAAAACTGCTTTAATTACAAGATTTATTTATACATGTAAGTAATCGTTTATTATACGCGTAATTTGCAGTATTCAGTTGCATCCAGCTGTAAGCGAGAAGGAAAGAAATTTAACTTTTTTTTTTTTTTTTTTTTTTTTGTAATCGGTATTGTAAAACTTACTTGTATAAATGATAATTTCTCGCTATAACGTTAAATGATTTTTCGAGTAATATACTAAAAAAGGAGGACATATATAGTGCTTTTCTTTGTGGAATCCACTGCATATAATTCAGATCACCCACGTGTGCAGGAATTTTATTTCGAGACAGGTCCAAAGCTTTTGAGGAATCCATATTCAATATGAGGGCAAATTATTACATAAAATTTGTAAAACAACTCCTAAAATTAGACTAAAGTTACAGAAAAGTCGAGATTTTGGAGTGTCCGGACTCTCAGAATCCACTCTGCGTACTTTTATTAGAATAGTAGAATTTGCAGGTTTAGATGTTAAGCACAGAATGCATAATATGCAGAAGCAGTGGCGGATCTAAGGGGGGGCTATAGGGGCTATAGCCCCCCCCCCTTGAAGCTCAGGTGTACACTGGATAAAATGGGCTTCAATCCTGCTTTACACTGGATAAAACGGCAAACTATGGTTTAGCCCCTCCCTTGATCATATCCTAAATCCGCCACTAGATGCACCTGTTAATATCTTGTACTTCAGTTGATTTTTTAAAAATTGGCTATGTTCCTACGTATAAGCTGTGATGTCAAACTGACTGTACCCCTAAATTATATTTTATATATAAGTTTAAAAATATCCTCTCTTCTAATCTGTTATAAATGCTGGATTGGTAGAAACATGTGAAAAATTAGTATGAAATTTTGACTTGAACAGTAAGAAAATCCAAGTTAAACAAAACCATTTAAGCAAATGGTTAATCCCTATTTGAATGAGAGAAATTCGTAGCTAGTTAATAACTTAAAACTATTAGATAGGCCTTATATTGGAAGAAATACCATTACAATTCCCTTGGTATTTAACACCTCTAAGCCATGTAGGTTTGTGTGCGATGTTTTTGTTAGTTGCATGGCTTCTATTGCATGCCAAGGGAAACGTTAGATGGGATCACACTGCGTCAGGTATATTCGTCTTACAGCCTCTGTCATCGATACCAGTGACTAAATGCGGTCGGATAACCTCCTCCCTCCCTCCAGTTCTCTATTGCCAAGCCACCAGGTTCCGCCCCAAGAATTCAGCAAACAATTCCAAACGAGAGGATGGGTCGGAATATGTTGAATGTGTGAGTATATTTGGCTTTCTATCAGAGTAATATTATACCTTCGCCAGGGCTGCAAGCACTGTCGTCAGGTTGCCTGTTTCCTTTATTTTTTTATTCCTCTGTATTATTCTCTTTTTTTTCGTCTCCGTTCTTGAAGTTGCTTGTGTTTGGTATCTCTGCCACTGAGTTGGAATGTCCACCAACAGAAGCGATGGAGACAAAAGTGGTGGTTGGTGGTGATGGTGATGGTGGAATGCGTTCACTTCCATCGCTTTCTTCTATTTGTATTTGTAGTGTGTGTGTGTGTGTGTGTGTGTGTTTCATACGAAAGAGAGAGAGAAAGAGATCGTAGAGCAGAGTGTACGTCATGGATCAAAGAAGAAGCAGGTAAACGTTGCAAATGGTGTGTGACGATAGCGTACACCCAAGGAATGAAAAAAATAAATAAAAGTAAAAAAAAAGTGTCCTCGGAATGCTTTTGGGCGATTTCGTGATTCACCCTTCTAACGCTGAAGGGCACGGGAGAGAGAGAGACAAAACGCGACATTTCCTCTGTTTTGGTGAGCTAGGATGACACACAGAGAGATTATTTTTTTTAAGACAAAAGGTTACGTCGTCCCTAGTCCCCCCACGCGTTTTGATTTTTAAATTGCTAAAACCAAAGAGTAACATCAAGGGACGAGAGAGAACTTTCTTGACGAGTTTCGAGACGAGACTGAGCTCTTCCATTGGAAGGAAATGGACTTTTCGAGACGAGACAACACCTATAACAACACATTTTGGAAACGAGGTGGCCTTAACTCTTGTCTCCGCAATAGGCCTATTATAATTACTCCACTTCGGTGATAAACTATCCAATAATAAACAGCAGACATTAATTATTATTTGATTAAATAGTCCTTTGTAACTTCTTTAAACACACACACACACACACAAATATCATAGAGAACATGACTATACAGGATGATTCAGGAGGAATGTCACATAATTTGTGAGGTAATTCTAGATGTGAAAATAAACCGAAAAAGTCCTATGAATATTTGTCCTATTTTCGATTGTTACGCAACTGAAGTGGGTTGAAGACTACACACATCCATGAATGATTATGAACACAAGTGTGAATATTACTTACCGAAATGCTATGTTGGCGCTGTGGTGGACAGAATAATGGTGCGATAGATGACTAATTCATCTTTCTTCAAAAAGTCCCCCACCCATCTCAGTGTACTTGTCAACGCGTTGAAAGGTGTGTTCTGTTGCACATCGATCATCATCTCGGTGGGCTTTCATGCGGGCAATAGATTCGGTGATACGACCGACAAGCTCTTCACTTGTACCCACTTTCGTAGTGTATACATTCCCCTTTAACGAGACCCATAAACAGAAGTCTAATGGGGTTAGGTCGGGTGATCTGGGAAGCCAGTTGATGGGCCCGCAACGGCCAATCCACCATTGAGGAAATGTTTATAGGTAACGGTCCTTAATAATCGAAAATAGGACACATGTTCATAGGACTCTTTCGGTTTATTTTAACATGTAGAATCGCCTCACAAATTATGTGACATTCCTCTTGAATCACCGTGTATAAGTAAAGATTGAATGTTCTTTTTAAAGTTGCAGAACAACTTGCTGCTGTGGCAAACAGTATTTTCTTGAAGGAGAAAAGAAGATGTCATTCTGAATTTTCTTCTTTACAAAGGCAGTTTTTTTATAGATAAAAAAGTATGAGTGTACTAGGGATTTCCCACAAAAATGTTAAGATTATTATTATTATTACTTTTTTATTGTTGCATTTTTTTGAAATACTTAAAAGAAGAGAAGGAAAAAAGCGAAGAAAGTTTTTTTTTTTTACTTGCTGGAAGTCGAAGTTGTTAGAACCTGAGAGAAAAAGATAGCATATACGGCGCGGCAACCACATTGATGTTTCCCCATGAAGCAATGAGCTTACAATCTTCGTTGCTTTCATTGGACGAATATTACCTAATGTTGATAAGGTTCTCGTTTCACTAAAAGCATGCAACATGTTAACTTAATCGGATTCCCACATCATATTGTTGAAACATCACTGTAAGGAATTGATAAACACTGCTCAAGGTCAAACTTCAATTTGGCTGCTGCACACAACAGAATCTTCCTTGAGAAGCATTTGTATATATTGTGGTAGTAGTGCAAGTCTGCTGAAAAGAGAAGAAAGTATAGAGGGGACTAGATAGAATAAATGCAATTAATAGACGATATTAAAGAGGGTACTTACTACGTCATAACAGAAAGAGACGTGAAAGACGATAGTTCATCGAAGTTTCCAAATTCCCGAAAAATGACCTATGCAGTGATACATGAATATTTACGATAATTGCTAAAATGATGATAATTATTTTGATAAGTATTTCCATGTAGCATAATCTAATATTTCAAATAATAATAATAATAATAATAATAATAATAATAATAATAATAATAATAATAATAACCTTTTCATTAACATCAACCTATACAATGTTATAGATGAAAATATTCATAACTTTTAGTGCAATTACTAACGCAAACACAAAAATATTGATTAATTAAACACTAATTACTTAAAGATATACGATATTTATAAATGTTTAATGAAAAAAAAAAAAGATGATACATATAACACGTGGTACACCAATGATTGATATTGAGCTCAACAGAATTATGAGTGATACCCCCTCATGCATAGTTTCCGAGAAAATCAAGGAAAACTCTTTTTATTGTTATTATTTTATTTATTTATTTTCTAAACGCCAACTATTAACGCTTTTGCTCCTGGGCTTATATACTTGAAGAAAATTCCAGCTTCCTGTCACTTTAGTGCATTTTTAAAAGATGTGTATCAGATAATAGGAAAAAAAAGTAGGCAGGTGAAATACATGAAAAATATTGAAACGTTCTATTTTAAGATGAATGCAACTTTTATTGATATTCTTGGGTGAAATTGCTACAATATTATCCAACTACACTCCGGTTTCGTCCGCTTGCATCAATAACTTATCCCGAGTTCTGCTTGGCTTAAGACCGAAAGTGTTAAAAGATGAAACAGACACTGTACTATATCTTCATCAAGCTCTTAATGATGGCATTGGTAAGACAACAGCATACAGAGTAATTAATAACAAACAATTCAAAATTATGTTTAACTTTTAAACTTTAATTAAAAAGAAAAAAAACTATAATACTGTTCAACAAAGGTTAAATTCTGAACACAATTTTCGATTATATATAGGCTATGCCAGTGGTCGAAGTGAGACGGTATGCGGTGGTATGCCATACCGCCTCTGGTTTTTTGGTGATGAAGGCATACCGCCTCTAGTTTTTCACTGATCAAGACATACCGTCACTGGAGAGAAGATGCTAAATATCTTTAATAAATTCTTTTTATTCGCAGTAATTGACGAATAGCTTTGCACGTAGCAGGGGCGGATCCAGAACCGACTTCTGGGGGGGCGGTGGGTTGTCATACTGCTACTTTTAAGGACTCCAAACTTTTGGATGGGTTTTATTTATATATATATAATAACAAAGTTTCGTCTTCTGGGGGGGGGGCGATCGGGGCGATCGCCCCCCCCTGGATCCGCCCCTGGCACGTAGAAGATTTTATTTCTTATTTAGAAATAATTTCTAAATTAACAACACGGACATTTTTGCTATTTTTTCCTACCTCTTGTTTTTAAAATGAGGTGTCTTCAAAAAATTCGTCTTGCATATATTTTGATGTGTTGCATTTAATTTCGTATGCATGTGTGTCGTCTTGCCTTAATGCATATAAATGTAGTGTTTTGAGCATGGGTGGATTTAGGGGTTGTCTGCTGTGGTGGTCGGATCTTCCAGGGGTTTGGATTAATCCTCAGTTGAGTGAGGGTCCAGGAGTTTTCCGTAGGAAATTATTAATATAAAAACTCAGTTTTAAGCACTTTCATGTATAATTTTCTATAATACAACATAAGGGGATATTTATTTTTCTCAATTGTTGGCGGAGGATCGAAGTCTCTCGAATGGCGTGGAATCAAAATCTCCTCTTGTAACTACAGAGAAGCTCTCCAATAGTTTTCAGTTATTATGTAAATAGAAATGCAATTTTTTAGACAACATACTCTCACTGTATTTCAACATTTAGGTGGCCGGTATGTCGAGTCAAAATCGTAATAAAACATACCGCCTCTGCTTTTTTTCCACTTCGAACACTGGGCTATGCAATTGTATATATATATATATATATATATATATATATATAGCTTTCGGGTTCACCGAGATGAACAGCGACACTTCCGATACAGTTTAAATCCAAATTCAACCTTTTATGTCCAAATTAAATGCATTCTCCGTGCGAAGAACGGATATGCTACTAATATATATGAGTTTAGCGTGCCATTCAGTAGCGATGCTCTATGAGATAAGGATCTACAGCTTAACGTGTGATCTGAACCAAATAAGCACCCTCCTGGAATCGAACCTGGGTCTTCCGCTTAAGAAAAATCGTCGATAAGAATTAATTTTTAAAGCATATCGTTCAGCGCCGATAATAATTAACAATTTTTATTCTCCTGGAATAATTTTTACTTTATTTATATACCATAATATTATATGTTGTCTTGTTCCAACCTAAACACAAAACTCCTAAGAATGAAGCATTTACTAGGCCCTTACTCAGAAATTGAACCTCTCTCAAAAATATTTCCTCTTATATGTTATTCAAAATGTGAGAAGTGTATATAAACAATTTATTACAACGAAATGACAACATTTATATATATTCCCCAAACTTTTTTTTTCAAGAGGGGATAACTTTTATTAGTCAGAATGTTCGATGGATTACCCTCTTCTTGTCTGCTTCGAAAACAAATTCCTTTTTTATGTTCTTAGCATATACCACTATTGTTATATCTACAGTACATTTTAAAGTAATAATTAAAATTCTGTATTTGTATTAATAGAAAAAATACAATATTACATCATTTAAAAAAATAATTTAGCTATCTATTACAATTTATGAAACCGTTACCCTATTAAATTGTGTGAACTATTATTTGTATAACGTATATCTGTTTCAGATTCTAAATTATGGTGTGTAGCCTAATACGCAATTCTCACTTCATTTTTTTTTATAAAACTTGAGGATCACCTATAGTCCGCGGACTAGTTTAGTAAACAATACAATATATGTATATCTTGTGTGTATATGTGACCGTACTATCTGTATGAATCAAGATCGGATTATTAGAAAATAAACACACATAAATTTTAAAATTATGCAGCTATAGGAGTAATAACTCAATATTACTATCAGTGTAGTAATAAACAAATAGAAACTAAGAAAGTCGATTGTTTTTATATAACTTTAAATTATGTAACTCTTTTGGTTAAACATTAGAAAGATTTCTGCTATATCAATATTGAAACTTAATTAAAAGTTCTGTAAACCAGTACGATGATTTATATACAGAAATATTATGTATTATGTGAACATTAAGTGCAAATATTTATTTTATATGTGCCTCTAACAATAAACTCCTCTCTAAGAAATAAATCAACACATTGATTTAGACAAATGTAAAGAATTTATGATTTCATGTTACAGTATTAACTTTTTGCGGATATGCTGGTTCAATGGTAGAGTACTTATCTCTGGTCGCTTGTTTGATCTCCATCTAAGTTTAAGGTGAAAACATCATGTGTGTAGGTTTTGTCGAGATTCTCCCGTTTCCTTCTGTATTCTCATTCCACCAATTCTTTCGTTATCGTTCACTTTTCAATAATCATACATCTTTTTTTAGCCGACATGGCATAAGTGTGGAATGTGAAATTTAAAGATTGTCCGAGGGCTCGGTGGCTCAGTAGTAGAGCGTTCACCTCTGATACGTGGGTCCAGGGTTCGATCCCAGGTCGCGCCAAGTGGGCTTTGAGGTGTACAAACACCATGTTCGTGGGGTTTTCTCGGGGATCTCCCGTTTCCTCCAACTTTATTCATTCTAACATTGCATCATCACCATTTTCTTTAGCTTACCCAGCATAAACGTGGGAAGTAAAACTGGAAGATTTTCTTTCACTTCATGTTTTTAAAGATCGCACTTTTTACTTAATTTCAATAGTCATTGCCCCATACCTTCTCTCGGAGATCCGAATGGAATTTTCGGCGCCTGAAATTGATATTAAATTACCATTTGCATCAATATGATTTCTACCAACTTGACTACAATAAAAACTACTACCTTCTTCCACGAAATTCTTTGTCTGACTACCTTATTAAAACTTATTTGTAATGGATGACCCCTCCTGGTAGTAAATTACCACATACATAACTCTAAATGTCATTGTAGAGTGCAATCCTCCGTACCAATAAAATAGAAATAAAAATCCATAAGTGTGCCAAATATTTTCGGTGAAAAATGAATTTTATGGGTGGGAGAATAGACAATTATGGAAAAGCTCATCAAGTATTTTACTGTGGCGTATACTGTTGTAAGAAGCCAAGAAAAAGCAGATATGAAAAAATAACGTAAAATGTTTCGAAAACTTTTGACTGCTACCATGGAGAAAAATACTGTCGAAAGCCCGAACGTTTGCATGTTTAACATGATGAAATATATTTTTTGATAAATTAGGAAACGAATTTATATCAAAATACAATATTTATGTATCTGAGGCTTGAGTAATATTAGCATGAAAATAAATGTATTGACGTAGTTTTGGACCAGATGTATTTGCAAGAAGAAATAATGATCGGTAGATGAGAGCAATAGATAACTAGTTAACAGGGTACAATAAGAGATCTAAGAAATACCCTATAGCTACAAAGTAGCGAAATTATAAATAAATCAAGAAGTGTAGCGGAGTAATACTGAAAAAAATGGCTGTGGAAAAGAGTTGGAGAGACTTTTAACCAGCAGCGGACTGATTATTATTATTATTATTATTATTATTATTATTATTATTATTATTATTATTATTATTATTGTTATTATTATTATTATTATTATTATTATTATTATTATTATTATTATTATTATTATTATTATTATTATTATTATTATTATTATTATTATTATTATTGTTATTATTATTATTATTATTATTATTATTATTCCAATTAAATCTACATTATGTTGATAATTATGATACATTCCAATATGTATATTGAACTTTCATAGTTTTATTTCTATATGTTAAAGAAGTTGTAAAAATATTTGAATATTTGTCATTCCAATAATAATTGTATAGATAAATTTAAGTTATTTATTCGAACAGTGTTCTTGGTTTCAAACGGTTTTTGGTCCCTTAGGACAAATTTAAGATGAATGCAATTTTGGGACATCTTTGTAATCAAATAATACATTGCATACAGCGGGTTTCTATTATCGAAGCATTTCTCTTCTCTCAACATCCTATAAAATCCTTTCAAATATTCTATTAGCAAGATTGACCTCATACGCAGATGAAATTATTGGAGATTATCAGTGCGGATTTAGACGAAATCGATCAACTATCGACCAAATATTTACCATTCGGCAAATACTAGAAAAAAAGTGGGAATACAATACCTCAGTACATCAACTATTTATTGATTTTAGAAAGGCTTACGAGTCGGTTAGGAGAGAAACATTATACTACGTTCTTACAGAACTTGGAATACAGAGAAAACTAATTAGATTAATTAAGATATATTTCAATGAATCCCAAAGTAAAGTCCGGGTAGGAAATTTTTTGTCCACGAGTTTTCACGTCGAGAATGGCCTGAAACAAGGAGATGCGTTGTCGCTATTATTATTCAACTTTGTCCTGAAATACGCTATAAGGGAAATCAAAGATAGCAACCAGGGCCTAGAGTTGAACTTTATTCACCGGATTATGGCATATGCTGATGATGTAAATTTAATAGGGGATGATAGAAGAACAGTAGAAAGAAATGCAGAGATCTTATAAAACGCTTGCAGGGACATGAGTTTAGAAGTAAATGCAGAGAAAACTAAATACATGGAAGTGCATTGGGATCGTAATACTGCAAATTGTGGATGCGTTAAAATATTAAATAATACTTTTGATAAAGTGGATAATTTCAAATATCTAGGATCAATATTAACAGACGAAAATCGTATTCACGAAGAAATTAAATGTCGACTAAAAGTAGGGAATTCGTGTTATTATTTAGTTCAAAATCTCTTGTCGTCGCGAATTCTATCGAGAAATTTGAATCTTAAAATATATAAAACGATAATAATGCCTGTTGTTCTGTATGGTTGCGAAACACGGTCGCTTACTCTGAGGGAAGAACATAGACTGAAAGTAGTTGAAAACAAGATCCTGAGACGAATATTCGGACCCAAGAGGAACGGGAATGGAGAATGGTGGAAACTTCAAAACGATGAACTACATAATTTATACGGTTTACCAAACATTGTTAGGATTATCAAGTCTAGGAAGCTTAGGTGGGCAGGTCATGTAGTCAGAATGGAAGAAAGTAGAAACGCTTTCAAAGTCTTGACTGGAAGACCAATCGGAAAACGACCATTAGGAATATCTAGGCGCAGATGGGAGGACAATATTAAGATGGATCTCGAAGAGATAGGCATACAAAGTAGAAATTGGATCCAGTTGGTTAAGGATAGAAATCAGTGGAGAGCTTTTGTGAACGCGGCATTGAATCTCCGGGTACCATAGACCATAGAGTTAGTTAGTTAGTTATACAGCTTTTTACTCAACATGGGGTCGGGACACGGACACATCCACAATGGGGCCCACCGGGTCTTTCCCCCAAAAGAAACTTCGTAACTTACATACATTCGTACGCTTTCTCAACAAAATTATACTTGTTTAACAGGGAAATGATTGATGTAGCAAGAAAACTTGATCTTACACTTCATCTGTATTCATTCTTTTACATCCCGGGTTCGATTCCCGGCGGGGCACTCGGTCGAAAAAGGGTAAAAAAAAAAAGAACTTGTTCAGACCAGCCACCCTAAATGAGATTTTCCTGGATTTTTCTCATTCATACCAGGCAAATGCCGGGGTGGTACCTAACTCATAGGTCCCAGGCCGCTTCCATCCTTCCCTTTCTTCGGATAGTGTGCTCGCCAAAAGACGTCATCCCTCATACGTGACGGGCTAAATGGCCATAGATGCCGAAAGCCCAGAAAACTAAGTCCTAAATCCTACTCATTCTCTTATAAAAATAATCTATAATTTTTTCCTAAAAATAAAAGTGGAAGTATTTTACAATTACTTATCGCGTAAAGAATAATACACGTTCAATACTACATAGATGAAGTGGCTTGTGGTATTGGACTCTACCCTCCCCAAAGCTTGGAGCCCCCAACAAAAATTTCTGGGTGCGCGCCTGGGTCGGGATCATAAGGTGGGTAGCAAGAGGAATATATGGGGGTCATGAAAGGAAGAGAAAAAAGATAAAGCAATTAGAATCTTGTAGTTGACGTGAAAGCTTGTGATTGACTGAACTAAAATGTTCAATTTCAAGGGATATTGGAAGAATACAGAATATTATTTGAGTATTCAAATTATATTGAGCTTATGAGAACTTCAATAACACAAATAGATTGTGCATATTTAGAATAGTCTCGTTACTTCGTACAAGACTGAAAACAGTTCTATCAGTTATTATAAAATCCATTCTTAAGGGTAACAGAAGATTGTTCTCACTCCAGTATTTAAAACAAAGTTTGTGAAACACTCTGTTAATAGTAGAATGAAATAAAATACATTTTTGTATTGTTTGAATTTTGAATAAATTTAATATTAAGTTACCGGGATTTTAATGTAGCCATACTTCAGGTAAACAAGACCCATATTTAAGAAAATTGCTAATTTTCAGAATTTTAAGTACAGATTTATCTGCACATGTTCATGACATTACAATATTCATGCATAGTTAATTTATTTTTAATATTCATAATAAATGTGTTCTCTCGGCTAAAATATACTTTAATATAATTACAGAGACATGAATCCTGTCATGACTTAGCTATTTAAATTACAACCTACCATCATAAGTATTCTGCCATTATTGGCAGGTCACTTACAGCAACTGAGAAGCTACCGTGCTCAGCGGTCTTCCGCTAACCTCTTCGTCTTTACGTAAGATTCTTCTGTTTTGATATTGTCCATTAATTGTTGCCTCCTTCGCCCACTCCCTCTCTTTCCTGCCACCATATCCTCTAGCACGTTCCTCATGATACAGTTCCTTCTTAACCAATAATCTAACCAGTGTCTCTTCCTCTTCTTAATAATATCTAAAAAATGTTCTTTTTTCTCTCCCACCATTTCTAACACCCTCTCAATTCGTTTTCAGCTCGACCCAGCTGATTCTGTCCATTCTTCTCCACACCCACATTTCAAAAACTTCCATTCGTTCTACTTAAAAAGTACATAACGATCGATCATAATAGTAGAGATCAACCTTCGACCCTCTTAATATCCCAGTAATTTACTGATTGGTTTCAATTTTACGAGATTAAAAAAATACGTCCAGCAATTATATTCTACAGGCTAAAGGAGACGAATGGTTAGAAAAAGTGAATGAGCATGAAATAATTGGGGAAGTGAGAATGTGGGAGGAGCAGAAGAAACTCGAGAAAAGTCACGGACATATTGTTGTTCACCACAAACTCACGTACTTAAGGATCGACCTAGAGACCCTTTCTACTAGAGGTTGAGCTCTCTACCACTGAACCAACGTGCTCTTCGTTTAATTTTATTGAAAAACATTATAGCGAATGGTATAGGTATGGTATGGTACAGCGTATAGGTTTATGGATGACATAAACATAGCTAAACGCATATCTGTGAATTTTAAGTTTTATACACGTTTGCTCAGGAAAACATGATGTTATGCTTTTTTTTTTTTTAATTTAGAACCGACTAGTACTTGAGCACATATACATATAGTGCATGTTAAAATTTTAAGTTCTAAAAAAAATAATAAAACGTTTAAAGAATTATAGTTTAAACAATATTAACGACCTTCTGAGTTGTTCAAGCATCACCGAGGTAAAGGAAGCCATTGATGGCGTTTCAACCCACGCACTGGTTGTTATTTAGGTTAAAGGAACCTTACTACATTCTATATACAAGTAGTTCAAGGATATATATATATCGTATGTACTACAGGTATCTTTTTATGTACAGAGTATGTGAATGTTAGCTTTATTGCAAATGCAAACAGGATATAGTACTATTGAACTACCATTGAAACTTGTATTTACATTTTAATGTACTATGCTATTTCTACTATTACAATAATCTTTTTTAAGTTACTTTTTTAAAAAATTATTCTTAGGTACTCTGTACTTAAGGAGGTATATATTGCTTACTGTATAATGAACCACATTTACGAGGTTGTGAAACATTGTGATTATCTTCATAGAAGAATGGCATAACGTTACTAGTTGATGGATTCTCAGTGGCAACATTTAACAGTTTTCCAGACGAGCTGATGACCGACAGCGTTTTTATATGTTTTTAAATATTATTCTCTTTTTCAGAATAGAACTTATTGATGCAGAAGATATTAAACATTAATGTCTGCAGAAGATATTATATTTAACAAAATACTATCGTACTGGTAAAAAAGATTTTTTAAAGATTGACAAAAAACTTAATTCCCGTTTCCATATGAAAATTTGAGATACTAACACTATTGTTTAATCATTCATTTTTACACTGTTATGTTTAAAAAGTAGCGTGAAGATCTTTTTTCTCTCTTTTTTTAAATTCTGAGTTAGTAGTAAAATCAAAAATTTAATTGAAACTAGTTCAGACGTTACTGTAAACACATCATTGAATAAAATGAAACTTTAACGAAAGATTCTTTGGTGTCCATTATTGGTCAATAACTAACGTGTATGCTTTCTACCATCAAGTGGCTAATATGCTGTTTCTGTGTGCTTATTCCTGGGCTCGTGATTCCTGGTGGGCAGGGGTAAAAGTGAGAGATAACGCAGGACGCCATTCTCCCACTTCCAAAGAAATATCTATGGCGTCCCTCCACTTCCTAAAAATGCAATGGGCGAATATAAGCATGGGGACGGCGTGATCTGACCCCCTTAGGGATGCTTACGAGACAAGATTTGAGGCTGTCTCGTCTCGAAAATGTGCTGTAAAAGTGATGCCTTGACTCGAAAAACGTATATTTTTCTATTGGAAGAGCTGTGTCTCGACTCGAATTTTCTCAGAAAAATTCTGTCTCGACTCGACTCGTGCGCATTCTCCCTACCTTTTCAGATCCACTTTTACCCCTGCTGGTGGGTGTAAATAAAAACCCGAATAGTGGTTCGGATTCCACTTGAAACACAGGCCCGTCTCATATACCCTAGTGCTGAAAAGCAACATTTAATTGTACACTACTAATAACAAATCAGTGTTCAAACGTAGTTTCGAGATTTATTTTAGAATCGACTTTCGGTCATTGTTTAACATTTCCAAAAATGTCTTGAAGTGTTCCATCAGTGAACAAAAAAATCTAGAATGCTCCTAACAGTAGTGAATTGCCCTAAAAGCGATCCAAATTTACTTGAATTTCTGATGCGTCCAATGATTATACGAGCGTAAAAACTACTTTTAAACAGCGTCAGGACACTTTACATATTACCATTTACTCATGTACAAGTCGTTTCTGTTTGTATAGAAACTGCACATTAGAAGTTCAGGCACATTTTGAACCCTGTTAGGATAGTTCCTATCAAGCACTGAGAACATGCATTCTAAACATTATTTTATACACTGATAAAACACTTCAAGACATTTTGGTGGACACATTAAACTATGATCAAAAGTCGTTTCTAAAAATGTAACTGATTATATATATATATTTATATATATATATATGTATATGTATACTCAACCCAGTTTATACAAAGCTTTTTAGGAGCGTTGTTTCAGCTTCGATCACCGGTGGATCCTCCTTCAAACTACAGATTCCACCTCATTAACCCCTATTCCTAGTACTGAGTAGGGATATTAAACCACACTTAACCAAGCAGAAGATACTTAAAAATACAGTTTGATTTTACATTATACTTCCAATTTTGAGTGAGATAATTAAAAGCGAAAGGTTGACTGTTGTATTAAATAAATGAAAAAGTTTAAGTGCTAACCCGGAAGGTCGAACAAGGCTGATGATTTTCGAGAATAAAATTTGAAGAAAAATATATGCTTCAAAAAAGCATCAAACAACTAGGTGCATGAATTAAGTTACAGTACAAGGAACTACAAAATGTGTTCTTCAGCAAAATAAGTAATTCGCAAGATAGCAAACAAGCACGCGGTTCAAGTTTCAATTGGAAAGGCTCTGAGAAAGGACCGTTAGGTGTAGGTGAGAAAAAGATGGGAATCTAAAACAAAGTTGTATGAGAAGCCTAACGAGTTGGATTGGTAGGCAAAAGGATTTCACTGGCGAGCTTTAGTTTCTGTGGCGATGAATCTTTGGGTTCCATAATCCGTAGAGTTAGTCCATAATACACACTAAAGTTGCAGAAAAAATATATAAACCTATTAGTGATACAGTTGATGCCATTTATCTGAGAAAATTATAGAAACGAGAAGCTATAAATCTAGCCAGATGGAACTCTTTCCACCTTAATGTTGGGAGAGTTTGACAAAAAAATATGTCAAAAAGATGGACTTTGCTTTCTTTGCCAGAGTTAATCAGATTTGGTTCCACCAGACTCTCTGAAACTACAAAAGATTAAGTCTAGTGTCACAAGAAAATAAATAAATAAATAATAGTAAATCAAAAAGCAACCAGAAATTGTGGTAAGTTTCTAAATACAAAAGCAGAATCTTTTATAACATTTTGTAATTTTGTTGCTGCAATATCTTTATCCACACGAGAACACTAATCAGTTCCGGACATTTTTAAATCATATACGACATTCTACATTTCCTCCTTAAATGTATATTACAAAACCCGGACTTTTTTGAAAAAAAGTTTTGCTTGAAATAAAATATTTCCGTCTGATGTGACTTCTACTGATGATTATGTCTTAGCCAGCGTTTCTATAACTGTGCTCTGCAAACAACAATTGAATCGTTGAGTTTGAAAACCAGTCATCTCTATCGAAACTAATTTGAGAGGGGAGACAAACAAAACTAAATTAATCAATATGCATCTCACATATATATAGCTGTTTTCATTTTTCGACCGTAGAAACTGACATATCCTACGGTCCAACTTACGCTATATGAGTCGTGAACCTACAGCTTAAAGTAGGATTCGAACCACATGAACTCCCTCAGGTAACTTAGTAAGATCTCCTGAAGTAAAAAACATGTATTATCTTCTATTAATACCAACAAAAATTAAAGGAATTTTAATTAATGTGTTAATAATACATGTATAAGTATACGGGCATTATCCTATGCTCAAATCAAAAACAAGAATAATAAGAAAATGATAAACTTGCTTTCGAAGCAGAAAAGAGTAGGGTTGTCCTATCACATTCTGACTAATAAAAGTGGTCCCCACTAGGGAAAAATAATCGCGAAACATTGCCTAATCGCGAAGCATAGTTGCAATTTATCAACTTGGTTGTTTGCTGGTATTTGTTTAACGGTAGATCCGTGATCGACTGGTACTATCAACCACTCAACGTTACATTAACCCTTGTTCGAATAGTCAGCTTATTTCCTACAAAATGTCTCTTCAAATTGTCTCATAATACCCCTCTGTTCCTTCACATTTTGAACATTAATTCTAGACGTGCAACGTTGTTTGGTCAGCGAAATGTCTTCAAGTACTTAATAGAATAATAGTAAAATGAGACTAAATTTAGTCTGATATTTACTATATAGGAAGAGCGTTCAATAAGTTCTAACATAGATACGTAAGGAGTAGCTGAATGTTTGAAAGTGTTTACTCAGATTTCTATCTAACTTCTGCTAATCTTAACGCATTTAGCACATCGATCAGTAAGGTATCGATCTATTGTCCATCAAAAATTTTTTATGGTTTGAACCTTCCAGTTAGTTAAATTTTAGAAAAAAAAAGAAGAAATTAAATTTCTATTTTTATGTCCCACATTTATGCACTATAAGTAATTACCCACGAGGCAAGACGAGACAAAAAGTAAGATTTTCTCGTCTTATTTCGTAAATTTTGTAGAGCTCTCGTGTTGTCTCGAAACTCGAATCCTTTCTCGTCTTGTCTTAATTCCCAAGTAGCTTTTCTAGTCTCATTTGAAAATTTGTGTACAAAACGTATGCCCTGATTTATTTCATAATTTCATCTATAAATTATCAGAATCCTTCTGTGCCATGCGAGGTCCATGAAGGGTGTGATATATAACAATATTTAAGCCATGTTTGTTGTTGAAATATATTGTGTAATGACTTTCATATCTTTAAACGTTGAAAAATGCTCCTCGTTGTGTACATACAATCATTTAATAAGTACATTTTTTAAACTATAAACCATGTAACAGTAAAACAGTATTTGAAATATAAGTCCTGTATAAACTAGTGTTGCTCGCGAGACTTGAGAAAGTTCTCATCTCGTCTATGGTTCTCGTCTTGTGTCGAATTTAAATAGATATTTCTCGTCTCGATTGTCACCTTGTTCTCGAGAAGAAATGGGAAATTTCTAATTTTGTAAACAATATTCCCTTTAAGTTAAAAGATAAAGATAAGAAAAGTGAATGACTACGAAATATTTGGTGGAATGAAAATGGGAAAACCTCGAGAAAACCCATGAACATAGTGTTGTGTTATCATCATTAATTCGCTATTAACAGAACAATAATTAGAGGATTAGTACATAGAATAAACCTAATAAACGTTAATTTAAGGTTAAACGTGAAGTAAATATAATGTGTGCTTGCAATAAAGAATTGTTGAAATTTATGAAGGAGTTTTTTTTTTTTTTAATCGGGGTCAGAGAAATATTGTGGTTGTTTATATTTAATTTAAACTTAAGTATTATCTTTATACGCAACATAAATTTATTTATTTCCTATCTTAATTTATTATTATTATTATTGGTAGTAGTAGTAGTAGTCGTCATCGTCGTCGTAGAAATAGTAGTAGTAGTAGTAGTAATACTAGTAACATATCATTTTCATGTTACATAAGGACAGTGATTCTCTTGTCATTGATCGTAGTAGAAGTTCTACAGACCACTGACCATCTAACACCCCTTTCTTCCGTGATTGGGTCATCACAATCTTTTGCTTTCCTCTCCCTTTCTTCCAATTTCCTTCTTCCCTTCTCAATAATACGATGTTTCCTTTGCTCCTCCTTTATCCGCCCCTCTATCGTCTTTAAACATCTCAATTTGTTATTCTATCAACGCATTTACTTTATCACTCATTCTCTATAAGTCTACAAATATTATTATTATTATTATTATTATTATTATTATTATTATTATTATTATTATTATTATTATTATTATTATTATTATTATTATTATTATTATTTTAAACTTTGAACGCATTTCAATGTTTAGGCTCAGCAATGTTGAATACAGTACTTGCGCCTCAAATTTTAGCCCCTTTGGTTTATACGGAAATTATTTTTCTACTTTCTTTCAAAGTGAAATAAACAGCAATTTTAATAATGTAATTTTATTTATTACTTCTTCAAGTCTAATTAAATCTTCCTAACTTTTCCAAAATGAATTTGCATTACACGTATAAATTTAATATTTCTTTATTAAACTAAATCTGATTATTAAATATTTAGATTAAGTAATACAAAATTTAATTTTCACGAAATAAGAGATATTTAAATAAGTATAAAAAGGAAATTAGTAAAAATCAATGAATCAAAATTCAGTTCATTTCAAAGAATACAGAAAATGTATCCGCGTATAAATTAATGTTTTCCCGTATAATTTTTAAAAGTAAATAATCATTTTTAGAAATCTTGAAATAAGAGGAATGGAACCGGTGAAAAACTGCATATTGAAACATGAAAGAAATATAAATACAACTAAGGCTGCCTATTGAAATAAGGGCAGTGTGAAACCTGAGCCTCAAGTGATTTCACTAGGCTTCCCAAACGATAACCAACAACAACAATAATAAAAAAAGCTTACTACTCACAGGCGGGTCGCTGGCAAGTGATAATTAGGAGGTCGTGATGTGAAGTAGATTGAGAAAACATACTTTACATTTTTTAAAATATGTATTTCCTTAAAAATGAACAAAATCTTTACTTTATTACAGAAAATATATTTCCTTATTATCTATTGTTTTCATAAATGAAAATATAATGAATCATCGGTGCTTAATCCCGAAGTTTTTGACTTTTAGTTAATGACTTAAACATAATGAAGGATATGAAGAACATAGAAAATGAGCAGATAATATCCACAAAATGAAATAATGTTTGGGTATTTGGATGTTTAACAATTATGATGCCATAAACTGCATACGTAAAGTTCTGGTTTATAAGAAGACATCTAGCAACATTGATTAGTTTGTTGAATAAACATTTCGCAGATACTATCTGTCTTACTTTTTAAATTTTTGATCTCCTTCAATGTTTGTAACTTATTTACTAATTTTTTTTAGAAGACAAAAAAGAGAGTAGCGAACACCCTTAAGATTTTGTCTACATTTACAATAATAAAATGGGTTTCACAAATAGAGTACTTATATCTTAATTAAAAGGAAATAAATACATGAAGTACTTCTTTCCACCATAATGTTCCTCTCTCTCTCTCTCTCTCTCTCTCTCTCTCTCACACACACACACACACACACACACATACATACATACATACATACATACATACATACAAACTAATGTATTTTTGTCTGTATTCGTAGTGACTGAGATAATTCGAGGACTAGGAGTTGGGAAACCTTGTCAGAAGAATACATCGAGGTCGCGAAGGAAAACGAGATAGGTAAATACAATCACATTTAATAGTGAGTAAATATATATTTTTGAAGATTATTTTCATTTTTTTATTTTGATAGACATATTTTTTTTCATACTTATTGTCAAACTGTTATTCCTATTTCTATATAAGGTTTACATATACGTATATACAACTACGACGAGTATAAGCGATAACCAGCAATTATCAAAAAGATTATAACAATTCGGAATTTACTTATGGGTATCATATGAAATAGGTTGAGAAACCCTGTTATACCTAAAAACAACTTTCGAAAGAGCCTCCTATTTATGTTCCGAGCAGAAAACGTTCGTTCGTTGCTAAGTGTTTCAAGTCGATCATAAAAGTAATAATTAAATAAGATATTAGAGTATTACACATTAAACGCCAAGAAATTGACTCTACCAGACATAATCCACTTAATTGATGCTTAAAGGATCTAAAAAAAAATAAGGAAAGAAACAAATGAATGTGAAACTGGAAATCTAGTTATAGGGTAGACCTATTCATATATCTAGAGCAAGAAATGATTATTACAATCCTTTTTAATGTAGTGATCAGATTTTGTTAGTTTATTTTAACTATCATATATATATATATATATATATAATTCTTTACTATAACAAGATCTAACGAATTTAGATTTTTTTTAAAAGAGTTTACTAGATTGTAGTGAAGTTAAACAATATAATAATAATAATAATAATAATAATAATAATAATAATAATAATTATTATTATTATTATTATTATTATTATTATTATTATTATTATTACTCTCTATGGAAGAATGATGGCTTAGTGGTAGATTGCTCATCTATAGTGCGAAATGTCTCTGGTTCGATCCTAGGCCATGTGAGTTTGTAATGAACAATATCGTGTCCGTGTTTTTTTTCTCGGACCTCTTCTGTTTCCTCGCACATCTTTATTCCACCAATTATTTCATATTCATTTTCATCAATCATCAATCTCGTTAGTCTACCAGTCACAAGAAGGGTTGTCAACTTACAAATTTCAATGTAATTTTCACTTTAAATTTTATAACACCTTAAATGTAATCTTATTAGACCAGATTAGCTACAATAATAGCTGTTATTATAAAGCAATTGATAAGCGATGAAATCGTGTCACTACTTTTGTCATCCAGTTAGAAGAACGTACAAGTAATTAGTCCATGCAACTAAGCCGCTCGCTGAATCTTCTCGATAACAGGTAGATTGACGCCACACTCGTTGCTAGAATTTCCGTGTACAGACCTCTATAAAGCATCTTTATATATTGATCATAACCTATAGGTTTTTAGTGGAAATACTACGTATTAATCCCTTTCAACACCGTGATTTAGAATAGTTTGCTTTAGTTTAGTGTTCCCTTATTTTTGTTGTGCTTCCGTCTCCCGGTGCGGTGTAGTCGGCTGTCTGAGGCGTTCGGTTGATGATCGTGAGGCGAAACCTGAGTGCGAGTCCTACTGAAGAACATGGATGTGTTTCAAATGTTCTCGAAATATAATTACTTTCAATATGTTTTCAGTGCTGATATTCTCACTTTTTTTTTCAGACTTGACATTCAATAGAATCTAAAATACAGTGTGCTCTGAGTGTTTCTAAAAATGTGCTTGCTTTGTAATCGAGAAGCCTCAGATTCAATTGCTGCGGCCAGAAAACCTGTTTTGGAGTTCTTCGAATATTTGTTTCACTACCGTGTACGTCCTTCCTGGACAACTTTCTTCCAAAAATTAATAATAATAATAATAATAATAATAATAATAATAATAATAATAATAATAATAATAATAATAATAATAATAATAATAATAATAATTTTTATTACATACTGGAAATTACAGACTAATCTGCCCATAAAATAGTAATAAAAACATGCAAATGATGAAAATAAACATAATATAAAATTGAGTACAAGTAACACATGCACAAAAAATATAAAAATTATATATGGAAAACACACTCGTATATATATATATATATATATATATATATATATATATATATATATATATATATATATATATATATATATATATATATATATATATATATAATATTTTCAAAATAATTGGAAATTGACAAAGTTTTATATAAGGGTACATCAGAAGCGGCGATTAGGGGGGCAAAAGGGAGCAGTTGCCCTCCACTTTTTTAAAGTGATCCCTTAATGTATATAGTTTCAATTGGAAATGTAAAGTTCTGTATATATTACTGGTTCATAGAAAATAATGGTGACATGTAATATTTGCCGTTGCGTGAATACGTGCTGGTTATTTGTCTTCCCGTGAAGTTAAAGAAAGCTACAGGAATTTCTGTTTTAATTGCAATTCAAAGTAATTAAGATTGGAATTGCCTATTTCTTTAAATGTCGTAGCTATGCGTGTAGTATTTACTGTCTTTTATTTTGTAAGAGTAATAACATACATGTAATGGCACGTGTGGAATTAAAAATATAAGTTGTTCATTAATCCCCAGTTTCAAGATAACTTACAAAACAAGCCTCATTATTCGTTACTATTATTAATATTATCCTTTCCATTTATTTGTTTTGCAAATTTGTTGTTAAATAATCTAATCACACAGTTTTCCAGACAGAATTTTAAGATGTTCATGACTAAGCAATCAAATCTCTTCTTACACTTTCGTTGTTTAAGAGTACAAAGGGCCAGTACCCACTTGAGTTGCTCTTGTCAATTTACTTATTAAAATATGAAATACGATACGATATTTTAACTGAAAAAGATAGTATCCTACTAGTTATACAACCTTTCGTCTAGCAAAGTGTTAGAAATAACCAGGAAAACAAACATTGATATACAAATATTCAAATCATGTCTTGTCCCCCACTTTTAACGTCCAATCGCCGCCACTGGGGTACATCATTAAGCAAGTGAATAGGTTTAAAAATTTTAAGATTTCTTACATGATAACTATTTGCATGCAAAGTTATCATTGACAATAAATTTAAATTACCATGAAGAATTGAATGCAACATTTTAAGATCCACAATAATCCTTCTTTCAAACAACTTCAACATACCCAACGATAACCAAACTTCATCCAAAAACATACCTTTATAACATTTAAATTTAAAAAGTAGCCACGCAAGGAAAAGATTTTGAATCGTCTCCAAGATATTTGATATGTAACATGTATTTCTATACCATATATTTTAACAGTATTCCAGATGACTTCTGACATTAGAATAATAATAATAATAATAATAATAATAATAATAATAATAATAATAATAATAATAATAATAATAATAATAATAATTATTATTATTATTATTATTATTATTATTATTATTATTATTATTATTATTATTATTATTATTATTATTATTATTATTATTCTGTTCTTAACTTCACTACAACCTAGTAAAAAAATCTAAATTCGTTAGATACTGTTATATTAAAGAAGATAATATAAATGTTACAGTCGAAATAAACAAAAAATCTGACCTCTACACTGAGAAGAATTGTAGTAATGTTTTCTTGCGCTAGGTATATGAATACTCTATAACTAGATTTCCAGTTTTACATTCATTTTCTTTATTTCTTTCTTCTTTTTTAAGTACATCCCTTAAACATCAACTATATGGATTATTACAGTGGATTAGAGTCAATTTCTGGCATTTAATGTGTAATATTCTAATGTTTTATTGAATTACTATTGTTATTATTGACTTGAAACACTTAACAACAAACCAACGTCTACTGCTCGGAATATAAATAGAAGGCTCTTTCGAAAGTTTTTTTTTTTTTTTTTAAGCTAGAACAGGGTTTATCAACCTTTTTCGTATGATACCCATAAATAAATTCCGAACTGTAATAATCTTTCGATGATTGCTAGTTATCGCTTACAATTGTATATATATATATATATATATATATATATATATATATATACAACCCCTAGGTTGAGGATCCCCGAATTATCTCAGTCACTATGAATACAGAAAAGAATGTGTGTGTGTTTGTGTGTATGTGTGTGTGTGTGAGAGAGAGAGAGAGAGAGAGAGAGATCGAGAGAGAGAGAGAGGAACATTATAGTGAAAAGAAGTATTTTATGTATTCATTTTCTTTTAATTAAGACAGAAGTACTCATATTTGAGAAACCCCATATTAATGTGCATGTAGACAAAATCTTAAAGGGTGTTCGCTACTCTCACTTTGGTCTTTTAAAAATTTTTAGTAAACCTTGAAGTTAAAAACATTGAAGGAGATCAAAAACTTAAAAACTGAGCCAGATAGTACCTATATGCGAAATGCTATTCAATAAACTAATCAATGTTGCTAGATGTCTTCTTATAAACCAGAACTTTACGTATGCAGTTTATGGCGTCATAATTGTTAAACATCCAAATACCCAAACATTATTTCATTTTGTGGATATTATCTGCTCACTTTCTATGTTCTTCATATCCTTCATTATCTTTAAGTTATTCTATAAAATTAAAAAGAAAATAAAACTGTGGAAGAAAGGGTAGCGATGAATCTAGAATAATTAGACTTAGAAAATTCATTACGAAAACAAAAGATAATGAGAAAATATCTCTTCAATAACATCTCTCTCTCTCTCTCTCTCTATATATATATATATATATATATATATATATATATATATATATATATATATATACAGTGTAGGAAAGGTTTCCTCAACCTATTTCGCATCACGACCTCACAATTATCACTTCGTTTTGGCAGTGACGCACCATAAGTAAATTCCGGTTAGTAATAAGCTTTTTGATTATTGCCGCTTATCGCTTGTGAAGCCTAATGAAATTACTCCAAGCTCAGGTTTCACCCTGGCCTTCATTTTGGATTATGGCATA
Source organism: Thermobia domestica (assembly GCF_964235325.1). Taxonomy (NCBI): domain Eukaryota; kingdom Metazoa; phylum Arthropoda; class Insecta; order Zygentoma; family Lepismatidae; genus Thermobia; species Thermobia domestica. The sequence goes on along the minus strand of NC_137464.1, from coordinate 92,911,126 downwards.
TACTTCATTAGACAGCTTTAGTGGTAGGCCTATTTATGTTTCTCTTGTGTTTCGGTATTCAATTTTTCACCAATTTTATTCCTCTTTTATTTCAATTTTTTGTAAATCATTGTTTATTTTTTAAATTTTTTTTTAATATTATTTCCCGCATTTGACAATAAGCATGGAAACAAAACTATATCTATCAAAATAAAAAAAAAAAACACTTATATTTTTAAAATATATATTTCTACGATTAAGTACTAATTACATTTATCTTTTTCACCTCTCTTCGCGATCTCGAGGAGTTCCGACCCCTAGATTGAGAAACCCCGGTGTAAAATATGATTTGTTACTTGCTCCCTTGATAGGAGTTTAACGTCACTTGACAGTACTGACGCTATGTGAAAGTACAGTTATTATGACGTTAAACTTTTGAGGTTCATTCAAGTTTAACGTTGGACTAGCTGAACTCACAGAGATTCGAAGCATGTTCTCCTGCACCATTAGCTAGAACGCTAAATGTTAAAGTCTTGTGGAATTATTTAGGAGTTTGAGCGTATTTGTGTTTTGAAATGAAATGAAATGAAATTTTGAGTTTTACGTCCCACGGTTATGCCGGTTAGGCTAAAGGAGACGGTGATAATGAGTAATGAATGAAATGGTGGAATGAAGAAAGTGGGAGGAAACGGGAGAACCCCGAGAAAACCCACGCACACGGTGTTTGTCCACCACAAAGTTCACTTGGCGGGAGCAGGGTTTGAACCCGAGACCCCCAGCACCAGAGGTGAACGCTCTACCACTGAGCCACCGCGGCCCCTCGTATTTGTGTTTTGCCTCCTCCTTATGTAATACCACAGAGGAAATAACAATTCCTCCTTGTTATTTCCTCTGTGGTAATACCAAGAATATGAAGAACGAGGCTCACGATGACGAGGGCTTTTGAATCCTTGCAGTTGGCGTCTGCACAGATCATCATATAAGATCCACGCTCACAGTATGAGCCGTTCCTCATCATAGTATTTTGCCTTCAAGAAAGTGCTGGGTCACAATACTACACCATCGGCTTTGGCTACTAGACATTATTATTTTACTACAAACGCACTCAAATATTATACAAAACAAAACTTTGGAGAAATTAACAATTTTGCTCCGTGATGAAACAGAACCAAACAAACATTTTTTTATGGTAACAAAAAGTAAATAACGGCTTAAAGTAGTTTAATAAGATAAAGTAATCATTACAAGAAAGACAGAAGACTAATTTATTTAAAGACATAAACTTTGTAAAAATAATGCAGAAAACAGTAAGCATACGAGTATGATTGACAGAAGCAATAAAAAATATAGTTTGACCCTTTATTAAATTCTCTGCAAGTTAAGACTAGTCGAATGATTGCCATGAATATTCGCATTAGAAACATTATATAAAAGTTGATTCTTGGTGGGACAGCGGTGACTCAGTGGTTCACCATTGGTGCTCGGGGTCCCTGGTTCGATCCCAGCTCGCGCCAAGTGGACTTTTTGGCGAACAAACACCGTATGCATGGTTTTCTCGGGGTTATCTCGTTTCCTTGCACTTTCTTCATTCCACTATTTTATTCATTTCTCATCATCACCATCTTCTTTAGCCCAGCCGGTATAACCGCGGGACGTAAAAATGAAATATTTCATTTTTTTATTCTTGGTGGCGATGATGGAATTCGTTGTTGACTAAATATAGTGAGACGACTGCAAAAAATACAGAAGTAATATTGGGTATGTATAAGGATAAAATCCAATGTAACGACCGCACTTCAACAAGTAACAAATACACCAGCGTTCTTAATAACTAAAGATTTTGAAACGACTATTTTTAGCAACAACTCACACAATTCAAACTCAAAATTAACCCAGAGCTGTATGAATATAGAAATTCTTTTCTGAATTTAAATTAATTCCTAAATCTGTAAATGGTAGTAGCTTAACCTTGTATTTGAAGATAAATATTGGACTGCTTTTCAATATTGTAATAAGAGTGTATTATTATACTTTTAAAGCTTACTTAAATACGTAGTTTAATACTAGATTTTTTCTGTAATTATAATCTGTTCATTGGAATTTAGTAACTGAACAATTATATCAAGAACATCTCACGATATTTGGTAAATGTACACTCATGTCCAAAATTATTGTCGCATATCTATAACTGTCTTCTTGCAAGAATATAATTTGATAATGATGTTGCAGGGCACTTTTAATACTGATACTATGTGTATAATCAGGAAATGTATATTTGTGGTAAATTTCATAGGAAAATAATTATAAATACGAAAATTAGAATGAGTAAAACAAAATGTTGCTAAATGGACAAGAAAGTTTTATTTTCGTTTTATTGTTCTTATTTACTGTTCTTTCGACATGAAATTTGCCACATACATGCCTTTGCCGATTATACACATACTAACCTTATAAGAAATACCGGGCGAATTTGTTATCAAATTATATTGCTACAAAATATTTATAGACATGCGATAATAATTTTTGGACATGGGTGTACATGAAATTTAAGAAAATCGAAATTGGTATTAAAAAATATTTCAATTAGAATAGAGCAACAAATGGAATATCTTGGGGAATGAAATGTTAGAATTTCTGGTAGGTATACGCTCAACCGATTTATGAAATATAGCACATAACTATCCCTATGTGTATACGTCCTTTCGTAAATATAAGGTGAGTATACACTGACCTGAAGAAAAAAAATAGATGAGTATACGCCCCATACAACCTTAATCTTGGGGTATCCTCGTAATTTTTTTTTCTAAATATATTTTTCTATTTAGAAAGCCATGTTTCCCTAAACAATCTCTGAAGACACGTCATATTGGTTGTAAATTCGTATTGCTGTATTGTAATTTAATTTAAGCTTTAATATAAGATCATTTGTGTAAACAAAAAAAAAAAAAAAACTTTCATAATTTGTTTTTGAACATTCGTTTTGGTCTAACGCATTTTAACTATTACATTTATTTACGAATTGATAATATACTGCAATAAATAAATAAACAAATCAGTGTTGAAATTATATTTGTAGATTTTTTTAAGAAACGACTTTTGATCATTGTTTAACATATCCTAGTACAGAATGCCCCCAACTATAGTAGTGGTTAATAGGAACTGCACTACGAGTGTTCAAAATGTATCTGAACTTCTGATGTGTTCAATGAGTATACGGACACATAAACTATTTTTAAACAGTATTATATTTTACATATTACCACTGAACATTTATAAGTCATTTCTGTCTAAAACATAGGATGCATCAGAACTCTTAACATTGCTATTAACTACTGTTAGGAAGTATTCTAAGTATTTTTTGTTCCCTGATAAAGTACTTTAGAACGTTTATTTTGGACATATTAAAGAATGGTCGTCATTTCTTTAAAAAAATGTCCAAACACTGATTTATTTATTTTGCAGTGTAGGTCATTTATAGAAATAGGGGTCTATGTTACATATTGGTCAATTTGTAAAACCTATTTTCAAAACCCCGTTATGAAATGTATTCCTGTGTAATGCAAATGTATATATTGCTGGGGTTGGTTTTAGTCTTGTTAGCTACTATGTAACTGTCTGCAAATAAAGTGGATATAAATTTGTGGTTGAAAATGTTCTATTTTACTCTATTTCATCAAACTGATATACTTTTTTTTTTTTACTTGACATTAAACAAATAAATAATACAACTATCTAGCCACGATGTATTGTTTGTCATTTTTTTTTAAAGAAAAAGACATTTCAATTCATGATTTACATTCATGTGTGTACAAAAAACATTAATATTTAGAAATGATAAGTAATTATGGAAAACTATGAGAACACGCTTTAAAATTTTTCTTTGAAATTTCTAAAATTGTTAGCCTAATAAATAAGATGCTCAGCATAAATATCTATATTATTTGTTCTTTTAATGAGTCTATTGTAGATTGTAGGTTACTTATCCTCCTTAGTGGTTACTTACAATACTTCGCATACTCGTCGGTATAATAAAGCAAATTAGTTATCTATGTATGGTTTCTCTATTCGACGCGTTTATTTGAAAACACGAAAGCAATTCGTTGGAGTACAGTTTATTATTAAGTATTATGTATATTATACAATGTTGTTTGCTTTATTATACATCATTGCAATATTATGCTAAAAATATCTACAACATTATTAGTGTTCAACGGAGAGGGGTAGGAGGAGGAGGGGTAGGGGGTATGCCCAAAGATAAGACGTATACCAATCGATAGACCTTATGGAACTGAACGAAATTATATGGGTGAGAATAAATGCTGATACGTAATTTTTGAGAAAAGTAAAATAAAACTATTTTTTTTTTTTGAAAAACGTAAACAATTATGCTATACGAGAACCACCCCACGTATTTAGATGAAATTGATGCCGAAATATGCTCTCCTAAGCTTTTCATTACGATCCTACCAAATCACAGTCACACAATATGATTAATGAGTCTATAGCTTAAGAATTAGTATGATTAGTTTTTTAGTCTTTATTTTTTTTTGTTTAACTATAGCCTAACATTGTCTAAACATTAAGACATGTATCAATTCATAGATGACATTGAGTTTAACATAATATAAAATGCTTGAGAATAAATTCTCATGTGTAATTTTCGAGAAAATCGAAAAATACAAAAAAAATTATGCGGCTGAAAATTATGCCGTTCGTTGCCAGTGATAATTCATAGTTTTCTCTGTTAAAAGAAAAAATTATGTAATTTATGTTTAAACCCTAATATAAAAGAGAAAAAATAAACTGTTAAGTAATAGATTGTATTTATTGTTGTTCATCTCCTAACTGTGACACCTCATACTCCTAACAGTGACGCACAAACTACTTATATAATAACATGTTAATGTGAAATTCATTAATCAAGTGATGCACTATGCATCAAATACAGTTCAAGAATCAGAGGAAAGTAGTTTATTTGATACGTTTTCAATTTCATTTCAAGCATAATTTAAGGCACTAATATGTTTGCTGTCAGTCATTAAATTGTAAATTTTCCTTGTTTGTTACATAAAATAATGATATTTATGATATCACAAAATAACTTATGTGTAATTTGTCCTTCTGCTTCTTTGTTTTCACAGAAAGTGCATAAATCAGTAATAAAAGAGCCATTAAAAAGATACAAAGTGCATCATTCATAAAAATCACTGAAAAAATATCACCCCCTCCAAAAAAAAAATATTAATGCACGTATCTGCAAAGCATAAAACGCGTGCATCTACACAAATCTCAATCATTATGACCGACAGAGAGAAACGACCCAAAGTCTTCTAATCACGAATTCAATATGACTAGTAAAGTATTTTCTGCTTATCTTCGAGCAAAAACATTTGAAACAAACTTGAATATCTGATCCACTCATACTTTCTTATCACTTGATTTATATATAAGGAATTATTTATTTGTTTTCTTCGAAATGAACTTATGATTTCATACTACAGATTTCTTCTTCAAATTCATTTAAATGTTTCTTAATCCGTTAAAAATTAAATTAGGGTATATTTATTGCATATAATTTTAACCTTTAATAATCAAATTTAATTGGTTTAAATTAATTTAAATTTTATAAATGTGTATTCAAAAATCAAGGAACACTTCACTAGACTTGATGAAGATTTCAGTGCAATAGATCCTAATGTAATTAAAATGTGAATTCATTTCAAAGAAAACAGAAAAATAATTCCCCATTATAATTAATGGATTGAATGAACGGAAATTGGTGTGGTGGAAATAAACTTGGCATAAAAGTACGTTAATCTCTAGACCAGTGGTTTCTAACCAGGGCCGGATTAATTCATCTGAAGGCCCGGGTTTTTAAAAAAAAATGTTATCCTTGCTACATTTTCCGCCTAATACATTTCTGTGAAAATACAGTAGGAAAAGTAAGGGAATACACGTAGTTCTACGACATCAACTATGTAATGCATTAGATGATATACCTAACGGAACATTCCAGATTAAGACAGCAAGTATAACAAAGGAAGAAATTTGTTTCATATTTTATCTTATGATGATGATCATGATGATGATGATGATTGTATCTTGTAAGATTCTTTTTAGACAGCCAGTTGAGAATTTGATCAGAGTGGAGGTCCCCCTCCACCTGAAAGCATGGGTCTACAGCCCCCGAGCCCCCATCTTAATCCAGCTCTATTTCCAACCCGAGAGAATGTGAAGAGCAAGCTACTCAAATAAACTGAAATTTTGAAGAAAGGACCACTTGAAATGGCCATTTACAACTTTTCTTTAGCAAACTTCATGGACGCCACATGTTTGACATTTTGTTTTTGTCTTGGGAAGGAAGGAGAGGAGTGAAAGTATGCAAAGTTTACGAAGGATGAAGCCAGATAAAGAAGGTTGGGAACCACTGTTCTAAATAATTAAATTTCTGTATCTAACGTATAACATGTGGTTTAGTAGAAAAGAAAAACTTCTCAATATTCAGATTAATTATGTAAGATCTACCTTATGCATTTTCTTTTTAGAATTATAAAGTCAAAAACAAACTTCTTTATTATTGTAATATCATTAATAAAAATTGTTTTAGAGTTTCTTACTAAGCCAACAGATATCGGATGAAGTTGAGACAGATTACAGGAAGGATGTCTAAAAATGCATTATATATATACACAGTGGCGGATCCAAGGGGGGCTATAGGGGCTACAGCCCCCCCCCTTGACGCTCAGATATACACTGGAGAAAATGGGCTTTAATCCTGCTTTACACTGGATAAAACGGAAAAATATGGTTTGGCCCCTCCCTTGATCATATCTTGGATCCGCCCTTGTACATATATACCGGTATATTACAGCAGCCTAGATAGTATATTTTTATTGCGAAACGACGAATAAAACAAGAAAATGAATTTAATCAAATGTAAACATAGTCCAATGTATACCCTACCTATATTAACTTTACTGAATTAAGATTGCCTAATGTACTTGCAGACCGGCGAGATTCAAGCACCAGAAAACATCGGATTCTCAACGGATTTCAGTAGCGTATGTTTGTATTATAAACAGAGCTTTCTGTCCTAATTAAATAGTCTATATAATAGAAAATTTGTCACAATTCAAATAATTATTTTCGTTCAGGTGAATTTAGTTCTAAATTAAATCTTCTAATACTGATAAAAAATTGAATTCGAGATTTAAACAAATTTACACGTTCCATGATACTCACATGTCCAATCAGTAAACAGGTAATAGTCCGTTTGTATAGCTATGCAAAAACCTGGCTGATTCATTGTGCAACAAATCATAATTAAATTTGAATTTAGCGACAATTAGTGCAATTTTATTATTATTATTATTATTATTATTATTATTATTATTATTATTATTATTATTATTATTATTATTATTATTATTATTATTATTATTATTATTATTATTATTATTATTATTAGCTATTATGTCAGTTTCTCCTGCTCCTATATAAAGTAGTTAGTGACTAAAATTGAGGAGTTTGATGTAATAAGGGCGTAAGCGAGTCTACTCTCTTTTCACATCAAACGCATTTGTGGCTTTTGCCATCCTTGTTTAGCCTCCTGGTAACATTTCAATTCAATATCGGAATAAAATACTGCTTATGACATTGTTTTATGTAAGAAAAAAGAACACTACTTGAATTTTCAACATCGTTTTTCTCCACCTACATGTTTCAGACTTACTCCCTTATTGCATCAAACTCCTCAATTGCAGTCTTGTCTCGAAAATGTACACTCATGTCCAAAATTATTGTCGCATGTCTATAAATATGTTGTTGTAGGAGTATAATTTAATAAAGAATTCGCCCGATATTTCTTATAATGTTAGTATGTGTATAATCTGCAAAGACATGTAGGACTAGGTGGCAAATTTCATGTCAAAAGAGCAGTAAATAAAAACAATAAAACGGAAATAAGACTTTCTTGTCCATTTAGCAACATTTTGTTTTACTGATTCTAGTTTTCGTATTTATAATTCTTTTCCTATGAAATTTACCACAAATATACATTTCCCGATTGTACACATAGTATCAGTATTAAAAGTACCCTGCAAAATCATTATCAAATTATATTCTTACAAGAAGACAGTTATAGATATGCGACAATCATTTTGGACATGAGTGTACGTCTATCTGTTTATATTGGAAGATCGTCCCATCTCGAATTTGGTTACGAAAATTGTGTCTCGTTTCGTTCCGTTCTGAACTCTAATAATTTCTAACTTAATTTTTATAATTGTTAAAAAAAATACTGAAGGAGCTTTAACATAGTATACCGGTACTCGAAAAGTAAGCACGTGGTCTGAACTCGATTCCTGGTATGGACAAAGCAGCGAACTTTCGGTATTGAGTAATTGCAATTCAGGACCTGCTTACACACTAAGGGGGACGTAATCTGACAAAGACATAGATAACAGCTAGAGCTACGTTTCTCAAACTGTGGTCCGGAAGGTTTGCATTTGCATTTGTGATCTTCTTAGATAGAACATTAGCGCAAAAACAAACCAAAAAAAAAATCAGTGAAGGAAAATCATACACTACAGTCGAAAATCTCAGACAAGCAAGCCAATTAATTATACTAAAAGTAAATTATGCAATTTAATGACGTAAATATTAATTAGTCAAATTGTAATAGTTTATACAAATGTGAATTAGTCTATTTAAAATGTTTCTGATAGCCCTCCATTATTTAAAAGAAAAAAACTTATATGTATTTTCAACTATTAATACTAACAGAATTAAGGCATTTTTAATTTATAGTGTTGCACACGACACGAGAAATTTCTCGTCTTGTCTCGTGTCAAAAACGAGACGAGAGATATCTTTTCAAATTCAAGAAGAGACGAGAGACATGACAATATTCGTCTTACTTTTAAGAAAAGAATGGAGACAAGTTAAAAAAAAAATTCTCTAGTCCTGGTGGACAACATTAGTTCACCCAAATTCCTGTTACATGATTCATACTATAAAAACTATAAATTGACGAATTGATTGTACGATCATAATAAAGAGAAATAATCAACATGTTAACATAAGCAAGTTATTACACAATATATACTTGAGCAATAAATATAATTTAAATGTCGTTATATCACCCACTTCGTGGACCTCTCGTGAAGCGAAAGTATTCTGATAGCTTATAGATGAAATTAAGAAAAAATGAGGACACAAATTTTGCACATACATTTACAAAACGAAACGAGTTGAGAAACGTTTTTTGAGAATCGAAACTAGATCAGAAAGAATTCTTCGAGAATTGAGATAATACGAGGGTTCTACAAAAAAAAAAAAAAAAAAAATCGAGACAAGATGAGAAAATATTATTTCTTATCTCCGTCTCAGTTTGTAAATTTATGAACAAAATTTATGCCCGGACCTTTTATTAATTTTCTCTAGAGAATCTTCCGCGTCACGAAGTAATCTTAAGGGAGGGAGGTGATATAACAACATTTAAATTAGATTTATTATTCGAATGCATATTGCATAATTACTTGCTTCATGCTGATAAATGAATTTCTTCAATGTTCGTAAATCACTTTATCAATTCATAGCTTTTATACTATTCTATCATGTAATGATAAAATAGAATCTGAGATCTAAGAGATTGTTGTACAGACAGAAAAGAAAGTATTTGACAGCTGACAAATTTTCTTGTGCTAAAAACTCGGGATCAAAATGAATTAATTTTGATCTTTTTGTTGTTAGCCTTAGGACAGTTATAATTTGATAACTTGCCAAAAATCGGTACCTCTAATACGTTAATTTATTGTTGAGTTATTAGGAAAAGAAATTTTGTCAACTGAAAAATACTTTCTTTCGTAACTATACTCCGTGTTGTCCGTGAGACTTGAGAAATTACTTGTCTCGCCTCGAAATCGAGACAATACGAAAGATACAATTTTAAATCCGAGACAACATGAGAAACACAACAGTTCTGGTATTGTTTTCGAGACGAGAATCACAACGAGACGAGACATTTCTCTTTTCGGGGGGATTTTTCCTTTTATAATAAGAATAATAGATTATATAATTTCTATGTGTTAGCGTAAAGATTAATCAAGGAATTATGATTTTAGATTTCTGGGCTTTCGGCATCTATTGCCATGTTAGCCCGTCACGTTTGAGAAATGACGTCCCTCGGCGAGTACACTATTCGGGGAAAGGGAAGGAAGAAAGCGGCCTGGGAGACCCATGTTAGGTACCACCCCGGCATCTGCCTGGTGTAAATTAGGAAAACCCAGGTAAACCTCATTCAGAATGGCTGGCCTGAAGAAAGCTTTTTACAATTTTTCGACCGAGTATCCCTACCGGGAATCGAACTGAAGACGAGAGCGTTAGCGACTACACTACGAAGGCGCCCAAAGATTAATCAAATTCTAATAGCGTATATAGAGACATTATTATAAAACAGTTTTGATAACATTCAATTATTTTAAAGAAACTAAGATGTATTTCCTTCCATTAACACCAATATGAAATTAAGGCATTTTTGATTAATATTTTAAAAGCATACATATATATTACAAAAAATTAAATTTTCGTTGGAAGGTGTCAAGAATAGGTTTACCCTTAAAAGATTGTGACTAATAAAAGTAGTCCTCACTTGAAAAAAAAAAAAAAAAAAAAGTTGAAAAATGCTGGACCGGAGAATCGATATAGTGATTACATTCTACTCAACTATAAAAAGCGTCTGAGCGAGCATGTCCTTTAGTTGGTTGAGACACCAGTGAAGCTCATTTCTTTTTCTTTCTTTCATTCTTTTCTTTTTATCAATACTGAAGTTAAGCATACACCCAGACGATCGTTGAAAATTGTATCCCTAATATAGCCGCATTATAATCCGTTTCGCTTTTCTCTATCCTTGGACCGCACACAAGTCTTTTTAACTAACAGCATATAGACTATCCTTTTTCTTCCGCATTCTTTATCTCAGGGACATCGAAAGTGATGCCTGGAATAGTAGCGGTTTAGAGATGTCAAAAATGGCCAAGCAAAGCGGAACTTTCGAAACACATGTATACAAATTTTTATTCCTTTTTTTTTTTTTTCATGAATCAAATATTGAAGTTAGCTTACTACATCATGCGTAACGGAGGACAATAATAAAAAAAAATATGGAAGAAGAGAAAGGATTATCCAATAAATCAGATATCGATTTCGTTATAAATAATAGGTTTAATAATAATTTTGTTGTTTCTTTTCATTTATTTATTTGAATTTTTGTGTTTTGTGTTATCATTGAACACCGACACAAACCATTATGCAAGGTCAATCCTCACAGTATAGGGCGTTACCCATCACTCTACCTCTCCTCCAAGAAAGTTGGACTAGATAACCACGACAGTGGTCCCAGAGAATCTACATTAAAAAGATGAAACGTAATATATTTTTCTTACAACATGTCCATGACCTTTCTTGGGATTTTCCCGTTTCCTGCTACATTCTCATTCCACCAATTCTTTTATTATCATTCACTGTCATTAAGCATCCGTCTCTTTCAACCTACAGGACATATGCGTAGGACGTAAAACTACAAATTTTATTTTTATATTTTTATAATCTATTTTTTTCTTTCTTTTCGTTTAATGACTGTTTATTTTTGAATTTAGATAAATATTTTCATGTAATTGATATAGAGGATGTGTCGGTTTCTAAGCTCGCACTACAAAATGTCCTTCATAGCATTTATTATTATTATTATTATTATTATTATTATTATTATTATTATTATTATTATTATTATTATTATTATTATTATTATTATTATCGTAATAGTTGTTGCTGTTGCTGTTATTGTTGTAATAAATAGGTCTATTACAAAACCTCTTTGCCACACAATGGCTATCGTGTGTCTTACTAGACGATTTAGTTGAATAATCTGTGATTTACACCTCTACTTCCTCGCTAATACTTCCTCACTAGTAGAGGTTTTGACAGCTTTCTAAAACAGAATTTGCTATCTGTTAATTTAATCCATCAATCAAATTTACGTCAAGATGCTTACTTAACTTTGGAAATCTCGTAGCCTGACCGGAAATCGAACCCTGGACGATATACAAGAATGCAAAAGGCATGAGCTTAAAATTAATAATAATAATAATAATAATAATAATAATAATAATAATAATAATAATAATAATAATAATAATAATAATAATAATAATAATAATAATACAGTAGTAATAATAATCTAAACGAATAGTCACAGCAGAAGGTTTCGTATACATGATCTTGGTTCGATTCTTACTTGGGAGCAAGAACAATGGTGATTCAGAATTGTGAAGTGATGCGGAACTTACTTAAATAAAAGAACAGTAGACTATAGAATCGAAAAAAGGTGCAAGTACCAATGATAGCGTTTAGTGAGGGGTCATACACTGATAATGAACCATATCCGACGGAATGTGAGTCATCTAGCCGAACAGAGTAATATATTCGCTGGAAATGTGCCTCAGTTTATTATTATTAATGTTATTGTTGTTGAGGTAATATTGTGCCTATAGAGTTGAAGATGTTGCAGTTATGTCATTTAGACTAAAGGACATGGGTAGTATTACCCAGGAACGAAATGAGACAAGAAATGAACTTTTTCTCGTCCTCCCTCTAGGCCGGTAGCCAGCCCAAAAATGTAGGAAGGGGCCGGTAGAAGTTAGGGGGGCCCGATCCAACCATATTATACCTATAGTTCATCACCATATAATAGTACATTTTCAAGCCTACCATGAAAATTTTAGGAGGGGCAAGCAAAAATTTAGGTTGGCCCGGCCCCCTAGACCCCCCGTGGATACGGGCTTGCTTCTCTCACAAGTTTCATAAAAGTCTCGTCTCGATTCTCAAGGAATTCTTTCTCATCTCGTCTCGTTTTGTAAATTTGTGTATAAAATATATGTATATATTTATTTTTTTACAGTTAATTCCATCTAAAAGTTACCAGATTCGTTTCGCATCGCAAGAGGTTTATATTCTTATTAGAGTACATTTGTGTAATCATTTGCATGTCTTTATACGTTGATAAATACTATTTTTTGTGTTCGTCCAATTACTTTAATAATTTATGGTTCTTATATGCCAATCATGTAACACTAAAACAGCTTGGAGATCTAATACTCGAATGATTACTCCCAAGACTAGTAAAATTTTTCGACTCGTCTGGAATTGAAAAAAAAAAATGTACGTTTCGTCTCTATTCCTAAACGAGACGAGACATTTCTCGTCTTATTAACAACACTAGAAGCTGTTAATAATTGCAAGCCTAATTGACAAAATAAAGAGAGGAGGAAAAAGAGGGATATGACCGCCACAAACTCACATCTATTGATCCCCTGCACCAGAGGTGAACTTCATAATATTGATCAATCATTCCGGATCATATTATTATTATTATTATTATTATTATTATTATTATTATTATTATTATTATTATTATTATTATTATTATTATTATTATTATTATTATTATTATTATTATTATTATTAAAATAATTTCAGAATCATTCATTAATCATCCATCTCTTTTAGTTGCAAGCAGTTCCATCATATCACGTTAAACTGAAAAATTCATTTTTTAAAACAGGTAAGTTTTGTTACCTGTCAGTTTTACGTCATGTAATATACCCTATTATAAACTGAAGGAACGATTATTGTTCTTACTAAAATTGAAAGTGCTGACAGAATTGTTTAGTCTAACATGAATAACACAAATATGTACGAGATTTAGTTACTACCATAGTCCATTAAGAATATACCTAATAACCTGTCCCAACATCTTTGCGTAACTGCAAACATTTGAAAGGGTACAATATAGAGTCTAGTACGTTTTGTTTGTTTATTCAGATCCTTCAAAATAATTAAGATGTGTTGTGATTCCAGAAAAGAAACTAGAAAGTTAGAAGTAAGTTTATTTGTAAAGATTTGTGGCTTATTTTTTGTTCTCTTGTGTAGTAAATAGACTTCTCACTCAAATCTAAGAGTTCATGGTTTGATATCGGCTTCAATGCCATTTGTGTCACTCTAGTAAGGAGCTTGTTGTAGGTATTTTATTTATTTATTTATTTACTCCTCCTAGATCGTCATTTTCTTTAAATTTTCGTATTGCACAGAATAACAATGAATATGACAGCTTTGGAAGTAGGCTGTTTAATGAGAACAAAATTTTATGAAATTCTGTAGCTATTTTCAAAATATCTCATACTAAGCGCACTCAGAAATTTTTGAGGAGGGGTCCAGGTTCAGGGCGGTGGGTTCAATAGTATTAGCTACTACGTCTATGTAGTACTGAACAGGCATTATTCTCCGCCCAAGAAGATAAGTAATTGTAAAATAGTTCCACCTATATTTAAAATATATATATAGAGAGAGAGAGAGAATTAGGGATGCGCACGAGACAAGATTTGAGACTGTCTCGACTCGAAAATGTGCTGCAAAAGTGATGTCTCGACTCGAAAAATATATCTTTTTCTATTGGAAGAGCTGTGTCTCGACTCGAATTTTGTCAGGAAAATTCTGTCTCGACTCGACTCGAATGCATCCCTAGAGAGAATTAGATTGTCTTTATAAGAGACAGCACAGATGAAGTGTAAGATTAGATTTTCATGCTACATCAATCATTTCCCTGTTAAACAAGTTTAGTCCTATTGAGAAAGTATACGAAAGTATGTTAAGTTTGGAAGTTTTTGGAGGGGTGGCGGGCCCGAAGCCGGAGGACCTCTCCCGTGGGTACGCCTCTGTCTCATACAGATCTAATTAGTGTAGAAAGTTATGAGACCCGCAATATAAGACCATATACAAGGAACAAGACATTTCTACGTTTTATGAAAAGAAAGGATTTATGTTTACTAATGGATTTAGCATTTTATAAATAATTAATAAAGGGCTTAATTTATACATTTCTGATATTGTTCACTAACTTGTATGATTGCAAAATGCATAAAATAAAATATGGAATTTTATTTATATTTCCAATTAAATATGAAATTGGAAATATAATTATTGATGTTTTTAATTATTGATGTTCTAATATTGAAACTATGGTCAGTGTGACAAGTGAACTTGTAAATTAGGTAAATTTTGGCCCAGTTATAATTTTCAAATTTATTATATCACTAGCTAATCAAATAACTGTAATCAAATTTAAATTAGTTATATTTGAAATACCTATATATTAAATACTGTATAAAATACCATTATAATTGAATAATAGATTCATAATTGAAAGATTTATATTTAAATGTATTTTTTAATATTAGGAGTTTTGAGTTATTGTGTATTACTTATTCACTGTTATTGTGTATACTAACTTTATTCACTGTTAGATATTTTAAATAGTGATCCAGAAGCAGTTTGTTTCGTTTAATAATTTTTAGTACCATTCGAATCAGCGATGTATGACAACATATTATAGACATAAAAATGCAAGCAATTTCTGTAACAGATTATATTTCTAATTTGAATATAAAATAAAGTTGTGTAAAATTGTTAAATCCCTATTTCTTACGCCTATTGCTTTAAATTTTATCTAAATATTTTATGCGAAACTAGATTTAATTAAAATAATAAAATCAATTATATTTTTTATTATTATTTTACTTCCTTAATGAGCTAAGTTTTACCCGACTTCAAACAGTATCCTAGTTATGTTTGATTTCTAGGATCTGATCTGATTGAACTTAATCGGCTCACGTTGTCGGAATACTGAAAATGTGTTTTATTGTTTTCTTTTTAATTTATGGTATGACTTATGTACAATATTACTCTTAAATATAAATAAATATAAATACTGGTGCACTCGACAATGTTATGAGTTGTATAATTTTTTTGTGTGCAAGATTATATATTTGATATATCTAAAATTGAATGTTTCATGGTTTTGTATAAGATTTTATGTAAATACTTCTTTCCGATAAATGACCATTATTTCTATATTAAGGTAAGCAGAAAAGATTTTGAAGAACATTACACGCTTAAAAAGAAAACCACTGTGGAATGTATTTATCGAAACAATGCATTGTCAACTCTTCCGACTCTTCCGATTTAAGCATGATTCTTTGTTTCAATGTTTTAACGTAACTTTTTAAAACTTAGAATTTATCAATATCGTAACTTTGGTGTGTATTACTTACGTTAACTTTTTTATTAATACTATTAAAGTTTATTACATAACTTTCTATTTCAAAATAGTTTTAAAATTTAGCACATGGTGGAGAGAAATGAAGGAGAAATAAACGATCAATTAACGTTTTGTAGATACTTGTAACAAATTAAAGCACATTTTCTTCAAAATTCCACATGTATATATACAATACAACAAAAATTGATCAAGTTATATATTTTTTCAATTAAATTAAGATTTTTTTTAACTAAATCGTTTTGCCAATGTAACGAAATTAGTTCGTAAATTTCAAGCATCCAAAATGGACTTCAATAGGTATTATTATTATTATTATTATTATTATTATTATTATTATTATTATTATTATTATTATTATTATTATTATTATTATTATTATTATTATTATTGCTCATTTTTTATGAATAAGTTGGTGGAATAAAAAACATGTAGTTTGCCTGCATATAACTGTCTTTAGCAATTTTTAGATACCTACTATGCCTTATCTATATATAGCGTGTGATGATGAGATGCAAAGATATGCCCTCTCAAGTATCAAATTAAAAAGAATACTTATTGAAAATTATCTACAGATGAAACACTTCAAATAGATTATGAGTCAATTAAATTTTAACGTACTAGACAGTGATATCATTAATAGACTTGAATGCATTCACGCAATATAATTATTATTTGTCACAAAAGTGTTAAATTTATGATTCTTTTAGATATATATTTCTGAGTAGTCAAAAATTATATATTTGTATGTCACTTTAAATTATACTTTTTTTATCTTTGTCAATTCTATGATTTAAAATTTAAAATTTAAAATGGTTATTAATTCCAATTTGAAAATATTAATAGCAAATAGACCCTATTATCAATTAAAATACTAGGTATACTTATAAGGCCACTATTTATTTATTTATTTATTTATTTAGTCATTTGTGTGTCACCATTATCTGTAATTTTTTTTATCAATAATTTCCACTAAAAAGAAAAAAAGCAAACTACATGAGAATCAGGTTGAAAAGTTGTTATGAAGCTAATTTTTCTAACTTCTCGATGACATTATATTTTTTAAAAAAAATCAAAATTTTTAAGAAATAAAAATATAAATCTAATTGGTAGTGTCAATTTCACTTCGTAGGAATTAAGTTGATCTGCAACTTCTTAAAAAAAAAGTTCAGCGGAAAAAAAAAACCTGTATGATATAATAATGTAAATACTTTATTTTCAACCATGAGTAGTGTCGTTGAAATCACACTTAATTATACGTAATGTCTATATAACCTTTTTATAATGAATTTTACCACTACTATACAGTGCAAAATTATAACTTGTGTGTTGGTGTATATGTGTTTTGATATGCTTGGAAAGTAAATCTAAAAGCTATTATACGTGAATTTAAACGCTTGCAAATACAAAATCGAATCTCATTAAATCATAACGTATCATAATCATTGGCAGTAAGTAAAATTATCATGAATCGCTGTCAAATGAAATGTCATAATCTGTTTGTTAAATCATTGTTAAATATATTACGGCTCATATTATAGTAAACTATTATTGACTATTATTTAAGTACTGATACTTTAAAATTAAATACATTCTTCTTGTTGTGTGCTTGGTTTAATTTCACAATGACATTGTTGTAAATTGACTAAAAATCTTCATTTTTTAAATCTAATTTTTACAGTATTGAAGTGCAATCATTGTTCTTAGACCAAATACATATAATAGTTATTTAGGAAGAAAGATATGTACTTACTTGCAAATCGTGGGTCATTGGCCGTCGCTCCATACCATCCAGCGGCAGCGCTGTTTCGTACATCGCCGTAATGAGCCGAAATATCGGAACCATTGCAATATTGCGACGGAAACGCTGCACCATGATGGGACAATTGTGGAACGTGCATATGCGTGTAAGGATTAGTCACTGGGACACTCATTGCTGCTGCTGCGGCGGCTGCCGATTGCTGTTGACTCGCTGTACGATACGGTGATGGTGGTGTGGCAAGGGCGGCTTCCAAACTTGCAGACTTCCGGTACGATTCTTCGATGGGGCTCAAAATATCAGATACTGAAAAAGGCGTCGTATGTTTGGGGCTCAAGGACATAGCCAGGTCACCATTGAGTTCGGGAAGTATATGGAGGTCCGCGCGCGAGAGCGCTACCTCCTCCTGACTGCTTGACGAACTCAGGTTGGCCACCGCCAGTCCAGCAACTCCTGTGGTTAACAATGGGAACCCACCAGGGTTAGAGGTCGGTAGAGCCAGGTTGAGGTCAGACACTTGCCTTCAATATCAGCAGTTTTTTCGACGCCCCGCGAAAGAGACGTCCCAGCGGTGGCGACGAAAACAAGGAGCCAACGTTAAAAAAAATATTCAACACTGTCCACTGCACATGCGTTGCTAATTTTGTTTTTATTTTTCTTTAATCCCCACGGTTCTTGTCTTTAATAAACAAACATTATTATTTGTCCAAAATTATACATATATACAAATTAGCTCCCCACCCCACACAACTTGTCGCGGAATTCCGCGAAATGTTTGCAAACTTCGTAAACTAACCTTAGATCAAAATATTTTTGTCGCACCTAAAAACTTAGCTACTTCTCAACTGAGTTTATAGTCTTCTACTTGCCAATATTTTTCGTACAATTTTTGGATTCAGTTTTTCATCTTTTTCTTTTTTCTTTCTAAAAACGAGAAAAAAAGAGAACAACAATTTGACTTTCTTTTTATGTCTTGTGTTTATCCCCCAAAACTTTCCTTTTTTTAGCCTCTTTACCGCACTCTCACTTTTACCCTTCTTCTCGGTGTCGTTTCCTTTTCGGTCGGTGCCTTGTCCTATCCACTAGCAAGAAGAACAAGTACCCCCGTAGTACGAGAAGAGATTTTCTGGAGTACCACTTCGACCTCTCTTCTGAGACCAAATTGTGGGCAATAAATCACTTCGAGACACTAGGAGGCGGGGTCACAGAAGTGATGGCCAATACGAGTGGTGACGAAACCTCTCCGAATCTCCATGGCGCTTCTCGGCGCTCCGCCTATTGTAGTGCATGAAGCATGCAATTCTCGACCTTAATGGCTGAATCTTGGGATGTTATGGACAGAAGCGTCCCTCACACATGTCATCTTACATTTTTGATCATTTTCTCATTTTCCAGTTGAGTCTGTATGTTTGGATGATGTCCCAAGACCATTGAGAAGGGTTTTAATAAATTATTTGAGGTACCACATTTGTTTCTGGTGGTTAAATTTTGACATAAACAAACCATGGTGCTCAAGATGACGAGGTGCTTTTTAAGGACCAAAATCCGTAATTTTTCACAAGTTATACAAACAAGTATGTGTGAGCGCTGGTTCTCGATTCCCGTTACGTTTCAGAGTTGTCTTTTGCTGTAGCGATTCGTGAGTGTACAGCATTCACTCCAGAAGAACCAGTAAGCGCTCTGCGTAGTGTCATCATTGCCAACTCTTCGGCAAAATTGCCCTCTTGGTACCCTCCCCTTTTCTGTGGACACTCACAGAAAAGAGAAGGAAAAACTCAAAATAAGGATATTGTTGTATTATCGCACACAAAACTAAACACGCACGCACTTCCACACACTGACACAACACTACGAGATAACGTTAAGATTGTTTGGTACAACTTTCTTCTTTCTCGCAGACATGATCGCACTGCATTACTGCAAAACCATCAACTGTGTGGCTGGTTCGTTCGTCCCCGAGAGTTTAGTTACCCAACCAGGCTGTTCTCGTTGTGATGACTGAACAGGCCCTCCAGAGCTCTGGTGATGGCAGCCGTTGAATCTCTCAAAACTGAAAGCTCTTGGACAGCACTTTACATGCCCTCTCGTCCAAGCTCTAGTGGCATGAACATGATATGTTCTCAATGGCCTCCAAGAAGTGGTCGGTAAGCAAGGCTAGCAAGCAACTTAGTCTGTTGGATGATGGGTTAATTGCTAAAAGACCACTCTTTCTTTCTTTATTTCTCTATCTTTCTCTCTTTCAGACACACATACACACACACACGCACACATATGCAGCACATGCCATTTGGGGAAAGAAAGAGAGCAAGGAGGGGGAGGTGGGATACTTATCAGAACAGAACTGGAAGAGAGTCATAGCAACTCTTCAGCTACTTCCACGGAAGACACGCACACACCTTTCGTTCCTTCAGGAGAACTCTCTACAGTATTCAGACCACTGAGTGTAATAACACTTGCTACAGCCCATTGTGGTCTTCTTCACGCAAAACACAACAGCCGTTTAGATAGCTAAACGTGCCCAATGACTCTCTCTCTCTTTCTCTCTCGATCTATGTCTCTTTAAGATCAAGTCTTTTTTACCAAACAAGGGCTCTTTTTCGCGGTGGACACACATTGAAGTGTCTCAAACGATTCTTTTTCTAAACTAGTTGAGTTTCTATACAGAGGCAACGGAACCAGAACTGTATCAGTAGGTCAAGGGTCAATGTCATGGGGCTGGTTACATAGATTATAAAATATTTATACCTACGAACACACATTCGGTCTACAAATATCGAAAAAAAATGTGAGGTAACTTAAACAAATGACTGTTTTAGCAGGCCTATGCTTAATAACATTTAGACCTAAAGATAATTGTGTATTACCCACAAGACGAGACAAGGCGAGGAAGTAATTTTCTCGTCTCGTCTCGTAAATTCTCAAAGAATTCTTTCTCGTCTAATCTCGATTCTTAAATAAATTTCCTCGTCTCGTTAGGTAAATTTATGTACAAAATTTATGGACTGATTTTTTTCTTAATTTCATTATATTTTTTTAACCCCCCCCCCTAATTTCAGAAGTTATCAGAATCCTTCTGCGTCATAGAAGGTCCATGAAGAGTATAATTTAACATTTAAACCATAGTATTTATGATTGAAGCATATTGTGTAATGACATGCGTATCTTTAAACGTTGAAAAGTGCTCTTCATTGTTCGTACAATCACTGTATCAATTTATAATTCTTATACCATGAATCATGTAACACTAGAACAGTGTTTGAGATTTAAGAGTCTTCATCCCTGCGAAATTAAAATACCGCTAATTTTACATTAATTATGTGATATCTTCAAATAGATAAAAAAATAATCGAAATATGGAACAAGAGCGCCCTAGACAATAGCCTATTATTTTGCGTGAGGTACCGTTATCACAAGTCACCTAGTGGCTTTATGTTTTCAACTGTTTAGAAACGCAAAACTAAATGCCGATTTTCAAAATGGCTCGAAATCGAAAGCAGATAAGTGAGTCGTGATAACGGTTTCTTATGTAAAATGATATTGTCTAAGACGCTCTTGTTCCACATTTCGATTATCTTTTATCTATTTGAAGATATCACATAATTAATATAAAATTAGCGGTATTTTAATTTCGCCGGTATGAAGACTCTTAAGTCCTGGATGAACTAGCGTTGCCTACGAGAGTCATGAAATGTTTTGTCTCGTTTGGATTCTCGTCTCGAAAGTGTGACAAGAATTGTCATGTTTCTAGTTTAGTCGCGAATAAAAAATGGTAGCAATTTTTCTTGTTTTGATTCCTGTATCGTGGGGGTAATATTAAATTTATTTGCGTTACTATATAGGCCTAATAGACCTATCAAATGTACAGATAACATTTTTACAGTTTTATAAAGTATGAAAATCTAGTAGCTATTCTTGAATTATTGATGGAAATTCAATTAATTTAATCTTGATCAGACCAAGTCAGCAGAATGTGTGTTGGGACAACTGGTACTTCAAGAGAAGTGAAGTTATTTTTATTCTCGTCTCGAAAGTGAGACAAGAATTGTTATGTTTCTAGTTTAATCACGAATCAAAAATGGTAGCAATATTTCTTGTTTTGATTCCTGTATCGTGGGGTAATATTAAATTTACTTGCGTTACTATATAGGCCTAATAGACCTATCAAATAACATTTTCAGAAAACATTTTTACAGTTTTATAAAGTATGGAAATCTAGTAGCTATTCTTGAATTATTGATGGAAATTCAATTAATTTAATCTTGATCAGACCAAGTCAGCAGAATATATGTTGGGAGAACTGGTACTTCAAGAGAAGTGAAGTTATTTTTATTTCTGCTTTTGGTTATGTGGTCCCAGATTCTATTTCGGTAGGGGGACATATTTTGTCTATATTGAATCAACACAGAGCCAAGTTCTTCTTTTTTCACTGAATACATTAAAGTTATCCAATTATAGCACACCTAGGTGGTCCCTCCTTAGCTATACATTGTTTCGATGAGAACTTGTTAAGAAAAATTTGTTCAAAAAAGGGAATTTTCCCATGTAAATCTGTATTCCTTTCAATTTGATTTGTGCGATATTGGTAATTTTTATGGAACGCTATGCTCACAACTGAATAAAACACTCCAATCAGATGTTAAATACGAATTGCAATTTCCTCCTTACCATAAAATTTCTTAATTTTATATTGTCACTCTTCATTAACTTTCGCACATCTTATTACATTTAGATATAACGTTAACTTTTATTTTCGTCACTTCTCCGGTTCTAAAATAATTTCTGTGATTAGAAACAAACGAAGAAAGATAAAGGTAGACTTCATGTGTTGTTGATTTACTAGTGTGAGTAGAATACTTGGGAAGAGGAGATGAGAAGGAAGCGTCAATTCTCCCGCAATTCATTTCGTAAAATTGAAGGGAAAAACAAAGTAAAAATTGTGTGAATTTTTTAAACATGACAAAAGTAGAAATGAGAAAAGCACTATGATCTTACTAGCTAAAAGGCGCAGGTATATTATAGCGTATCATATTTGATAGGTTATTCAATATGCCAAAAAATCGTGATACTTCATTCATTTTCACCATCATGTCCCCCATCTCCCCCAAAATCCAATATAATGCAATAGAAGGTAGAAAGCTAGTTTTTTTTTTTTTTTTTTTTTTTTTCAGGCTAAGGATCTTCAGTTAAGTTTCGTAATCAATATTCTGAATAAAGTACAAAAAACAATAGAATATTGTACTTGGGGATAAGAATAACATAACGACTTATGAACACAATGCAAGATAACGAGATATAATTTTGCTAAACAGAAGTCCCAATAAGGGGTAGACTATGATCAGCGTTGCCCACGGGACGAGACAATGAAATAAGGTTATACCGTCTCATCTAGTATACATTTTGTAGTTTAATTCCGTCTCGATTCTAGAAATACTTTTTCTCATCCCGCCTCGATTCTTCATGTTACTTCGAATTTTTTTCTCGTTTCGTTTTGTAAACTTATGTACAAAATTTATGTCCTCCTTTTTCTTAATTGCATCTAGAAGTTTCATCAGAATTCTTCTGCGTCACAAAAGGTCCACAAGGGGTGTGATATAACATTTAAACTATATTTACTATTGGAATATATATCTAAAGTATTGACTTCGTATCTTTAAATGTTGATAAATGCTCTTCATTTCATTCCTACAATCATTTTATCAATTATACTCAGGAGCGGATCCAGGGGGGGGGGTGATCGGCCAGAAGACGGAACTTTCTTATTTTTTATATATAAATAAAACCCATCCCAGAGTTTGGAGCGCTTAAAACTAGCTCTAAGTAGCAGTATTATAACCAACCCCCACAGAAGTCCGTCCTGGATCCGCCCCTGATTATACTATGAATCATGTAACACTAAAGCAGTGTTTGAGATCTCAGATCTGGCTGAACCAGTTTTGCAACCGAGACTTGAGAAATTTCTAATCTGGTCTCAAAAATAAGACGAATATTGTAATGTTTCTCGTCTCATTTCGAATTTGAAAATATACTTGTCTCGTCTCGTGGGAACACTACCTACGAAACTCGAGAAATTTCTCGTCTCGTCTCGTCTCGAATTTGAAAACTTACGTAATACTGGTCTCGACTTTCGTCTCGTTTTCGACACAGGATAAAATATTTTTTGCTTCATGGGGACGCGTTATTAGCAATATGATAACGACAGAAAATTACCGAAAAATTACCCTCCATTGTTCATTGTACAGTTTAAAAAAAAAATTCCTCTTCTCAAAATGGTGGAAGATTTACGATTAGAGGCACACTATAGAAAGTATTCGATATGAAAGGGATTTTGTCTTTTCCGGCGAATGTTAGTGTTCCGATATTGCACAACAAGCAAACTTTTTTTAAAATACGCGTACAATTCTTATCAGTAATAGTAGGAAGTAGCGAAGTGAAGAACATTACTTTCTATCACTCGCCTAACTACATACCTTAAGTAACATACTTTTGCTCTTTTATATTTGTAAAATCCATTAAACTGTTCAAAAGTAAGGAAATAGTCCATTACAAAGCCGCTAATTTCTATTGTATCGTAAGGAGCTTACAATGACCGCTGATTCTGTAGTACTTACTATTGGAGCGAATGATAAAAATCTATTTTTCTTCTATCCTAGAAGTTAAAAGGTTTGGTCGTTGCAGTGCTCGTGAAATACAGCAGGGTTTCCAGTGAACGAGAAGTTCTCGCATTAAATAAAATGTCTGAAAATAATAATAATAATAATACCAGAAATAATAATACCCAAATGAGGTTCCCTTAATGTATTCATTTAGAAAAAAAGAAAAGAGAGAGAGAGAGACAGGAGGTAGACACGTGATTGTGTTGAAGCGTAATCAATATAATGACTTTTTTTTTTAAGTATTTCAGAATTACAAAGAAAAAAATCTATACTCTTTCTCTTATAATTTAGTTCTATCAGTTTCTTCTCAAAATATAAGTGGAAGTATTTTACAATTATTTGTCATCTTTTCGGGTGCAGAACAATAGGTCTACCAGTTCAATAGTACATAGACGTAGTGGGTTGTAGTAATGGACACCCCCTCTCTCAAAGCTTGGACCTCTCCGAACAAAAATTTCGGGATGCGTGCTTTACCTGTCCACGTCATTCTTGTAGGTGTATTTTTATTTCTACATACTTTAATTAAAATTGCTGTTGAGGGGAACATGGTGACTCAGTGGTAGACCGCTTACATCTGGTATGTGAGGTCCCTGCTTCGATCACCGGCCAAGTAAGTTCGTGACGGACAGCATCGTGTCCGTGGGGTTTCTCGAGGTACTCCCATTTCCTCCCACATTCTCACTCCACCAATTATTTCATTATCATTCACTTGCCTTAATCATCCGTCTCTCTTAGCCAGAGATGGAGTGCGTCAGTGGATCAAGTGGGTCAAGTTTTCTGAGTGGGTCAGTGGGTCGTGGGTCAACAGCATGTGACCCACTGTCACCCACCACCCACTGCGACCCATCACCCACCGTGATCCACTGCAACCCACCATCCACCATGACACACTGCGACCCACCCACTCAGTCTGATCTACCGACTCACTCTGCTCACTCCATTGTAAACAGTATCTTCTGAAGACTGGTAACGTCTGCGTTTTACTTTCAAGACCTTCATTTCCATTCCTTTTTCATTTGTTTCTGTTTATTTACCTGAGGTGAGTATATCTAAGTGAAAAAAAAAAAACTTCAGGGACTTTTGGATATTCGTATTTGTAATTGTAATAATAGCAATAGGATTTATCCTACTACTTGGCTTTCGAGGCCTGTGAGTTTTTAGAGAAGCTAACTACTGGAAAAAATACATATTTGAATCACTGTAATATATATATTATTATATAAAAAATTGAATGTAACTATGTGTGCCTGGTCATCACGGCCAAATTACAAAGTCAAATGAAATGACTTTTGATATAGTATATAGTTAGGTCTTAATCCAAACTGGCATGTTATATTGCTTTCATTATAATACATATCCTAAGGAGGTAGTGAGGATCCGAATTTTTGCGAAAAAAAAATTGAGTATCTAGCAAGCCGTTAGACTTACGGAGCTGAAATTCAGTGTATTAACTCTTTATTGAAAATAAATAGAATGTGTCCTAGCATTTTTTTTTAATTCTCCTTTATGGGGGGGAAGGCACTTTCTATATATGGAAAATTGGTAGTGGAAAACGATCGATATTAGTTAAGAAAAAATTCAGAAACAAAAAATGTAGTGCTTCGCTTCATATGTCCATTGCTTTCTACTATAATAATTGCTGAAGCTTATGTTTATTATATGGAGCGCTTACAGCACAGGGCCATCAACCCATAAAGTTGTGAGAAAAATAGACATAAAATTTGTACTGTAATCTTAATTACACGGAAATTTTAAGTTTGGATTGTACGCATAATTATATGGAAAATTTTACACTTTTCCCCCTTTTCCGTTGGTCTACTTACCTTGATTTGAAACTTTCAAATTTCATCCTTTTTTCCACTGAAAAGTATTGTCAACAAGGAAATAATTATACTATGATAATTTAATTGAAATTCATCGTAATTTGACCCATGACAAACAGCAGTGAGGTAATTGAAGGGGAAGAGGGAGGGAAATTCCCATTCACCTCTAAACACTTCCCCGGAACCTAGTTCCCTTTTGCTTTCTAGGAGGGGAAGGAACTTGGTAATGACGTCATGTGTAATTACAAAAATTAAATTTATAAACAAATAAGAAATCAGTTTATCAGGCTTTAATTGATAGTTTATGCGCAAGATTCATTATCAAAGGTAGGCCTATAGCAGATGAAGTTTTTGTTTTCCATGAGTCGACTTTGCTAACTGACATGGTCGATATGGAAAAAATGTTGTATAGTGATAGAGAGGCGGTACTTCTTGCTGAGTATTTCAAAACTGCCCGAGAAAAATCGTCAAGTCTAACAAGCAGATTGTTGATGAGGAATTGCAGAAAGTTCTACGTCGGGTAGAAGTATTATCAATTGCCACGACAGAGTGCGAACGGGGATTTCCCCTTATGGATTTAGAGATGACTGATATTAGAAATAGACGAAGTGTTCAAACATTGTCTAACTTATTGTTTATCAATGTTAATGGCCCACAGCTAGACAAGCTCAAAGTAGACGAGCTAGTTATTTGTTGGCTGAAGAATGGACATCATTCCGCTGCGGATGATTTACCACGAAAAAGTTCTGGAGGCCAACAGAAAATAATCCCGATTTCCAATTTGTTTTAAGTTAGCAAATTATGAGTTATGGAAAATGTATACTTGTATTAGGGGTCTACTAATAGCTTATTTGTGTTATTCAACTTTGTACCTAATTTTTAATAAGTTTCTTCTTTGCTTCTTATAAACTAGAAGGTAAACTACTTTGAATAGATATCCATAATAATTGCAATTATGCATATTTGTATCTTAAATTTAACGTGGTGTTTTAGTGATTACACAAATTACAATTATGAGCATACTTTATGGAGATGCTTTCACAGAGGGTATCCGAGCACCTTTATACGCTATGAAAAACTGATTTTTCAAGTCTTTTGGGAGAAAAATACTGTGAACTGAAAAATCATAACCTTTTACATATTGTAGTATACAGGGGTATTTTCCTGCAACTAGAAGTTTCTTTTGGAATGCGTTGAGAAATTAACACTTGCAAGAATACTCTCCTAGTACAAGTATATTTTAGGCACACACTAATTTCCCCCAACCTCGAAGTGCTTCAATTTCCTCACTGACAAACACTTTACCATTTTTATATCATAAAGGTCAGATCCTCCGTTATTGTAACAGAGTGGTGCTTGAGCGATTGACTAGAAATTCAAACTCCGATTAGTGACAATTTCACAGTCTTGTTTTATTACAACTGTAAACTCTTTAGTCAGTAGAGAAGAGACTGTGGATCATGTGTCAGAGTTGATGATGATGGATTTTCAGAGTAAGTTACAGTGGATGAGAGTGGTTTATGGTGGGTGGTGGGTCATGGTGGATCACAGTGGGTCACGGTGGGTGGTGGGTCAGTGGGTCGTGGGTCAAGTTTCCATTGACCCACGCCAGTTCTGCAGCGTAATCGTGGGACGTTAAACTAAAAGATTACATTTTCATTTTCATTGTTGTTGTCATATATGAATGAGAGTTTTACAGTTACGACAGTTATTAAGTTATTTTCTACTTAATTTCAGATAATTAGGTCAAATTCTTAATTTGGATCTTTTACATGAAAATCTATTAACAGGGTAAAATTTTTACGGAATGAAAAATGTCAATAAAACACAAAAGAAAAAGCAAGTATAATAACAAGAAAATCAACATTAATATTGCCAAAGAGACCAGAAATAAGATTCTCTAGTCTCGTCTCGTGATTTATTTATTTATTTATTTATTTTATTTTATTTTATTTTATTTTATTTTATTTTATTTTATTTTATTTTATTTTATTTTATTTATTTATTTTTTTTTTGAATTCTGGTCTCATCTCGATTTTCGAAATATTATTTCTCATCTCGTCTCGGTTCAGTTCTCAAAAAGCTTTTCTCGTCTACTTTCGAAGTTTTTGTTTGTCTTCTTTTGTAAATTTATGTGTAAAAATTATGACCTTATTTTCTTCTCAATTTCATCTAGAAGTTATCAGAATACTTGCGCGTCACGAGAGGTTGCTTGGACATAACATTTAAACCATATTTATTATTGAAGTATATTGTATAATGAGTTATGTATCTTTAAACGTAGATAAATGCTCTTTATTATTGTAAAATCACTTTTATCAATTTATAGTTTTTATACTGTGAATCATGTAACACAGTGTTCGAGATTTGGGTGAACTAGTGTTGTACACGAGACTCGAGAAATATCGAATTTGAAAATGCGCTTCTTGTCTCGACTCTTGTCTTGTTTACGAAACGACACGAGAAATTTCTCTCATCGCTGGCAACACTGAACAATATTTTTAAAAGTAATATCAGTATTCCCATACAAGAAAATCATGATCTACCAATTACACATATTACAAATACACAAAACAATACACAGTCTGGACATAATCACTATCGATATAAAGTAGACCTACACAATATAGCTCGATAGTATGACTTGATGTCCGAAAGGCCGAAGTTGCAGGAATTAATAACCTATAATAGTTGCCAAGACTCTAGCCGTTGCCTTTCACATTTGGATATGTGATGGTTTGTTACAGTACGTATAGAATATATAGGATGTTCGGAATTCAAATTTAAAAGAAAAAAGTTGACATACATGCTTAATTATTTTGAGCTAAATGAAAAATTAAAATACCAAATTTAATTTCTCTAAACTTAAGGAATTTCGAGATATGGACATCTTATTCCAGCCCCTTTTCTTTCCACTTCTTTTCTTCTCCCGTGCTTTCTTTTATTCACCCGCTTCTTGGCGAAATATTTTTTTTTCTTTTGTTAAAAAGTACTGATACTTGTGTTTAAATATTTTAAAGCAGAAGTCTAAACACCAAAATTCATGTCTCTGACCTTAAGGGATTCCGATATATGGGCTTATTAGATATTATAATAATTGTAACTCCTTTTCCCCACCCCTATTCTTCCATATCGGATTTTTTAAAAATCTTTTTTATGGTACTTTACGTCATAGATTTTATAGAGTATACTTTTCAATCTATCATACCAAGGACTCAGGAAACACTGAAAATAATTTAATTTCTGAGATAATGAAAAGCAAGCACCCCCAACCCCCACACATGCTGTAGAAAAGGAATGTTGAAAAACATTTTTCCTTAGTACAGACAATTCACTTGCTCGAATGGTTGCTCGCGAAATTTTGTAAATACTAAAGCAGACCGCAGAAAACTCCTAATGGGCTCGCAGACCTTAGTTTGAGCAATTTTGCTATAGAATCAGGTCGATGCACATATGACTGACAGCAATTATAGCAATATTTATTATTCTTTTTGCCAATAATTGGTTCTTCATAAACATATTAATATTTTTTTCGAACTGAAAACGGTGCTAATGTGTAACTTGAATTCGTATAGGCTCCTACATATTCTACGAATATGCATGTGTGTGTGGTATAAGGAAGGTTTTACTGTTTTATATATATATATATATATATATATATATATATATATATATATATATATATATATATATATATATAGATATAGATATATATATATATATATATATATATATATATATATATATATATATTGCTTGAAGGCTTGCGAAAGAATATAACATGTTCAAGTAGGAATGCTCGTAATTATAAAAGCAGGATAGGTTAAAAAAAAATAAAATAAAATAAAGGTGAACATAAACGTAAACAAAAATTAATTACACAAGAAAACAGTGTGGATGGTCTTGACTAAAGAAGATAATTTGTTTATTTAACACTTTTTTTTATATATATAGAATTCCTCTGCTACTATACAGTTGTCTAAACAAAGATATTTGATTGTATTAAAAATAATCAATAAATTCCTCACACCTTTCACACATAATGAGAAATCACTTTAACCAGATGATTATCTAAACAAGTGTGAAAGCAGGTGATAAGTACTTAAAGAGATTTTTAAAAAATAGTATCTATACGAGCGTTAACTTATATAAATATAAATTAATTTCTATTGCATAGTACTTCCAAGATTAGGAACCGTTTTCAGACCTAACAGAATTCATTTTATGAGCAACAAAGTCACGTGACTGCATAGTTAATGAAATACGTAGTTTTATTAATGCATAGTCATATCATTTAAAAGACGAAAAAAATTCGTGTTGTTTTTGAGACGAGTATCGGACGCGAAATGCATTTTCAAACTAGAAACGGAACGAGAAGCACGAAAACTCTCGTCTCACTTTCAAGACTTGAATGGAGACGAGACGAGACCAGAAATTTCTCAAGTCTCATGAACTGTACTAGCTCATCCGTCTTAAATCTCAAATACCGTTTTAGTGTTACATGATTCATTGTTCAAAAGTCATAAATGGATAAAGTGGTTGTAAATACAATGAAGAGCATTTATAAACGTTTAAAGATACGAAAGTCATTACACAATATATGGTTTAAATGTTAAATTATACTCTTCGTGGACCTTCTATGACGCAGAAGAATTCTGATGACTTCTGAGATGAAATTAACCCTTAGAATCCCGGAAAATAATACTGATGAACTGTCAAACATAGTCTTGGGGTCCATTGGACCCCACTGGGAGTCCTAGAGCTAAGAAGATACAAGAGAAAGATGGAATATTTTCTTAAGTCACCGAACCGATTACAAACAGGAAAAAAAACGAGTGTCGCTATCGCTACCTATAATCGTTTTTGTTGTATAGGAATCAATGTTAAAACCGGAAATTCTTAATTTCTACAACTTCCGGC
The DNA here is from genome assembly GCF_964235325.1 of Thermobia domestica. Taxonomy (NCBI): domain Eukaryota; kingdom Metazoa; phylum Arthropoda; class Insecta; order Zygentoma; family Lepismatidae; genus Thermobia; species Thermobia domestica. The sequence continues at coordinate 92,879,821 of NC_137464.1, read as the reverse complement.
TTTAGTAGTGTGTTAACGGAGGAGATTGAATCTATTCTTGGAACGCTGAATCGATTTTTTTTTAAAAAAGACACCTCTTGATATCTATTTCCGTTTTTGTTCTATGAAGGTCAAAGTTAAAACTGGGAATGGTTGATTTCAGTCACTTCCGGTTTGATTAGAAGTTTAATAGATGAACTAGAACCTATTCGTGGAACGTTCAGTCGATTGCACAAATCCTCTTCTCGACATATCTTAGCGCTTTTGCTCTGATATCTGTCGACAGGCAGATAGAGGAATGGGCGAACATAGTCGTTTTATAAAATTTCCGACACTTATGCATGGCATAGCTTGGAGGTTTAAAAATATGGCAAAACGATGGCGTGAGCATGACTTGTGTATACCCACACATCAAAATTTCACGAGGCATAAAATATAAAATATTGACCTGAAAATCAGACAGACCAAAATGGCAGAACATTATTGCATCATCAACTCTCCGTTGTCTTGTCCGAATATCAGTTGCTTCCGTCATAGCTTGTGAGGTTTGCTGCATGTTGTTGAGAATGTTGCAAATTCTCACACTAAATGTTTTATTATATCTCATTCCAAAATACAAGGTGAGACTGAAATTCTGGAGTCACTATTTTTTCGAGACGAGAGAAGACAAGACATTTCTAGCGCTTCAGCATGGTGATTCGTAATTCAACTGGCAGTGACAGGTTTTGTGCAATGGCCTGAACGACGTGTTATTCTGTTATTACTACTTTTAGATCTATTACTTTACTTTTGCAATATGAGACAACAGCCTTAAGTCTCGTCTCGCGGGCAACCCTACCTGCGATTGCCAGCCTAGTGACTTAGACCGCTTCACTACTTCAGCTATGTCAATATACAGGGTCTTAATGAATTAAATCGCTCATATCAAAATAAGAAAAAAAATCATATGGGCTTGGGGGAAAGAGTATAGTATCAGAGCTAGGGAAATAGGGTTATTTCCTCAACTGTCTATTTCCCCAACTTTCCAGAAAGGTGTCATTTCCTCAAGTGCTTATCTTTCTTCTTAATCTGATGATCATTAGCCAAAAGAAGGAGGACAACTGCTGAAATTCTTAACTAATACAAGAAAAAATAGGGGTGGTACTTCGCTGCTGGCTATTTGAGCTGTTGCTGATAACTAGGGTTGCAGGGTGTCAAATAAAATCATACTTTACCGAACAAAATTGCATATAATGTTACTTGTTTTATAATATTAATCCAACTAAAAATGAACATAGGGTATATCTGCAGAGTATGAAATGTATGTTTTACAATGAATTCATTGAACTGTTCTTTAGAAACAAATCTCAAGGCAGAATCACTACACGGATTTATTCTTTAAATCCCTTAAATCTAAAAGTGCTGGGTAAAGTATTGTGATACGGAACAAGTCACACGGACAATAAGAAGTTACAGTAATCAATTGCCGAGTTTCTATTGACACTGTTGGAACCATGTTCCTCCAATATTTGTTGAATAAATTACATATTATTATCACTTTTGAAGGAAATTATCTATTTTAATTCAAACTTTAGTTCATAGGTCAAACTTTCTGTTGACACGTAAGCTTACTAGTAGTTCTGTATAAGATCAAGTTAAAAGAGTGTGAGGTAAACAGTTTGCGCTGCTCTTTTCAATCGTGAGACCTTGGATTCAAATTTCAAGTCTGTATATCCTGATTAGGCAGGCTAATTTTCTCAGTCTTAACACGATGATACCTTCCTGGCTGGCTTTTTCCCAAATTTTCTTTTACTTGTTAATCTTTCAAAGTGAAAAGACTTTCTGGTTGTATCTTGAACTGAAAGTAAATAAGTTTCCTTGACCGCTTAAAACCTTGCACTTAGAAGAAACATTATTTTTATTATTAAAATCGCTTATGTCTTCAGTGATTTGATGCTGTAACTGTCGGGAACTTACAGCTGTGTCGTACCCCAAAGTTCTATAATACCTATTTATTTATTTAAATTTATTTTCATCATTTGAAAACACGACAAATTCTAATGAGATTAACAGTTTTCTTTTAAAAGCCATTCGACGTAGAATTGATGATATTCTACATTTTTAAATGAATCTAAAATAAGCAAAAGGCATTATTATGCTGTATAGAACATAGTGATCGAAAACAGTGCTATTCAACCTTTTTTCTCGGGTACCCCTAGACACAATTCGCCATTCGATTGTGTACTCCTGAAGCTGTTTAAGAGAAATTAAATCAAAATGAACTTATTAATCTTAATACACGTTTTGTTGATTAAAAAGGGGGACAAAGAGAGACCCAACAAAATGACAATCTGTAGGCCAATCAAAACACTATTTTTAGGGGGACAAGTGCACATCCGAAAAAATTAACATGAGAAATTTAAAAATATATGGGGGAGATCCAGTTCTACCGAGGAGAATTTTCGCCTCATCCTCCCTGATAATTCGTACACTGAAGACAATGTTAAAAATTCAAAAACTAAAAGTAACTTTAGACCTAACCAGTTAATGAAATAACTGAGCTTGTTTCCGGAACGCCAACTACTCTATTCTTGGTCGAATCTTCGAGAGTGCGAGAATCAGAGCTGATTCTGGATTCAAGCAATTTCTGTGTTTCGTTTTTATTGATGAAACACTGTTCACACACATATGTTGATGGAATGGAAGAAGTTGTGAAATAGAACTGTCACTGGTTTCATTTTACTCTTTTCGAGCATAAATACAAAAGTCACAAATTGACAAGTTATCCAATTTCATTTGCAGTGAACTGTCAACGGACATTTCCAGCAGACCCCCAGAGGCAGCATTACGTACCCCCAGAAACATCTTCGCGTATCCCCAGGGGTACACGTACCCCCGGTTAAATAGCACTAATCTAGAACATGGGAACCACTAAGAAATAGAATAGTAAGAGTTTTGATATGATATATTTAGGTGCTAAGCATAACACGATAAATTTATGAGGTCGTAACATTATTATTAAACATATAATAATAAATAATTTATGGGTAGCAATCCTAGGGTTTTATTTACAGGAAATCTATCCTGTATCTCATTCTGTCAACTAGATCAAAAGATCTTGTGATGCATGTACATTATTTGGTCAAAACAATGATAAATGTTTTTAAAAATAATATTTTGACTCAGTTTTATCGAGATCTGTATTACCAGTGTTCGAAGTGGAAAAAAAAAAAAAGAGGCGGTATGTTTTATTATGATTTTGACTCAACATACCTGTTGAGTCCCAAACCGCCTCTGGTCATTTAAATATTGTCTTGATCACTGAAAAAACAGAGACGGTATGTCCTCATTACTGAAAAACCAGAGGCGGTACGGCATACCACCGTATATCGTCTCACCTAGACCACTGTGTATTACCATATTGTTTTGTTTTCAATACTAGAGAATTTACTATAGTTTTCTTCAATCAGCTGATTCGAATTATATTATACACAATCCAAGAAACTAATATGATTTACTGAGGCAATGGTGGGTATAGGACAATTTATTTAAAACAATATCGCCTGTAATTATTTATTGAGTATTTAAAGAAACCTTTTGTTTTGAATGGTTCAGATGTAGGGTTTTGCCTTCGTAATTCAAATGGGACACTGAAAACATGGAAACTGCTATGATTTAATTCTAAATTGAAAGCTTGTGCAGCCTATATAGTTTAGGAATATACAGATGTCCTTTGATATAAAAGACCTTCATTCTTAAAATTTAATAGTAAAATTTTATCTAACCAGTGGCAATATTGTATTTATTTTATGACGCATAGAAATCATATCCCCCCATTCTGGCTGTTGGCCAAGATTTTTATCTCTGTCTTGGATTTCTAGTTCATGATCAATATCAAGATAAGGCACTTGAGGAAATGTCCCACATTTTCTGGACTTGAGGAAAACGCACTTGAGGAAATAACCCGATACCAGAGCTAGGGACGTCCAAAAACGAAAAATATGCATTGCATCACGCATTATTTCGAACACGAGGAGACGTGTAGTGATGGTCCATATCAGCGCAAAGGAAGTCACACATATGCCACCTAAATTCATACTTTAATAACGTGCAACGAGTGCGCAAAAGATCCCTCACAAGTCATAATTTACAGACATACTCCCAACAGATTCCCAGATATTCTCAAATTTCAAAAGTGGGTCTAAAGTAGGGTAAAATTTAGCCTTGACAGCAGTGTGAACACGGAATACGTCAGCGGGATCAGAAGTGTTAGGGACCACCAGACAGTTCCTCGTTTTGATTTAATTTGTGTTTAGAGTCCCTTTCAGCAACGATGCTACATGAGACGTGGACTACTACTTACTTTGAGATCCGAACACACGATCTTCCGGGAATCGAACCTATGTTTCTTATGCCAAAGGCGCGTACGCTATCCACATAGCCACGAGGGATCAGCAGTTCCTCGTGTCCGGAATAACGTTGCAATGTATTTTTTTTTCACACTTTTGGATAGTCCTAGATCCGAAACTATAACCTTTTCACCCCACATGGTCAAATGAACTTTTTTTCTTCCTTGTTTTAATGTAATGCATCTTACAGTTCGTCGGTGCTGAATATAACATGTGGACCTCATACGAAGTTCGACCATTCTCTCTCCTCCACCTCTTTTGTTAAAATTCCAGTTAATATGTCTCAGAAGTCAAGTCACATTTGAAGAACTTACTGCAGAACTGGATAGTAATTAAACCCAAATAAGATAGATCTCTCTGGTTCTCAACTTTTCAGTAGGCCCTAATACATATAGGCCTATGTAAGTAGTTTGTATTTTGTACAGCAGACGTTTTATACAGCAGAAAAAAAAGGCTGAAAAGAAACTTTTGTAATAGAAATTCAGTCCTTTGTCCATTTCTTTTAAATGGTGTCTATTAATACTTTAGTGCACTATAATGACACTAATGCTATAAATCACATTTAGTTAATCTAGGATTACGTTTTAAATATCGAACTAACCTTAATTAATGTATTTCTTCTAAATGTTTAAGTTATCAGCACGTTTAATTAATTAAATTTTAAATTTAACAAGTATTCGTATAATATATGTGTCGCGTCTTATGGTTACATTCATGTAACTTCCTTAAATGATACTTCGGATATTGGCGACACTTGAAGTGCTATATAAGTGTTTTAAAACAGTTTGTAAGTTACTCTTTTTAGTGCAACAATAACAACACACGCTAAATGCATAAAAGAAAGGAATAAATGTATTTGGAAGCAAACAGTAGTAAAAGTGTATATAGCCATGAGGCAACAGAAGCTAATAAATCAATCATAGCTCCTTTTTCTTTCGTGGAAAGTCTGTCATCAGCTCCCCCATCACAAAACAAGCAGCAGACAGAGGCCGGCTTTGGTGGTCTATTGGAGCACTTTATTACAAATCGCTTCAACATCCCAATTAAGCGTCCCATAATTGTCGTCAGGAGCGTGAAGGGCTTTGGGAACTGGGACTGGTATGTGGACTCCCTCTTCATTTCCCGCTCTCTTCCCAATCTGCCACGCGGCAGGGGCTCATTGTTGCCAGTTTAAGCGTCGATGTTGCTCACTGAACCATATACAGGTACCACTGAACCAAGTTAAAAGCTGAACAAATTGTTGACAATGGATTTACTTCTTATTAAAAAAAAAAAAAATCCCCCTCTCTCAATGTGCTTTCTTTTGGGAAAGAGGCAGTTTTTATTTTTTCAACGACGCAGATTTGTTTTAATTTCGTCGAAATGCTTTATACTGATATAATTTGATCTTATTGTTGCATGAAAATTATCACTATGATAATTGCCTGCCCTAATGGTCTGTGCTACACAAAACGATTCTAATTCAGTATAGAGAAAGATTGCACCAAAAATATCAGGAAAATTTTAAATACGATTTTCGGCTGAAGAGTGTTTTCCCTAAATTTTGTAAGCAAGTCATTATTCACGAACTGTCGAGACTTTTGGAAAGACAGTTAATACTCACAATCAGTGGTTCTTTCTTACTTTTCTTTTTGTATTATTCCCAACGGTACATAGTACTGGGAACTTCAATGCTACTTCTGGCCGTTTTTGTATTTATGAAATTATCTTGTCAATTTAAATTGATTTCACGACAATAAAAACAACAGTATATTATATGCATTTAAAAGATAGTACGACAACTTAAATGAAAGAGGGCGAGCTTCTTCGTGGCTAAGCTGTTAACGTACACGCATTTGGCGTGGGAGACCCGGGTTCGATTTTCGGCAGGAGTTCATGTGGTTCCCGTGTAACGTGTGTTCCTGTCACCACGGCATGGCGCGTCCTCAGGTTGCGGATCGAGGAGAAGGCCTCTAGATATAGAGGTTAGCTGCGAATATACTGAATAAGCAGTCGCGGACAGCCGAATAGGAGTGGTCCTCCAGCTCGGGGGTTTGGGTAGGGCTAACAACCTCATCCTGTAAAAAAAGAAGCACTTGTTCAGAAATATTTACAGAAGCCTCGGACAAGGACTGATAACTTGGCACGACCTCAGCAAAAGAAAATGGACATGAGATTTGGAACATGGAATATTAGGAGTCTTTATAGGGCAGGCGCGTTAAAATCCGTAACGAGTGAGTTAGAGAAATACAGGATGGCCGTAGTAGGAGTTCAGGAAGTTAGGTGGGAAGGAAATGGATCTGAGAATTCCGGAAATTTTACGTTCTTTTACGGGGAAGGAAACAAAAATCACCAGTTAGAAACAGGGTTTTTCGTTCATAAACGTATATTACCAGCAATTAAACGGGTTGGATTTGTCACTGACAGACTTTCTTTTATTACTCTTAAGGGACGGTGGTGTGATATTATTGTTTTAAATGTACATGCCCCAACTGAAGACAAGGATGACGATATAAAAGACAGTTTTTACGAAGAAGTGGAACGGATATTTGACCAACTCCCGCGATACCATATGAAAATTCTACTAGGGGATTTCAATGCGAAGGTAGGACGAGAGGATATTTTCAAACCGATTATAGGGAACGAAAGTCTGCATAAGGAAAGTAATGACAACGTGTTAGACTCGTGAATTTTGCAACATCCAAAAACCTAATCGTGAAGAGTACAAAATTCCCACATTGCGACATTCATAAATACACTTGGACATCACCAGACGGGAAAACACATAATCAAATTGATCACGTTTTAGTAGATAGAAGAAGGCAATCTAGCATAATTGATGTCCGGTCGTTTAGAGGGACTGATTGTGACACTGACCACTATCTGGTAGCAGCGATAATACGAGAGAGGTTATCGTTGAATAAAGGTAATATTCATTGTCCGAAAACGGAGAGATTCAATTTAAAGAAATTAGAAGAGAGCCAGGTAAGAGAGAAATACCAGATTGAAGTTTCGAATAGATTCTCGGCTTTAGAAGATTCGGAGTGCACTAGTGTTGAGGATACCTGGATTGAAATTAGAGATAGCATTAAAATTTCAGCAAAAGAAAAATTGGGACACGCGGAAATACGTAGGAACAAACCATGGTTCGACCAGGAATGCATAAAACTAGCAGAGAAGAGAAAACAGGCAAAATTACGCTGGCTACAAACTCCGAATGAAATAACTACACAAAATTTAGCAGATATCAGGCGGGAAACATCCAAAACTTTTGGAACAAAGAAACGCGATTTTCTGAAAGCTAAAATTAAGGAACTTGAAGATAATAGTAAAAATAAAAACATCCGGGACATGTATAAGGGAATCAACGAATTTAAGAAAGGCTATCAACCTCGTGCTTATATATTAAAGAAATCTGACGGTACAGTTCTTACTGACACGGATAGCATCTTAAATAGATGGAAAGATTTCTTTGACGATTTGCTTAACACGCAATCGAAAACTAGTGTGCGTGGAGAAAAGGAGATACACATCGCAGAACCGTATATTCCAGAACCCAACCGAATAGAAGTAGAAACTGCTATAAAGAAATTAAAGAAACACAAATCTCCGGGTGTAGATGAAATTCCGGCTGAGTTAATTTTAGCTGGAGGCGAAAAATTGTGGAACAAGATACACAAACTCATTCTCCTTATCTGGAACAAGGAAGAATTGCCACAAGAGTGGAAAGAATCAATCATTGTTCCAATTCACAAGAAAGGCGACAAAATTGACTGTAATAATTATCGAGGCATTTCTCTTCTGTCAACATCCTATAAAATCCTTTCAAATATTCTATTAGCAAGACTGACCCCATACGCAGATGAAATTATTGGAGATTATCAATGCGGATTTAGACGGAATCGATCAACTATCGACCAAATATTTACCATTCGCCAAATACTCGAAAAAAAGTGGGAATACAACACCCCGGTACATCAACTATTTATTGATTTTAGAAAGGCGTACGACTCGGTTAGGAGAGAAACATTATACAACGTTCTTACAGAACTTGGAATACCGAGAAAGCTAATTAGATTAATTAAGATATGTTTAAATGAATCCCAAAGTAAAGTCCGGGTAGGAAATTTTTGTCCACGAGCTTTCACGTCGAAAATGGCCTAAAACAAGGAGATGCATTGTCGCCATTATTATTTAACTTCGTTGTGGAATACGCTATAAGGAAAATCAAAGATAGCAACCAGGGCCTACAGTTGAACGGTATTCACCAGGTTATGGCATATGCTGATGATGTAAATTTAATAGGTGATGATAGGAGAACAATAGAAAGAAATGCAGAGATCTTATTAAACGCTTGCAGGGACATGGGTTTAGAAGTAAATGCAGAGAAAACTAAATACATGGAAGTGCGTCGGGACCGTAATACAGCAAATTGTGGGTGCGTTAAAATATTAAATAATACTTTTGATAAAGTGGATAGCTTCAAATATCTAGGATCAATATTAACAGACGAAAATCATATTCACGAAGAAATTAAATGTCGACTAAAAGCAGGGAATTCGTGTTACTATTCGGTTCAAAATCTCTTGTCGTCGCGAATTCTGTCGAGGAATTTGAAGCTTAAAATATACAAAACGATAATCATGCCTGTTGTTTTGTATGGCTGCGAAACATGGTCACTTACTCTGAGGGAAGAACATAGACAGAAAGTATTTGAGAACAAGATCCTGAGACGAATATTCGGACTCAAGAGGAACGGGAATGGGGAATGGCGGAAACTTCATAACGAGGAACTACATAATTTATATGGTTTACCCAACATTGTTAGGGTCGTGAAGTCTAGGAGGCTTAGGTGAGCGGGTCAAGTAGCTAGAATGGAAGAAAGTAGAAACGCTTTCAAAGTCTTGACTGGAAGACCAATCGGAAAACGACCATTAGGAAGACCTAGGCGCAGATGGGAGGACAATATTAAAATGGATCTCGCAGAGATTGGAATACAAAGTAGAAACTGGATACAGTTAGCTAAGAATAGAAGTCAGTGGAGAGTTTTTGTGAACGCGGCATTGAACCTCCGGATTTCATAGGCCATAGAGTTAGTTAGTTAGTTAGTTCATGTGGTTCGGATTCCACGTTAATCAGTAGATCCACGTCTCATATAGCCTCGCTGCTGAACGGGAGTTAAACTCCAAATCAACTCAATTAAATGAAAGAGGGAGGCGGTAATTTTGTCACTATCAATTTTGTTAATATATATGGTCTGAAATAAGGAGATGCGTTGTCGCCTTTATTATTTAACTTTGTTCTGGAATACGCTATAAGGAAAATCAAAGATAGCAACCAGGGCCTACAGTTGAACGGTATTCACCAGGTTATGGCATATGCTGATGATGTAAATTTAATAGGGGATGATAGAAGAACAGTAGAAAGAAACGCTTGCAGGGACATGGGTTTAGAAGTAAATACAGAGACAACTAAGTACATGGAAGTGCGTCGGGACCGTAATACAGCAAATTGCGGGTGCGTTAAAATATTAAATAATACTTTTGATAAAGTGGATAGCTTCAAATATCTAGGATCAATATTAACAGACGAAAATCATATGCACGAAGAAATTAAATGTCGACTAAAAGTAGGGAATTCGTGTTACTATTCAGTTCAAAATCTCTTGTCATCGCGAATTCTGTCGAGGAATTTGAAGCTTAAAATATACAAAACGATGATCATGCCTGTTGTTGTGTATGGTTGCGAAACATGGTCGCTTACTCTGAGGGAAGAACATAGACTGAAAGTATTTGAGAACAAGATCCTGAGACGAATATTCGGACCCAAGAGGAACGGGAATGGGGAATGGCGGAAACTTCATAACGAGGAACTACATAATTTATACGGTTCACCCAACATTGTTAGGGTCGGCAAGTCTAGGAGGCTTAGGTGGGCAGGTCATGTAGCTAGAATGGAAGAAAGTAGAAACGCTTTCAAAGTCTTGACTGGAAGACCAATCGGAAAACAACCATTAGGAAGACCTAGGCGCAGATGGGAGGACAATATTAAGATGGATCTCGCAGAGATTGGAATACAAAGTAGAAACTAGATGCAGTTAGCTAAGGATAGAAGTCAGTGGAGAGCTTTTGTGAACGCGGCATTGAACCTCCGGGTTCCATAGGCCATAGAGTTATATATATATATATATATATATATATATATATATATATATATATATATATATATATATATATATATATATATATATATATATATATATTAGCATGCAAGAATCTTTGTCACCGAAAATGACAGGCACCTTTTAGAACATAATTCAATAAGCAGAAGTAAACAATACAAAATTGTAAAGAAAATATTACTCGTAACAGTATAATATGTATTACATTTGTTCGTTTAAATTTAATGAAACATGGATGATAGGCAGCAACTTTTCAATAGCTCCTAACAAATTTCTTCAAGTCGAAGTCATTGGATTTCGAAAGAAGAAATTTTCATTACTATTGTGTACACTTTAACGGAGAACAAGACACAAAGTTTGTATGAAGAACTGTTAGGTGCATGGTTCAGTGAACAGTTGGTGAATGTTCGAAACTTGCAACTGTGGTTATGGATTTTGAGATAGCGTTAATGCAGGGTGTAAGCGTTAAAAGCAAATTTTAGAAATTCAACTCGTCTACAGGATTGCTTTTTCACTTAACTCAGTCAACGTGGAGGAAGATCCAAGAACTTGGACTCACCTGACTGTACAGGAACCACAATAATTTTCGTCTATTTTAAGGGAAAATGGACAGATTTCCTCGACACATGTGGATCAAAGAGAGCAAATATTTAGGGAAGTTGCTTCGGAGGAAGAGCTGAAACTTTTGGAATATGTTGAATGTACTTCGAGTCAGGCATGTGTATACCGTCGTGTTAGAGCTCAAGGGGCGGGTAACATCCGCCTTCCCAATGTGTCTTCTCTATATCCACAGACGCATTAAATATTTATCAAGCCAACTTGAAGAACAAACCTACGACAAATCATATTTGCGAAGCGTGAAACCAGAAGTTTTATCATCTGGTAGGGATGTCCCGTCCAGCGATTTGGAAGTTTAGTCATGAGATTCAACAGGATGAAGCAATAGTTTCAACTGTGTTTCATCAAGATGCGCTGTGGAACAGTAACCAAGAAAGAAGGCTAAAAGAGTGTTTCAAACGTTTCAGAAACTGCTCCTGAACTTGAATTTAGCATATAGCACAGGAACTAAAAGTTTGCAAAGTTTTCTGCTTGGTGTTCATAATAACGTCACGCATAGTAGAAAATGAAGGTAAAACATTTATTGAACTGTAACTTTTGTTGTTGTTGTTGTTGTTTCAGAAATCCTGATTTCACTGCAACCCAATGTTTGTATAAAGCAACATATAAACTCCTTGGGATTCCATTTTGTTCGTGCTTTTAACATTCCGACAACAACTGAATTGTTTTCCAGAAGGTTGAGAGAAAAAGATCATAGTCGAAGTAAGTAGAAGCTCCGCAGTCTGTGGCAATGCCTATATTGACGCCCAGAAATGTTGTGCTCTGCGTTTGATGGGATTCGAAGGGCACTGTGCATCACAAGATGCTGCCACTGTTAGAACGTTAGCCTCGAATCTACAGGGTGGCAGTATTATATCTATCAATTGCAGTTGGAAACCTTAACAAACGCGCGTAGGAATGCTGGGCGTGCGTACATCAATGAACAGGAAGGATTTAAACAATTAGTATGGCATGGAACATTGATCTATGCAGACGCAAATTGCGGCGATAGAAGACTTCATCCGAACTGGTTCTGTCACTGAGGCTCAGCAGGCACTGTGGCGGAATAGTGATGGTCGCCACGTGGCTGTACCCGAGAGGCACAGTATTCTGGTAAGTGAGATAGTGGAGGGCCACTAGTAGTCATGAGGCTGGGGAAGAACGTGTGAGAACCTGAAATGAGTGTGCGTATAACTTGAACGCAGTCCCAGACGTACAGCACAGCGGCATGCACAAACATTACAACTGTCACGACGTCCATTGGGCCGCTTACCTGGATGATTTGAAGTTCCACCCGTGTAAACTGCAGGTGGTTCTAAAGTTAAAAGGCATTGATAGGCAAAACAAACTTGCCAACTGACCTGACATTCTTCCAATGATTAACCGAGAAGCCACTGTTTCTCCAACTGCTGATGTCTAATAAAGCAAGCTTTTCTAGGGCTGGATATGATAATAAGCAATTTTTTGAGTATTTTTCTTAGGAAAATCCATAACGTTTACACGAAAAGCCCCAAGCGAGTCCAAGAAATGGTATTATGTGCAAGTGGCATGTATCGGATTATTGGTCTCTCTTTTTTTTGAAGATGATGCCGGACGTGTAGCAGCTGTGATTGTCGACCGTACTCCAAAATGTTGCAGATTTCCTCATTCTGAGGTTGCAGTGAAGAGGGTGGCTTAATACCATTTATTTTCAGCAGAATAGTGCAACGACACACACATAGCACGGCAAAGTATAGATGTATTTCGATAAACGTTTCCGAACCTTACGATATCCCGCTTTGGCTATGGGACATGGTAATTCCGTTCCCCAGATTTAACAGCTCCGGATTACTTCCTCTGGGGTTATGTAAAAGAGTCTTTGCAAATCATTTGCAGACAATTGACGAACTTAAGACTGCCATTTACACTGAAATAAGTTCAATTCTGTGGATATGTTAAGGCATGTTTTAGAAAGCTGCCCCTCGTCGCCTTCAGTAGTACATCCAGGCAAACGGGGGGTATTTACAGGAAGTTATTTTCAAGTTGTACTGCTGATCTATGTTACATACTGTAGTAATTTCCAGTTAATATGCTTACAGAACGAATATTGTATACCAATCTGACATAACCACATCGCAAATATCTTTAACGATGTGTCATAAATTGAAAGATCTTGGCTGGGAGGTTTATTCCATCCACCGTATAGCCCGGACCTGGCACCGTCTTACTATCGTTTGTTTCAGCCTCTGCAGAACTTCCTGAAAGGTGTGAAAACTACGGTCTCGAAATTTTTTGACCATAAACTACAGAGGCTTTATAGCGACGCAAAGGGATCATAGTGTTACCAGAAAAATGATAGGTCGTCCGGACAAAATAGTACATACTTACAAGGAAAGGTCAGGAACTGGCTCCGCTGAGATCCGAAAGAGACCATTGTGTTTGCATTTGATATGTTATAACTAGACGAATCCAAAAGTTAAACGTGCCACCGGGCTGGATATCGTGAGCTACAACTTATTTTGTACTGTAGAGGCTATTAGCTGGCCGAATAGTTTGAACCGGGTCATTTGTTCTTAAACTGTTGGGTAGATGGAAAACTCGACGAACACGTAGATGGGATTACACTTTCGGAGTAAAAATGTTTGCCCCAGTGTCCCCCGCAGGTCCCAGATGAGGCCCAACTCAAAAGTTTTAAATGGCAAAGGGGATAAAATAGCACATCATTTAAAAGCTGTTCTGAAATGAAAGAAGATGGAACAATTCTAGGCTCTCTACGACAACCCTATGCAATGGCGGAGGGTCAAAATGAAAACAAAAATTTAATTGAAAAGTCTATAGCCTCACCTATAAATCGAAAATGGTGAGAGAAATGTGAAAACAGGAAAGCACGTATGGCATTATTTTCAAAATACAACGATTTAAAGTAAAAAATGTCTTGTCCCAAGGTTCCTGCAGAGGCCCAAGTGAGGTCCAACTCAAAAGTTTTGAAGGCAAGGGAGTTTAAGTAGCGCATCGTTTGAAACCTGTTGTGAAATGAAAGAAGATGAGTTCACAATGACGGACTAATTTATATATGATACCAACAGGATAGAAAATGAAAGTGAGAATAACAAATAAATTAGAAACAATCGAAATGGTAAATAAATAAATAAATAGTAGTCTCCGTTCTATGATGCTTCCAATCGTATGCTGTGGCGGTTAGAGCTGCCACCTGATGACAACAACTTCTGTACTTCCATTGGTAGATCTCTTTATTTTAACGGGTTGAATGAATGAAGATGCAACATAATTGTCAGCTCAGATTGTCAGAGGCAACATAATTGTTAGCATTTATATACAAAGTCATTTTTCACGATGGCTGCCAGATTATATTACAGATGATACGTCTTTGACTTTTTGTGGATATCCACTATTGACAATAAACCTAAATACCACATTTTGCTTCTCCAGCTCCAGTGATTTGCGCTAGACATGCGAGTGATACATAGTGCAGCATATTGAACTCAATATGTTATGTTTTTGAACATTTCTTATCTTTTCGTCACCTACACTTACTCATCCACATTCATGCCAAATTTGGTTTTCCTAGCTTCAGCAGTTTGGAGTGTATATACTTTCGACATAGGTTTTAAGCGGCCATCTTAGATTCAAGGTGGCCATAGTCTTTTCAATTAAATTTGTATTTACATTTTGCACAGGGTTATCCTAGAGAGTCGAGACTTCTTCCAACTTCTTTCATTTAACAACAGCTTTCAAACCATGTGCTACCTAACCCCGTTGCCATTTGAAAACTTTAAGTTGGACCCCACCTGGGACCTTGCGGAGGCCCTAGAACAATACAGTTTTACTTTAAATTGTTGTACTTTGAAAATAATGCCACTCGTGCTTTCCTGTTTTCAAATTTATCTCATCATTTCCGATTTATAGGGGTGGCTTTTCAACCTAATTTTTGTTTACATTTTGACCCCCCACCATTTTGGATAGGGTTGTCATAGAGAGTCGAGACTCACTCCAGCTTCTTTCATTTCGCAACAGTTTTCAAATGATGTGCTACTTTATACCAATGCCATATAAAACTTTTGAGTTGGATCATGTCTGGGACCTTGCGGGGGACCTGCAGCAAATGTTTTTATCCCAAAAGTGATGGGAAATGATGGGATCGTGTTCGTCGAGTTTTCCATCTACGCAACCTTTTCCGAACAAATGACCCGGTTAAAACTATTCAGCCAGCTAATAGCTTTTCACAGTACAAAATATGTTGTAACTCACGATATTCAGTCCGGTGGCACGTATAACTTTAGGATTCGTCTAGTTATAACATCAAATGCAAACACAATGGTTCGGATCTCACGGAGCCAGTTCATGAACTTCCCTTGTTAGTTTCATAATGGTATCTTCAAATCCCAATAAACATGTTCCCATTTTTGTTCTCCGAAGGCTCAATAGCTTTTAGACATGATAATTTGATATTATTATTATTATTATTATTATTATTATTATTATTATTATTATTATTATTATTATTATTATTATTATTATTATTATTATTATTATTATTATTATTATTATTATAGGGTCAGTGGTAGCCCATGCGGTCAAACCAGTATACACCACTGTGTGTTTTTGATACTGCCCAAGGATAGAATTTTCGATTGAAGAACAAGGAGTAATTGTGAAATTCCTCACCGCAGCTGAACGTTGTGCAGCCGATATTCATCACCAATTGGAAGGTGTGTGTGATGATAGTGCTCTTCCAGAAAACATTGTTAGGAAATGAGTGCGCAAGTTCAAAGCAGGGCGAATGAATGGGAAAGATGAGCAGAGGTCTGAACGTCCTAAAGCAGCATCAATTGATGCTAACATTGCCTGCGTTAAAAAATTTCATCATAGCAGGCAAGCGTGTCACCATCCAGGAGATTTGTGATACACAGGGGCTAACAATGGGAACAATATAACAAATAATTGCAAACGAACTGGACCTACGGAAAGTATCTTCTAGCTGGGTTCCACGAATTGTTAATGCCGATCAAGAAGAGGTGAGGATTTGATCAAGTGTTGCAAATTTTACACATTTCAGAAGAGAAGGACGTAAATTCTTCAAAAGTGTTGTGGTTGTAACAATGGATGAATCATAGATGCTATTGTTCAACCCAGAAACAAAAAGACAGTCACTGCAGTAGAAACACATATTCACCCCTCCTAAAAAAAAAAAAAAAAAAAAAAAAAAAAAAAAAAAATCGTCATGTGGAATCCAATGAGAAGGTGCTGTACACTATCTTCTGGGCTTCTCAGGGAGTGATATTGTCCCACTTTGTTCCGAAAGGTCATACAATCACGGACGAGTATTTTCGTACACCTTTGGACATTGAATTTTTGCTAAAATTGACTGAGAAATGACCACAAATCGCAAAATGGCAATTTCATCCTCCACATGGACGATGCACCGCTACACCGTACTAACGCTGTAACCTCATTCTAGGCTGATCACGGTATTGAACCTGTCACACCCACCCTACTCACTAGATTTAGCCTCGAGTGACTTCTGGTTGTTCTAAAATCTCAAGGACTCTTCGTTTACTCCATTTTACCAGTACATTATCCTAGTATCTGAAACATACCCCCAAAGATGACTACGTCACATGCTACACAAAATTGATGGAGCGATGGCAATTGTGTATCAATAAACAGAGAGAGTTTATTTAGAAACACACAGTTAGTTCCCTATATTTCCTTGTTCTTGGAAGTTAGGACAAAATGGCAAGTACGTTTGGTATGCGCCTTGTAAGTGTTGTCAAATGATAGTCTTTTGCTTGTTATGGTAGAAGAAATATAGTCAAAGTTTCTGTGGAGTAAAAACAGAAATGTCTACTTTTTTATTTAAAAAAAATCATTCCTCTTTCATTCTTCTGTGGGTTCAGTTCTTTTCTTGTGATTTTTACTAATCATTTAGAGGGTTTAATTTTACCTTCAATGATTGTTTTTGTACTGTTTATTTTGATTATTCATTTACTTATTGACACAACAGATGTTACTGCCCAATTACAGTGTCTACATATGTTAGACATGAATACATAATTTTAGACATGAACTTGAGTATATAAAGTTAGAATATCGTAAAACTTGAATACAAAAATTAAATTATAATGAACTTGATGTTTGAATATAGAATATTAAATTAAAATAATACATCTTACTTAAACTTTTTATTTTTTTACAGAACACTCAATATTAGTTTTTTGAATGACTTTGCAGAACAATGAAATGTATCTACATCTTCAGAAGTCTTAATGATTTTATTGTATGTAGCACAAATTCTCCATGTAGGTGACATATGTAGTGCATTTGTACCTGCCTTCCTGCAGTAAAACAGGCCACTATTTCCGTTGCGTGTATTGAGGGATGGAACCTGGATAATTATTTTTTTTTTTTTAACAATTATCTCTATACAGTCTATTTTGTTGTCCAAAAGTCTATGTAAGAAAAAGAAGTCGTTTAACGTCCATCTTTGTGCAGGTGTCTGAAGGGTAAAGTTATTCAGTAAATTATCATAGTTCGTATATGTGAAAAAAACGTATGAATTTGCTTTGTATTTGCTCTACTTTTTTGACTATGCGTTTTCACAGAAGTGTTCCAAATAAGTGATGCATAACCAAGTTTGGATCTTACGTAAGAAAAATAAAGTGCTTTTTAAAGTGTTAAAATTTGTAAATTCTTTGGTTGCTCTCATAAGAAACCCAAGGTTTCGATGTGCATCCTTGGTGATATTTGCCACGTAATGCGAAAAGGTCAACTTTTTGTCAAATATCACACCTAGATCTTTAATTGTATTTAATTTTTCTAAGTTTGTTCCATTAATCGAGTAAGTGAAGTCATACGTTTTCTCACGTCTACTGTACGTCATGGATTTACACTTATTAATATTTACTTCAAGTCTATTGGTAGTACACCATTTTAGTATATTAGTCAGATCCTGTTGCAAGAGTAGACAGTCATCTATAGGTTTCACATTTATGAATATGAGAGTTGTGGATATAAAATGGCAGACCGTTAATAAATAATAAAAACAAAAGAGGTCCAAGATTAGATCCTTGAGGCACTCCGGAATTTACCCGAAAGCTTTTAGTTTTACATTCTTTATACAGAACGGATTGTCTACGTCCACGCAATATGCATAATAAGTACTTTTATTGGCGTTCTATATATTTTTAATCACATAATGAAAACCTTGTACTTATTCCAAGCCAGGTCTGAGACAAAAACTTCCAAAAATTCTCTCATACTCGTGGGCAGCTGTGAATAAAATAAGATATTTGTTGTGATCTCGTTCACAATATTGCTTCAATCATTTAATTTCAAATTACAACTCTGGGTCTTTATTAATGGTACAAGATCTACGAGAAAATGTACTAACCGTCAATATTTTGTATTAGAATGTAGGAGCCTATATCTAGTTTGGTCACCCGTATTTAATTTTGTAGCCTTGAATAAGATTAATGTTTTTAGGGAGGAAAACCTTGATGAAATTCTTCTTGCGGAGAAAAGTCATGAAATTCACGAGTATGGAATCGCCACGACGGGGAATATCCCCGAAACCGACATAAAATACGAATAATAAACTTTGTTTACTTTAGTAGGGGGAAAAGAATGCACAGAACACTGTTATTTACACAGATATGCACATACACATCGATATCAAATTATGGACCTTTATAAATATAATGAATACATATCACGATTTTTACAGAAAATGTTCAACGAAGTTGAACTTACAGGAAAAGGAATATAGAATATGATTGTTTCTCCATGCTTCCAGATATTTTGCGGACAGTTTAGCAAGTGGCTATGTTTTTTTTAAAAAAAAGTCACATATTTAAATGTCTTTTTTCTATATTTATTGTAAATTTGATTCCTTAAGTTCCCATTCATTGGTTTTCGAACATATATAGCAGAATTCAGCATAAAATAAAATAAACCTTGTAACATTGATTTATTTTGACATGTTAGTTGAAACATCAAGAAAAACAGATAAGTAAGCGTTTAATTTGGCGGAAGCTTTCAAGAGGTCAGAATGGATTTCTTTACCTAAGTTTTATTTTAGAAAACTGTTTTTCTTTCCTGGTTTTGCAGTCATAATAGTGAACATGAAAAAAAAAAAAGAAAAGAAAAAGAAAGAAAGGAAAGGAAAGACATTAGTAGCTGTCTTGCTTATAATGATTGCATATTCTGTAGCACAAACTGATTGGAAACAGATTTTACTTTTTTCTTTCTTTCGTTTTGTCGTGTTTTGACATATTGTTAGTGTTCGCCTTTACTCAAGCGTTCGAATTTGCGTCGAACATTAAGGAAAAGAGAAGGAGGGATGGAAATATCTATTTTTTCCCCTTTTTCTACAGAGAAATTTCCCGGTCTGTTTTCTTCAGTCAAAAGCAAACCGTCTATTCTTATCACAATGCAGACCGTTCACTCGTGAAATATTCATTCCAGGGTCGTTTTCTATCTGCCTTTATAGTCCCTTTTTGCATCCTTCATTTCATATACTAACTAGAGAACGGAAGGGGGGGGGGGGATTTTTTGTAGAAGAAATTCGTCAGAGCGGAAAGTGAGTTTCCACAGTTCTCCAGCAGACAAGTCTCACATATTTAAAGGCATTGCCTTCTTCCCGCCTTCGTTCCCTTTTCAGTTGTTCACCTGAAGGGAGTTTTTTTTTTTTTTTTCATCCAGCATATCTCCCATCAACAGCTTATAAAAATCCCAAGAATGTGCTTTCTCTCCCCCCTTCCTCCGTCACATTCATTTCTGAATCGTACTATACAATTTGTTTTACATCATTTTCCCAATCCATGGTCTTTATTTAGTCTCTTAGTGACCTGTCTGTCGCCCACATAACATAACAATATACTATTATGTCCTGTGGAGACGCTGTCAAGAGCTGCGGGTTAGTAGACTACCATATATATCTACTGGTAACTGTGTAAGAAATGTTCTCGAGTTTTGTTCTTTCTTTCTTTCTTTCTGGGAAAGCATAATGCTAGCTCACATTTTTGCACGAAGGGTCGCCATTTCGATGCTAGCCGCAGAAATATTGTAAAATCAAAATTACCATTTTTTTGTCTTGGAAGATTTCCAATTTCAACAAGGGACATAGTAGCTCAATAGTAGAGGGATCACATGTAGTGCTAGAGACAGAGATGGCAGGTGTCAATGAAAACTTGACCCATGACCAACTACCCACCGTGATCCACGACCCACTGGATGCACAACTCACCGTGACACACTCTGAAGCACGACACACCAAAACCTATCTTCAACAACTCTAACCTATGATCCATGCCATTCTCTGCACTGACTAAAGAGTTTACATCTGTAATAAAACAAGGCTATGAAATTATCACTAATCGGAACTTGAACTCGAATCGTTCAAACGATTCAAACGAGTCAATCGTTCAAACACCGCTTTGTTACAATACCGGTGGATCTGACCTTTACAATATAAAATGGTAAAGTGTTTATCATGAACAATATTCCAATGAATTTCATTTTAATTATCATATAAAATTATTTCCTTGTTGAATTACAGATACTTTTTAGTGGAAAATGGGGAGAAATGTAAAAGGCTCAAGTCAAGACAAAGTATGTCAACGTAAAACGGTTTAAAAAAAACTGTAAAATTCGACTGTCTCTCGAAAGCCAAGTAATAAGTCCTATTGCTATTATTACACTTACAAACATCAATATCTAAAAGTGCCTGAAGTTCTTCTTTCACTTAGATATAGGGGGTTTAGTCATCTTAATTTTGAACGTTTTCATATCTGATTGCTGTAGATCCGGGTAAATAATAGCGCAAATACATCGATTGCACAACAACCTGCAATTATACAAAGCAATGGAGCCAGGAATATACAGAGAATACCTTGGATACAACCCTTGAGTATGGCTAGTTCTAGTTCTAGTTCTAGTTATCTCCCTTTCGGGAGATTTATAAAGAAAGTCCCAGTCTTATAGCCCGGTGGACTGCTTCACTAAATTTGTTTTAATTGTTTTTGAAAACGTAAATTTACCAAAAAAAAAAAAAGGCGCGTTCCATCATGGACGAATTCGCCTGTTCTAAGTAAATTTGTTTTTACACTATTTGTAAAATTACTTGGGGGTTAGAGGCTCAGGACATATAAAAAAGATGTAATAATATATAAAAATTGTAAAGAAATTAAATTTTGTCAAAATTTAAAATTATGAACAAATTCACAATTGCACAATTGTAAGAGCATGACACTCCAGGTGTAAAGATGTCCGTCGCCATCTTGTTCGCCCCCCTATGGCCAGTTGAAAAGAACTTGAAAAATAATAATTCAACATTTTACGTTAATAATTCCTTATTTATTCACCAAATAATAAACGACAACATGCTCACAGAATAATTAATACGCTTTTCTTCTCAATTGTTAAAACGGCTACTAACAAAATATACAAACACTTTCCATCTACTACACATCTCAGGTAAGTAAATAGAAACAAATAAAAAGGAAGAAAAATAGAGGCCTTGAGAGTGAAACGTACACAAATTCACCAGTGTTCAGAAGATGCTGTCTACACTGCATTGGGTAGAGTGAATCAGTGGGCCGTAGTGGGCCAGTGGATCAGAATGGGTCGGTAAGAGTGGGTGATAGTGTGTCGGTGGGTCAGATTGCGTTAGTGGTTCATGGTGGATAGTGAGTCATGGAGGTTCACGTCCTGTTGACCAGGCACGTAGCCAGGATTTCGTAATAGGAGGGGGGGGGGGTCCGTGACATGAAATACTGTGGTTATCACACCAGAGGTTCGATAATTCTAAACTATTTTACTGGCAACATATATTGGTTCGTTTAGCCAGGATTTTGTAATGAGGGAAGGGGGGTCGTGACTTGAAATACTGTGGTTACACACCAGGGGCTCAATCAATCTAAACTATTTTACTGGCAACACACCCATATTAGTTTGTTAGGACACTAAAATGAGGATATATTAATCTTTTAATAACAAACTATAGAGAAATCTGAAGTAAAATAATATTTAAAAAATATTGAAAAATATACAGTCTTCCTAGGTAATTCGAACTGGGTTCTTGTTGTCTTCTTCCTTCTTCTTTTTCTTATCTTCGATTAATGCCGTCTAAGATAGCAACGAGATCTCTTTCGGCGGTAAACACATCCTATAAAATGGATTAGTGTTGCCGCGAAATTGAAAATTACTTTAAAGTGTAACTAGAATTTATGTTGCCAGGCTCTGGTGATTGTTGGCATTTCTTAAGTTCTACCTGAGAATCTACCTGATAGAACAGGTTTATTGATTGTCATTTGTAGTCCATAGAATTAGCATGGAGCTAAATGGAATTCGAAACAGTCCGTTCAAATAATATCAATTTTTAGATTGAACCCCTTCCGTTTCCTACACACAAAGTTCCACATAAGAAGGGGTAACCAAACGTTTGCTGTAGTTTTATACTTTTAACGCTGATTCTTCTTTTTCTCGTTTATTTTTGTTTCATCCTTTCTTAATTTTTTTCATATATGGTCTCGAAGGGGGGGTCCGGACCCCCCGGACCCACCCCTTGGCTACGTGCCTGTGTTGACCCACAATCCATTGACAAATCTTGACCCACGGCCACTGACCAACTCTATCTCTGGATAAGGGTGCCTGGTTCGATACCTGACCTTATTGTAACGGAGACAAATAACCTCGGCGCTCACGTCCCCAGTAAACCTCAACCAGTTAGTTAGGTCCTAGGCCATGTAAGACTGGGCCTTTCCACTAGTTATTTCACAGTCATTAATTTTTATTAATCATTCATCTTTAGCCTAAAAGGGAATAAATGTGATAAGTAAAACTAGAAATGTCATTTTATTACAAGGTCCCATTCCCAACAGTAACATTATTCAATCAATTATTTCATTACCATTTACTTGTATGCGTTATTTTTTATCAACAATATAAATTCCTACCTGGTTTTTGTACTTTGGCAACACCATTTGTAAATCCTGCAAAATCATTCACGGTGACTCGGTGGTAGAGTCTGCTGCGAGGAGTCCCTAGTCTGATCTCAGCTAATGTGAGTTCGTGGCGGACAACTTCGTATCAGCGGGTATTGTCGTTTCCTCCCACATTCACATTCTACTAATTCTTTCACAATTATTCGATTCTAGCCTACAGAGTATAATATGGCTTGTTAAACTATTTTCTTATGCTCCCTTCGTCGGTTTAGGATAATTTATGCCTTTGATTTGTATGTTCCCCAATTTAATTTCAGCAATGAATTGAATATATTTATCGTAGTTTTCTTTTAGCTGTATGAGAGTAAACTGTTCCTAGCTGACCTTTTATATGTCCAAAAGTTAGAAAACCACTGATTTTATGGGACGTTAAATCAAGGAATTATTCTAATTTTTAATTTACTTTTTCTAAAAAAATAAAATTGCTAAAACATGATCTGTGGAGCTCGGCCCATAGTATGTCATTCTCTGCTATTGTTGTGAACTTTCCAGATTTTAAATGTATCCTTAAAGTGCGTATTGGAGCTCTTAAATCAATCTAACCTGAGTCGATCATAAAATAATAGTGGTTAAATGCTTTTAAATTTCACCACACGCTTAGTTTGACAGTTGAAGTTTTTCTTTGCACATGAACCACATGAAGTTTTGGTGTTGAGAAGCATCATGATGCAACTGGGAAATAACTTAAATTCAGAAGCAGCAAAGTTTGACATTAGACGAGACGGAAAAATAAGGTTTCCTTGTTTTGTTTCGTGAATCTTGGTCAAATTCTTGTCTCGCCTCGATTCTGGAAGATTTTTCGTCTCGTCCCGTTATTATTATTATTATTATTATTATTACAGTAGAGCATCGATTATCCGAAGTAATTGGGGGACATGGGTGTTCGGAAAACTGGTTTGTTCGGATAATCGAACTGTACATGTTTATTTGCCATGCGCGGAGCGGCACGCCTCAACTCTAAGCTGGCGCAGCTGTTGCTGTGAGCAGCTTTGATACTGCCGCTACTTCTACAGCCAGTGCCAAACCGACAGAAGTGTGCTGATTATTGAAACACAGCGACTGGCGGCTTGGTCGATCAGCAGCGCCTTATGAAGGTCCCATTAGAAGCAATGTTCCGCCAGCGGTGGCTCAGTGCGGCGACTACTGTGGGAAACTTGGTTTGGGAGTGAGGGGGATGATGGACGGTAGGGTAGGAGAGTAACAGGTGCGAGCGAGTACACAGTTCGGTTAAGCGGTCGTTCGGTTGACCGACGTTCGGATAATCGACGCTCTACTGTATTATTATTATTATTATTATTACGTACAAACATTATGTCCTGATTTATTTCTTTAATTTAATCTACAAGTTACCGTAATCCTTCCGCGTCAGAGAAGGTCTAGGAAAAGTGTGATATAACAGCATTTAAACAATATTTATTATTGGAATGTATTGTGTAATAATTTACGTTTCTCTAAACGTTGATATAGTTCTTCATTATGTTAATCATTTTATCAAATTGTAGTGTTTTTTTTTTTGTGTGTGTGTGTGTGTGAATTGTTTAACACTAAAACAGTGTTTAAGATCTATAACTTGGATTAACTAGTTGTTGCTCGTGATATTGAAGACATTTTTTGTCCTATCTCGTCTCGAATTTAAAAATGCAATTCTCTTCTCTTGGGCAATATTAATAGGAACTGATACACACTGACCACGTATCACCTAGATGAATGTGCTAAGTCTCAGCAGCTAGATTCTTCAGACCCTCTCTACCAAGGGCGCCGATCCTGGAGGGGGCAAAGCTCATGTGGGCCCCCATGTATTTTTATGAATATGTATATTTATATGTATTGTTATATTATTTTTCTATGAATATACAAATCCACATCTGATTGAGCCCCCCCCCCAAAGTTACAGAGAAATCGGCGCCCTTGCCCTCTACCACAAAAGGTCAATGTTTTTATATGTACTACGAATTTACCTGGAACCATTAGTACTGCCCTGCTAAGCGAAAAGGCCTTATCTCCATTTCACATACTTTCGAGAAAATAAGCAAAACGCGTTTTGGCTTAGGCTGTACGTTCAAATTTGTTGTATTTCAGTAAAACCTTATAATATATTTTCACGATCTAAAATTTGTGTGGTAATACAGTTAAATATTTTTGCTTATGAATTGCCACTTAAGGTCTATTTGCTTACTTTCAGTTATAGTTTTGAACATAAGGTAAACACTCATGACGTCATTACCCCCTACCTATTGGTCAAACCACTTCAATTTCACTTTAGATAAATGCAGAATTGTACTACGAACATTCCCATACCAATATCTCGATTTTCGAAAAATGTGGAGTTAAGGTCTTTTCGCTTAGGACGGCTGTAGCCAATGGAACATTTTTATTAAAAAATTACTTAAGAAGAATACAACGATATTGTATATCTGACATGTGTGAATTACTTTCATTTCTAATTGTAGCTATTTTGAGCAACGGTACTTAAAAGTGCATAATCTCTTGTGAAGAAGAAGAAGAATATATGTGGAGATAGATAAAATAATCATGTAATGAGAGTTGCTGTAACAAGATATAGTTATTTCGCGTTGCTATGACAACAGAAAAAAGATTTTTCATGGAGTTTTAAGAATAAAAGTTAATTGTGATATGCATTTGATGTGCTTAATTTCTCTTGCAATTATGAGTAAAAATTAAGATGCTGGATCGTGTTGACTTACTCGAACTGTGGGCAATAATTGTAACAGAAAGGTAAAATAATTTTAACGGTAAGTTAAAAATATAGTCTGAAACTTTACAAGTACAATCTTGTATTCTAAATTGTCCTCTTGACAATGTGGAATATGGTGTCTTAACAAATCTCTCCAAGGATACCGATACAAAAAGATCTTTGAAATCTCACAATCAAAAAGGGCGCCGATTTCTCTGTAAATTTAGGGGGCCCATTCAGATGCAGAAGGCATATAGATCTATGAGGATTTTAAAGACAAATTGTATTCAAATTATGTCAAATATTGTATATTCATAAATTCAATGCGGGGGTCCACATGAGTTTTTTGGAGGAGGCCCCCCCCCCTGGAATCGGCGCCCTTGCCAATCAATGAATTATTTTCAAGACGTAACAATTAGAACTTACATCATAGCAACGGGTCACCTAGAATTGATTTAAAAACCATAGCAACGGGTCACCTAGAATTGATTTACATGTATGGTTTTCTGGATGGTTTTCTGGATGATTGTTACGGCTCGGGTGGAATGCAACCATTTGGATCATGATTTCGGAGCTTACGCCATTGCCAGTCTTAAGTCCGTGTTGAGAAATGAAGAAAGTTACCTCTGCAAACAGGGAGGTGTAAAAAAGTTCACTTTATGCGGGTAGTGTTCCACTTACGATAGAGTAAGTGAGTATTGTTTTCTGATGGTAAATAAGGTCTATAATGAAAGCACACGGTGGCAAATTTTTAGTGTGCTGTAGCAGGGGTTCCCTGAGTTTACTATCATTTACCAAGGACCTCAAACTACTCATTTAATGGTTTGCAACCAACAGGTTAATTAACTAGCCTGAAACATACAGACTTCAGGACGAGGTAGTAAGTAACAGCAGAAGTGAAACTGTGAATGGAAGTAGTTGGAAGCGGTTCAAAGCATTATTCATGACTGGCCTTCGTACCAACTACTTGGGAAGTGTAGAGAGCCTACAATCATGTTCGTAGTGCTGTGGTCTCTATCTCCAATTCCCCACGTCCGCTGGATTCCAACTCCGGCTCTTTTCAGGACTAGGAGTAACGGATATTGTGATGTGCTTTTGATGACAGGACGCGTCAGCTGGCTATTATCAGACAGTAACCGGCCAGTAGTCGGTGGCGGATGACCTCTGGAAGGGGGCATTGGACTGATGTGGGAATGTGCAGACTGATAGTTGTTGTTGTAGGTCTCCAAGTGCTTTCTGTGTTACCATGACCATGACCGTGTGTGTGAGTTCCGGGGAATGTTAGACCATAACCAGTTGCACAGGCATGGCCGTGAACCATGGCTTTTCCACCTAGCTTTAGTAAAATTCCGCTCTGTTGAGGGTCAGAAAAATCTGAAGGTGTACAGTTCGCTCTTAACTGACAAGACTTGTTTAATTAATTAACGAACTTGGATGTGCGTGGTCTAGCTCCTACAAACAAGAACTTACCTGCAAACTATGACCATTCGTAGTAGTGAATACTTCATGATTTCCAGCACTGGCTTTAACCCGTTCAGTGCTTGGTAAAAAACATTCCCATTCTTGTCTTCTAGCGGACCAAATTCTAATCAATCTGAATTACCAGCAGTAGGGCATCTGATTTTCTGCCCTTCGTTGTTCAACCTTCAACTGGGCATCGCAGTTTTTCCAGATGCTAAAATCTAGACGTGGGATGGTTTTCTGAACTTGCTGAGTTTTATCACCCACCTTCTTCTAAACTTACTAATGTTGTTAGTCACCGTTTCTTCATCTTTTTCTTCCAAAACCCTGTAGATAGCTTCTCGTTAGTAGAAACTAACATATCATGACCGTGCATGTTCCTAGTAGACGAACTTAGGGCATTACTATGAGAAACCTGGAGAATAGACAGAGGTATGTGACCAGGACCAGGTACTGCGAGATCTGAGGGACACTACCCAAAAACAACTTTTGGTTTCTGTTATTTCAGAGCTTCAGAACAAGTCCAATTTGCCTACAGATCGATGTTGAATGTAATTCTTAAATATTTTTAATAAAATGTAGTTTTAAAAAAAGAGTTGATTAGTTTATGACATTCATTGCCCTTCTTTATATATAAAGATGAAGAAAGGTGTCTTCCAATTTCACAGACCGTCTGTCTTATCAGTCCTATTTTCGACTGAATTCCTTCGCACTTAGGTGCCACACCAAGTTTCATCAAAATTGTACAAGTTTTACGAGAGTTATCGTGAAACAGAGAGACGAACAAACAGACAGACACACAAATCTCAATAATAGTATAAAGGAAACCAAGAATGTTCTGTCGCTTTTTCACCAATCACCATGGAACATCGAAATGTCACATAAGACGTTCCTGGAAGATAAAAAATAGTCCCTATCAGCATCGACGACCTTTTGCCAACGTTCTGGAAGACTATAGATTCCATCGCGGAAGAACTTGCTGGGCCGTGAGGCGAAAAATGTATCAAGTGCATTTTGCACCTCTACTAGGGATTTGAACTGGCGTCCTCTAAGGAGATTGTCCAAAGAATGGAACAGACGATAATCAGCCGGAGCAATGTCCAGGTAGTATGGCGGATACATCCAAGGCGTAGAATGGTATTCCGGGTCATCTTGGCCATGTGAGGTTTGCGTTGTCCTATAACAGGAGGACCCCTTTGCGTTTCAGAAGTGCTGGCTCCAGAGTTTTGAGTTTTTCTTGAACACAGTTCAACTGCTTACAGTACACAGTCGCATTGATGCTCTGACCTGCTGGTAGCAGTTCCCGATGCACGATGCCGCGAGCAGTCACCAAACACACAGAAGGATCTTCTGGTGTAGTGCTGTTTCGGTTGTTTTGAAACCGGTTCATGGGATGCTAACCAATCACGACGGCGTCATGGAGCTTCGTACAGGACTCACTTCTCATCACATGTCCAACATCTTGTCCAGAAATAGCTCTTTCCTCAGACGAGACAGCAAAGAAACACAGGTGTCTGCTCGTGTTGCCTTCTGGCCAGGAGTCAAATCATGTGGGACCCATCAACCCAACTTGTAGTGGTTCCCAAGCTGATGGAGGTGCTGCCGAATGGCTTCTCCACTCACACTGAATTTTAGTCCCAGTTCCTCACGTGCCTGGCCACTGTTCGCCTCAATTGCTGCCTGAAGATCTTTATTTTGTACACGTGTTGATCTTCCGGTACGTGGTGCGTCTTCGAGTGTTTCGTCACCGTCCTTAAAACTTGTTAAACCACAGCTGCACTGTCCGCGTAGTCACGACACCCCCACCAAAGGGCTGGTATATCTTCCGCCCCGCTGCAGCGGTGTTTGACTCTAGTTTGAACTCGTACAGCATACACGCCCTTATGACGCTCTATGGAGGTCCCATATTCACTGTCCTTACGCAAATTCACGGTGTAACTGAACTGCCACAACGGGTAGTATGTTGGATATACCCACACCAACAACTGATCTTCGCCTCATCTCCATTCGCATTTAACTCACGGTGTGAGGGTCAATTGAGCACAGACCTCTACAAAAAGCGACCTCTATAGAAGCATTCAGAAGCATTATTCGAATTTTGGATATTTTAATGTGTTGTTTATAAAATATTCGTCCAACATGCGCCCCTACTTCTAGACCTAGTGGCCCTGGTGCTAAACCCTTTCCGACCGTACCTCTAAGCTTTATTTTAGAAAGGATTATTGCTTACATGTGATATGTATTTACATTTTATTCGTATGTTTTAATATTTACATCTAACATAAATACCATATTCACATTGAAGTGCTATGAATTTTATTTTGTTTATCACCACTCGGACTGTATCTCCCTCTTCAAATCAACTTCCAAATCGTCGTTTAGTTGCGTTATGTCTCCACTACATTCTGGTATAGAACAAACCCATCATTGGTTGAGTATTGTACGACAGGAAAAGGAAGAGTTGTTTCTGAAAAAAAATAAATACCTATGTTCTATTTAGCAATTTCTTTTATTTTCTTATACGAGTATACTACAAACCATTCATAATTTAGATAAGAATAGGCTGCTATGTTATTATTTCATTTATACAGAACTCCATTTACAAGTAGTTCGTGTCTAACTATTGGGATGTGCTATGGTTAGGAGTATAAATGCCAATGTTAGAACACGAACAATAATAGATACAAACTGGTAGGTAACTAAGTATTTGTTATATACTTAATACATAAATAAACTATATTTTCTAGCAGAATAAAAATTCCCCATTTATATTGGTAATGAATGATATAGTGCTATAAAATATAGTTTTTCTTGATTTTCTCAAAAACGATGCATTTATTATTATGGTAGTGTAAACGTAAGAAAGGGGCTCTCATTTACTCCTGAATTGACTCAAGCTTCCAACCGAAATGGGTTGAACAATTTTTCGTTAGGGTTCTTTCCCTTCAAGAAAGGGACCCTTGCCATTGGCAGTTTTGATATGTCCTTTCAGTGACATTAATAGTATCCTGAAAACATGGTTTAGTTGGTAGAAGGGCTACTTGGCTCTGATTATTTCGTTTAGAGCCGATTGGGTGAAATTCAAAATTCTTGTTTGGTTCATATATAGTTAAATGGTGTGATACAAGTAATATGTATTAGTATGCATCAGTATTTACTTTGGGTATGTGGAATGCAATGTGCATGTGTATAAATGAGTATGTAGATTTTTAGGAGTAAGGTGTGAGTGAAAGTATGTTATATTTATTGATGGACAGTGTATTGTTGTTTGTTTATTTATCTCTTTGGTCCGTCATAATAAGTACGTTACTCCTTAGTGAAGAATTTCATAGTAGTTTCGTACCGTAATTACTTAGTACATAGCTTATATTTAACAATAATAGTGCAAAAACATGATTAGCACTACAAAGAATATTCAGTCGTGAACAGGTTGTTTTCGTACTACTAGCGCCACCGCGTCCGAATTTAATATCATTTGTTGCTAGTGTTCTGTTACTATAATACTTAGTGATCTGGTTTATACGAAATTGACCTTTCATTTACAATTAACTAGGAATGAATACTAGTTTACACCCATAAAAATGGATTTTTAGGCAATTCACATCGCAAGCTACCTTTCTGGAAAAGCACGATCATTTATATAACTTAGTAATCAGAATAATATAATAATAAACTTTGCGTTCCCACTTAACTGGAAGTTTTGTCTATATGGTATTACCTTTGTCGCCAGGTTGCATTTACGAATCATGTTTATCCGTTGCTTTCTATAAGCAATTGCATTGTTGACAGTTTTCTGATATATAGTTGTATGCTATTCAGAACATTGAACTTTCATTGCATACAGAATAATTTTGAATCCGTGAATTGAATTATACCGTAGTTTGTTACGAAAGAAATTCATATTCAGTTCATATAGAATCATACGGGTTAATTAATGGATTATGGTAATTGCTGACTTTAATGTAGTTGGTTAGACTGCTTTGAACAGTCTTGGGCTTATCGAGAAAGTATGGGTGTCTAAAAATAAATCGACGTGGTAGAGAAAAATAAATAAATAAATGAAAAGTGAGTAATTATTATATTATTAATATATGTGTCCAGTGGTAAAGTTTGCTAGGAAGTATATATATATATATATATATATATATATATATATATATATATATATATATATATATATATATATATATATATATATATATATACATATATTAGTGCATTAGTTCTCACGTTAGGATTTTATATGAGAGTGGTGCGATACGTAAAAACGATGGAGGGTATTTTCACTTAGTGGCTCGACATTTCCATAGTAAATATACCGATTAATTGACCAAACTTCCTGACAATACTAACGATAGCCATATAGCAAACGATCCCAGATATTTCGCAGTTAATCACGTAACAGAATAGCTGTTTGCAGAATTAGTACTGTTTAAATATATGTATTTGGCTTGCATCTATGATAATACTCTGCAATTTTGAATTTTTCTCACATCACCCGACCAAACCCAGTTCATTATCATTTGTAGAGGTAGCGAAGTGGACAGGATCAAATAATCTAGTAAATCTATTACAGTAGACTCTTGTAATACCGTACCAAGGCATTTAAACCCCAACACCCATGAATTTTCACTTCTTTTATTACTAGTGTATAGTGTTTGAAATTAGTTGAAACTTCAAAGTTGGTACCCTTGCAGATTGGTAGCTACTAGTAAGATTTGGCAGACAACTTACTAGTACAAAATTTATTTTATTTAAAGTTTTTTTTTTAAATGTGGCAAATCCCTGTTAGGATTTCTTCTGTTTTATTGACTTTAGTCTAGTTTTCCATACTTTCCTTGGAACTCTTCTAGTTAAGATACTACACTGACACTTCCGGTAGTGCCGGAGTCTTCAAGGTCTCAGCCGGATACTGCGCGAAGTGAGATTTCCATAAAGCCATTGTCTTTGTGTAAATCTCGCTCTGGACACGGACTAGCTGTGGATTTGGAGATATTTATTTTAGGCTACGCATTTTAGTAGGCCACTTTTTTTTGAATAAAAAGTATATTTGGCTGTCGATTGTTGTATGTCTAAATTTGACCACTTATCTTTGTAGTTTTAGTATCCTAGATTATTTCTTTGGCACCGCTTTTCTCTCTCTTCTCTATCTATTCCTCTATTCTCTTCTTCAATAGTCTTTTTCTTTAATTTTAATCTCCCCCCGAGTTTTGAACTTGACATATATCCATCATCTAAAATGTATCGTTTGAACCTGAATTACCAACTCAGATATCGCGAGATACGATTCGTAGATGTATTCATTGATGCGAAGTATGAAGTAGATGTTTTCCACCATATTGACAGATTGCAATAGCAAGCGATGGTCCCGTCTACGATTAACTTTGCTTTCGTTTCCTTCCATCATTATCCGTGTAAAATCTTCCGTCAAATTATTAGCTATTCCTACATTTGTTTCAATTGGTAACGCTGAAGGTAATGGTTGTCGTAGTTGTTTGGGCCCAAAAGTATTATCAATATATTTTGCTTCATTTATAACTATATCTTTTGTGTTTACGTGCCTGCCTTGTATATCAAATATCCACTATTTTAAATAGAATACTTGAAAATATGAATTTTATCGTTATGCGCGGGAAATTGGACGGACTCAGGGTAAAAGGTAACAAGTCATTTTTATTCATTTTTCAGGAGAGCCAAAAAACTAATTGGAGTATAGTAAAAACACCTAAAGAAATAATTTAAAAATGTAAAATTTTTACAATATGTTTCGTTGTAAATGCTTTGAAGTTACGAATTGGAATTTTACTCTTACCAACATTATTAACGATATTATGTAATATTAAGTGACTTATTCCCTTCAGTTCAATTACATATTGATAGAGTAAAAAAGGAACAAGTCATCATCATATTCAATTAAAATAACATTATTTCTAATAGAACACTACAGAACTGTCGCGTTAGACTACATAAAAGTTTACATTGATACATAATTTGTTACTAAATGTACAAAGTGACCAGAATATTGTTAGAACGTTTTCAGTAATATCACATTGTTCCCATAGATTGGCACGTATTTAAAAATAATAAAAAGGAATTGGAGCGCACACAGTTGACATTACTGTTCAACATCTTTTTTATCGTATATTGCAAGACTTCATCTCATCGCATCAGTACCATCGGTTGCTAAACATTAAAAAACAAAAACGAATTTTAACACACGCGGCTCAGACGGGTTAGCAGTAACGCTTGAAAATTCCGGATACTCGTCGAGGTTTTCAACTATTATTTCTCACTCGTCCCAACCGCGTGTGTTCCAGTTCCTTTTTGTCTTTTTAATATTTAACAACCAATGGTGATGATGCGTTGAGATGAAGTCTTACGACACACGAAGAAAAATAGTTTGTCAACTATTATTTTATTGGAATATAATTTCTAATCTTATATAGCTTTTGCAATATAAAAATTATGATGAAAATAGTGAAGTTATTAATAAGTTTACTATTAATTTAATGAATAACATACTTTCTAACTTTGCAGTCCTTACAAAGTACTAAAAATAATAGTCAAGATTCTGCTTAGAAATGTTTATATTGTTAAGTATGCCTGCGTGCATACCGACCAATAGTACATTTTCAAAGAAACTCCTTCCGTTTATATTAAAATTAGAAATAATATGATGAGACTGTAAGGAGCTAACTACAAACTTTCCCCCATCAACTGCGTTTATTCATTATCTTCAGAATCAAGCAGTGGATCTTGCACATTGGTTCCAGTAGCTAAACCTGTGTAGAAGTCATGAAATATTGGTGGAATATAAGGCAAAAGAGATAACAAATCTCTCTTTTTCTCTGCTAAGCTTGGCAATAATGCACTGTAGCACACTCGAGGTTCCAAAGTGAGATTCTTTATACGTCGTCGAGAAAGGTCCATAACACAGAATCTGTCATCATTGAATGATATTTTATAATATAGCTTCAGTGGTTCGTTACGAAAATAACGGAGCCACTTCACAGACTGCCATACAAATTTTGCTCCCTCATCGTTTGCTTTCATCATCTGCAGCTCAGTTTTTGCTAGTGTGGAGAAGTCAAGAAAATCGTCTTGGGCCATTTCAATTACTTCAAAAG
The DNA here is from genome assembly GCF_964235325.1 of Thermobia domestica. Classification (NCBI taxonomy): domain Eukaryota; kingdom Metazoa; phylum Arthropoda; class Insecta; order Zygentoma; family Lepismatidae; genus Thermobia; species Thermobia domestica. Next base: position 92,845,412 of record NC_137464.1, on the reverse strand, counting down.
GATTCTTTTCTTGGAAGCAACTCTTACTAATTGTGCATTGGTATCCTTTTTTAAGTTTTTCGATCTTCCAATGGTCAGAGTCACACTCCATCCTGCAGTGTCCTGGTACGAGAAACTTGTGATCCAAAATGTTTATGTGAGTTCTTTTGTTCGTAAGAGATACATTGCCACAAATGGAGTGGTTTTATTTTGTCCATAGCAAGAGCCACTGTAAAGCACTACGTGATCAATGTCCTTTGGTAATGCTGAAATAGCCTTTGATACACAAGAAGAAATCTTATTTGCCCCTCTTTTTCCTACGGTTTCATACCACACATAGCATGAAATCTTCTCTTTCTTTAGATTACGAACAGTTAAGTTATATACCCGGAGTTGTAATTTGTAGAACGCAGTTGATGTTTGTATGCAGGGTATGGGAAGACACTGTTGAAGATCGAAAACAAGCACTGTCTCTTCTTTTGCTAGTATTTTATCTGTGATTTTAGTCTCATAAGCTAATTCTGCCTCTGTATGATGTTTTCTTGCTGCTTTAATATTTCTTCCTCATCTTCACTCAAAGCATATGTAAGCTTAATTTTAAATGCACCACAAGAAATGCATGTGTCCCTTTTGGGGCTTTTAATGGCAATATTCATATTATGGAAGATATTCACAAAAAATTAATAACCAACAGGAATTTGTGTCTGTGTCCTGTATTTCTTATACACCTCAGCTAATGGCATATACGGTGGTAAGTACTTTTTACTAGTTTCTTTACGATAATAATGGCTTTCATGTACTGGCAAAGAATTTAGAAAATCACGATTTTTTCTTAATCTGTATGAGTTTATTTTATTTGGAGGAGAAAGTTTGCCTCGCTTGTCAGGAGTCACTGTACATCCTGGAGATTTTTGCTTTTGTTAGCAAATAAGCCACATAATTTTGCGTCTCTCATCAAACACTTTCAGAAAACACGACTTGCTCATTTTACATTCTTTCCATTTACGGAGACATGGTATTGATAAGTAACTATTCTTTTGAGTTTTACGTCCCACGGTTATGCCGGCTAGGCTAAAGGGGAAAGTAACTATTCTGTTTTATTATGGGGCCGCGATGGCTCAGCGGTAGAGCGTTCACCTTTTGTGCATAAGGTCCCGGGTTCAAACCCTTCTCCCGCCAAGTGAGCTTTGTGGTGAACAAACACCGTGTGCGTGGGTTTCCTCGGGATTCTCCCTTTCCTCTCACTTTCCTCATTCCACCATTTCATTCATTTCTCATCTTCACCATCTCCTTTAGCCTAGCCAGCATAACCGTGGAACGTAGAACTCAAAGATTTCATTTCATTTTTTTCTGCTTTTCTGGTGTGTCTCTTCTCTTTCTTGAAACTTTCAGGCAAGGGCGGATCAAGGACGGGCTTCTGGGTGGGAAGACGTTGGATTGTAATACTGAAACTTAGAGCTACTTTTAAGAGCTCCAAACTCTGGGATGGGTTTTATTTATATATAAAATAATAAAGTTTCCTCTTCTGAGGGGGGAAATCGCCCCGATCGCCCCCTGGATCCGCCCCTGCTTTCGGGGAACTAAAATCTATTAAGGCTGACAAAAAAACATGATCTACGGTCGCGAGAACCCATTTTGTAATAGTAATTTTCTGTTTACATTTCATACGGTATTTTCCTAACATAAAAGATCTTTTCGTGACATATATTCCACTTTCAGTTACGTAACCCTGTCCTGTATTTCTGAATAGCTTCCTATTTTTCTTATTTCTCTATCCTTGCTTTAACACCTTTTCTTGTACTGGCACTCTTAAACTCATTTTCTTCTTGCAGTGTTCTCACTTCCTCAACCTTTGGTTCGTAAACAGGATCATCACTTTCGTCACTACTCAAGACATAATACACACTTCCTTCCTCTTCAGTTTCTTTCACAGTTTCATGCTGCAGTTCCGAAAAAAAAAAATATTATTTTCGAGGTACGATTGACAGTTCTAATTCCACACTGGATGTAATAGGCTGATGTGTACCTTTGGTAGGTTTAGTTAGCTTAATTTTTTTAGCCATAAAATTCAATTTTCTTCTAAGAGTTTTATTTACTGTAGAAACCGGTGTTTCAATATTACTTTCTTCATCATGTTTTGTTTTTACCATTTCTAAAACTTTCCTCCATCTTGAATACATTGTTGCTGCAGTAGATTTTAGTCCTGCCCGCATTCTACCACAATCAAACTGAATTGGGAAACATGAAGGAATAAGTCACTATACTCACAACCTGCAGTCAGTATTTTTAATACAAACTCCTCGGAGTAAAAGGTAACAAGTCATCTTATTCCTCTTTACCCAATGTGGAATCCATTGTAGCTTAATTATTCCCTTTTGCACGTCCCTTGTACTTGTTTTTGATCACGTTTTTTTCATAGTGCTTTTCATACAAAGAAGCGCCATTTAAAACACTACAACTTTGTGTTAAAAACCGAAAATTGAAAAATAGTGACTTGTTACCTTTTACCCTGAGTCCGTCCAATTAGTTAATTTGAATTTGTACTATAGGTCGGATTTTGAATGTAAAGTGTTGCAACCAACCTACAAATTCAATTTGTCGGGGTTATTAATTTGAAAGATTGAATAATTAATGAATATATATATATATATATATATATATATATATATATATATATATATATATATATATATATATATATATATATATATATATATATATATATGTGTGTGTGTGTGTGTGTGTGTGTGTGTGTTGAGATATGAACAGTCCTTGGTTGCCACGGTTCCGATATATCCGATAAATATAAAATGTAAATATTAGAAAATGCCGCCGCACGTTGGATATTCTTGTCAATCTGTGTGACACTCTTGAGTAACATATGTAAGAATTAACATTAGCTGTATTACACTAACTGCATGCAGCATGGGTTTAAGGCAGGTCAACGTAACCCTAGTGTACTACTGAATCTATCCTCAGACCAGTAAACTGAAATCCTACTGTATGATTACATTCTGATTCCATCCCTACTATACAAATCCTAAAACCCAACCAGTGTTTCCACCTCTGTAATCGTGCTCTCCGCGACGAAGATCCTTCTAAACTTGAGAAATTCTAGTTTCTCGTCTTTTTTTCATAAGTTGTGCGAATTTAACCATAAATGTGCTTATCTAAAAGTATAAGGCAATAGTGATTTAAACCTGGTCAAGAAACTAGTTAATCAATTGGAATGACCAGAGAAATAAAATAGTCACCGTGATGGTAGACACGAAACTTTGTCCTTGTAATCCAACAGTGGGAGGAATGTATTCATAAGTATATCTACAGACAGAATATGTGTCGGTTACCATTAGTAACCTAATCTCGTATGTGTATATGAAAAATTAAAGTAAAGTGAAATGTTTGGACACCAGAAAAGGGTGCTTTGCGCTAACTACGAAAGAGGACTCGTAAATTTACTCAAAATCTTTATATATGAGAAAAGACTCATTTAAACCCTCATATATTTTTTTCTTTTTTCTTCTCTCTTCATTAAGTTAATATTATTAATATATATATATATATATATATATATATATATATATATATATATATATATATATATATATATATATATATATATATTAATTAATATATATTTAATTCGTACCATATGTTCCAAAAATTAAGTGAATATATATGATTGAATGTGAATGTGATTTCACATGTAGATTGATACATTCATATGTATGTATGTTCATAATAATTTATGTCTAATTCTAGAATAGATGTAATAAATGTTCACCAAATTGTAGTTAGATAGTTTCTTTTACATTATTATTACCCATGTCAATACGCTGTCCTGTATGTATGTGAGTGCGTGAATGAAGGACAAATTTAGTTTTTAAGTAGTAGCATTTAATATCGATTTACTGTGATAATATTCATACAGGGTGGCGCACGAAATGATTCACCATTTTTTTTTTTTTTTTATCGTTTCAGGGGAACAAGAAATCGCAATGTACACTTTTACAGCAGTAGCAGTACAGTTTGGAGAAACAGTTGAAGAAGAAATTGACATCTAACTCACACTGCCGCCGCTAGAGGGCTAGTTTTCAAGATGGTTGACAAGAGCAGACTGACCACAGAGCAGCGCTCAACAATCGTGCTTTTGTTCCATGAATCAAAAAGTGTTATTGTTGCTCAAAGATGGTTTTGAGAGAGGTTTAATACCTGATGGGCTCCCTCCAACAAAACCATCCACAGACTGTATGAAAACTTTCAGAGGGAAGAAACAATATTGGAGCCGAAGCCTTCTCGACAGAAGCCTGTGTGTTCGCCCCAGAATATTGAAGCTGTTAGAGTTGCAATACAGAGAAAGTCGACAAGAAAGGAAGCAGTGCAACTTGGCATGTCAAGACGTTCGGTTCAACGAATTCTGAAGAGTGACCTCCATTTTTATGCATACAAGATGACTGTTGTGCAATGACTCACAAATGATCACACGCAGCGGAGATAAGTGTTCGCGCAATGGGCAGAGAGTAAGCAACGAATCCTTCACAACGTTTGGTTTTCTGACGAAGCACAGTTCCATTTGAACGGAGTGGTCAACAAACAAAATGTGCGTTTTTGGGCCAATGAAAATCCACTGTTGATTCATAAGAAACAACACCACGCTCCCAGGATTACAATGTGGGTTACAATTTCCAGCCATGGACTGACTGAGCCATTCTTCTTCGAGGAAACAGTAAACAGTGAGCGGTACTTGACTATGCTCCGGGATGACTTTGTCCCGCAGTTGCTTGCTATTGCTTTGCCCATCAACACGCAATGGTTCATGCAAGATAGAGCCAAAAAGCACACTGCGAATGTTGTCTTGGATTTCTTACATGAAATTTTTCACATTCGATTTCCAGACCACTTTCTGATCGATTTCCAGACCACTTTCATGCTGGACAATCTTGGCCACCTCATAGTCCTGATCTTAACCCATGTGATTACTTTTTGTGGGGATATTTGAAGGAAAAGATTTTTCCGAAAATCCCAACAGTTTGGTAGAGCTCAGACGATTTCTTGTTCAGGCTTGCAGTGAAATTGATGAAAACATGTGTCGTCGAGTAGTGAATGAACTGTGTTCGATTAAATGCAATTCAAATCAACAATGGCAGCCACATCGAACATGTTTTGAATTAGAACATTTCTCCACAGTACACTCTTTCTTGTGACGTGCATTTCTTTCTGTTCTGATTGTGAATAAAGTTTTTATTTAAAAAGAAAATGGTGGATCATTTCATGCGCACCCTGTAATAAGTGTGTAATAGCATCTCATATGTGTTAGTGTATGAGGAAGGTTGTGAAAGATAACCGATTCTAAAATAGTTTAAATCGGCTCTAGGAGAAAGCCAAAATAACAGGATGAGTCAAGCTAACGACAGTCTTCTCAGAAATCTTAAAACTTCTATTTGTGGAAAATATACACTTTGATTTTTTTTTCCTTGGCTGATTCAAATGCGTGTTCGTTCTTGACTTAGAAGTTCAAATACTGGATACAGATTATTCAACATTTCGAAACAATAGACAATTAAATTAAAACTTTTCGTCACTTGGGCTGGGTTAGGGCAACTCCCACTTGCGTAGTTGCCTGGATCCAGGTCAGGGTCGTATGAGGGAACATGTGTCTCTTTCGGATCACTTCAGAATTGATCCTCAAGTAATAGTATTTGGATATGAATTACCTCTCAATAACTATTAGAGTTTCTTCATCATATCCCCATATGTATCCAGTAATTCCTTTTCCTCTAAATTCCTCTACCTTTCTTCTTTTCCTCCTTTCCTCCTTCTTCTCTCCTACCTTCTTCTTCTCCTTTCTCACTCTTTCTTTTCCTATTCCTAATAAAACTGAAGAGGGGTCGTGACTGGGAATTGTCGCCATAGACACGTTATTAAATTGTTTTGATGTTTCTCTTCGGAAGTCCGATATGAATTAGTAAATCCTATAACAAGCACCTGAAGGTAGAATATTAACATTCATTTATTTTAATTTTATATTTTGACTGAATTATCAAAATTACAATTCAAAAGATTAGCGACTCTCCTACCCACTCACGAAGTTTTTCTCTTCAAGCTTTCATCGCCAAACACAACATTTCTGTGTGTCGTCAGGCTCCCTATTCACTCGACATGGCTTATATGACTTCCAGTTATTTAACAAGCTGAAAATGCCACTAAAAGGGACCCGATTTGAGTCAAGAGAAGACATCCTGCAGAATGCGTTGTCTTCTCTTGGCACGGTTGCTCACCATTCCAAAAACTGCGTTTCAAGAAGGGTTTCCAACAATGTCGAGAGCGCTGGAAGAAGTGTATGAATTATCAAGGAGACTAGATTGAAGAGGAGTAGTGATTTCCAAGTCAATAAATGTATGTATGCCAATCAAAGGTTCGATACTTTTTGAACACACCTCTTGTATATCAATTTTGAGCATTAAACAAAAATTAACGCTTAAGAGTTAATATATATATATTGCTATATATCATTAACTACCCTATGTACTGTTATCTTTGTTAGTGTCGTAAAGAATAGCTTAATGAAGGTACACTTCAGTATCTGTTTCACCGTAATAAGTAGCGTTGTTCTCATACAGCGTCCATTTTTAGATTTACAAATTCATTTTCGCAAGAACTATGAGTTTTTACATTCACCTATGGGGTAATTTTATCAGCTTATTGAGATCTATAGGTTGGTATGTCTTATATCTTTGCATTTTATTTTTTCGTTAAAAGCTAAGAATAGTGTAAAATTTTCTTTAAAAACGTTGACTTTCAGAAATGTTTAACAATTTCTTAAATTTTCTGGTTAATTTAACAATAATTGAGCTACTAGTGTTACCATGGAAATTAATTTCTCTGCTTGCGAGACCTGACTAGGAGTGTATAACTTTAAGCGTTGTAAATTTCGTTATAAACGTTATGATATTACTGTTATTGTTGTTAGTGTTAATAATATTTTTGTTTACAAAGGGATACGGAAAAGGACATAATGACAAACAAAACCGAGGCTCCCATATAGGAAGAACTACTGAAGAATCACCATTCTCTCCGCAAGACACACCATCTTTGCCTGCAAGAGAAAAGGCTTCTTCGGAGAATCCTCGAGACACTGACTTAGGTGTTCTCTGTACTGATCCTAAGAAGTCGTCACCAAAGACTTTAGAAGATCGCGGAGAATACAGATGTCAGACCCGAGCAGAATATAACCTCGAAATAGCCAAGATTGTACCAAACCGCCAGCTTTCCAGACCAAGAACTAAAAAGAATTTGCACGAACGTCTTAGATATCCACTCTCGTCCTGCCATTTATTTTCTGTTTACACAAACTACTTAACTTCAGTTGTTATGACTCAGAAGTTTTTAGTACAGCAGCCAACTTCGCCAGGGACTGCTGAAAGAGTTGCAGGATGTCTTGTTGTATCTTCTGTTCCATTGAATTTGCCGTATTCTTGTAGGATGCTCTCTTTCACTTGCTCAAACACTTGTAAAGTTATGAGGCCCGTGAACTCTTGCTATTACTATGATCTCCGTCAGAGCAACATGAGACGTTTTCCAAGAATCGATGCATTTACGATCTTAGATGTTCATTTCCAATATCAACCAGGGAAAATACGTTTGCGGTTAGAACCAGGAGCCTGTACTCTTCCACAGCTCATAGACGCTGGTCACAGCAACCGCTCAATTGAACGTCCATGGAGAACAGGGCTCTGTAAACGAGATCATAAACTCCAAGTTGACATTTGCAGCTCTGAAATCCAGAGGCATTGCTTCTTGAGAGCAACTGACATAGAGTACAAGGATCTCATCGTCAATGCAAGACCCTTTTTAAGGATACGGAATCAGCTGATACTTGTAGCACCTAGGTTTGTGACTTGTGTTGCAGTACTTGTTGAAGTCCATTTAACTGACACGGTCAGCTGCATAACTATCCGCAGATGTTCAGCTGAAAGTCGTCTTGAACAGTCAACATTACGGTCATTCAATGTAATGTTGTCAACGGCAACTGCTAACACAGTTTGTAGAGCTACTAGAAACAATCAGTACCAAGTGTCAACGCCAGTCAATGGAAGTATTTCGGATGTCACCGGTTCTGTCCCGTCCACGGTAGTCATTTCTGCTGACAGAGAAGGCGCCACTGTATCAACTGACAGAATTGCAGCAATAAATGATTCTGTAGCCGAGGATGGAAACCCGATGTTTGAAGAAATATTAGAATCTTCTGGTTATCAAAAACACCATCTCCCCGATTCGCTAGAAAAGCTTATCTTCAAATGGGACGCTAGGACCAGGAGTAATTTCTCGAAGCAAGTGGCCAAGCTTCATAAAAAAGTTCGAAAAATCCAAGCACGGGAGGCTGAAAAGCTTTCAACAGAACTTGAAGGATACGGGCGTTTGGTAGAAAATTGGCTTAGAAATAGGGTGAGCACTGCTGTAAACGAACTACGTCCGTTCCTTTTGTCAGAGATCGTACAAGAAGAAGAGAAAATTCATATTTTAAAACGGAAATTAGTAGAAATTGAAAATTTCGCCGCTAAATTAGTTGAATTTGAAAAGAAACGTTTAGAAAAACTAAAATCATGTTCAGAGAGCAGTGCAACGATTTGGAGAAGATTAGTGCTCTTTTGCTGCAGAAAATGATTGATTCTCAACTTCTTGGACATCTGTATAGGATATATATAAATGGTACAATTGTATCTTTATAGTTTTGTCAATGTATATATGTGTTAATTGTTTTTTTTAAAAAAACAAAGGAAAAATTAAAAAAAAATAAAAAAATAGAAAATACAAAAAAATATATAAAATTTCAAAAATCATAAAAAAAACAAAAAAAATAAAAATACAAAAAAATAATAAGTTTGTAATGCACTCCTATGTGATGTATATAATATAAATATTTGTAAAATGTCCTAATGTGTATTATATTGTAAATGTGTACATACTGTATATAATGTAAATATTGTATATAAATATTGTATATAAATGTAAATATTGTAGATAAATGTAAATATTGTAGATAAATGTAATATAGTCTTTTGTAAATACATGTAAATATGTACATAGTTAAATATGTCTTTTAATTCCAATTTTTATTTCTTTTTCCTTGCCAGTCTAAGTGAGTATCGAGGATATACCATCCTTCGGGACGTATTGAATAAAGATGTTAAAATCAGTCCGCAATACAATACAGGGTGTTCCATAAAGGTGGAGCACATTATAAATCCAAGTATTTAAGACTGAAAGAAAGAAAATAATCTAAAACAGTACGAGTACATAATGCATAATTAAAGGACAAGAGCTTATGTAGTGCCGAAATTTTCAATCAGTTTTCAGTTTTTGAATCTCTTAAATATTCATTTAATCTGATCGCATTTTTAAAACGCGATATATGAATTATTAGACCTAAATGAAGAATTAACTACACTACTACGTAATGAATCAGTGAAATGGGTTTTACTCTTTGTTATTTCTTTCTCTCTTTTTATATTAAAAAAATTGATCACTTACTCAGCTGTAATTAAATATTTGGAACTTAATATCTTAAATAAGAAAAAGCGAGTAGAGCTGTTTTGTGTGTGTCTAGTGGCGAATTGTGCAATGAAAAATTGAGTAGATACATAACATTAGACACACGCATATATCTATCTATCTATCTATCTATCTATCTATATATATATATATATATATATATATATATATATATATATATATATATATATATATATATATATATATATATATATATATACAGTGGCAGATCCAAGGGAGGAGCTATAGGGGCGCTCCCTTGACGCTCAGGTATATACTGCATTAAATGGGGTTCAATCTTGCTTTACATTGGATAAAGCTGCAAATTATGGTTTAGCCCTTCCCTTGATCATATCCTGGATCCACCACTGTATATATATATATAGGTCTATATACCACCATTAGTCTGCCAATAGACCACCGCAATCAGCAAATAGGACACTTTCATAAAAGTAGATAATAAAAAGTGGTCTTTTTGCTGACAAATTTCCGCAACTAGACCACTTGCAAATTACTATATATATATTAGACCTATCTATATATCTATTGTATATATTGGAGGAACAACATTCTATACTCAAAGAAAAAGAATAAACATATATAACAAACAGCACTGAAAACTCAAAACTACAATATCTATGAAATATCAGGATTCATCAGCGCCGAGCTTTACGTAGGGCGAACCAGGCAACTGCCTGGGACCCCCTCATGTCAGAGTACTACCGTACTCTTGATTTTTTAAAACATTAATGGTCAAGTGTGCCATTTATTAAAGTTACGAAGTTTACAAAATCCTAATCAACCCGATTACAGTTGTATAAGTAGCCCATCTGTAGGACATCCAACATGCACTATGAATAAAAGTATTCCCATTATCCCTCCATAAACGTCGGATTTCAGCCCACCAAACACGGCAAACTGCTTAAAAAAAAAAAACATCAACGTTTGGTACAATTTCATTAGTTGACAGTGGCGGGCAAGGGGCGACCGGCCATAAATTGCCTAGGTTAATAACGTTGCCTAAATCTGCTATCCTCTATCTATATATCTATTCAGTGTATTAGTAAGTCCTGTTACCCCTCAATTTAACCAGTAGTATCCTTGTAGGTAGATGAATACGGTTGTAAAATTCAAATAGTTTTTTTTTTTTTTTTTTTTTCTGATCAGCCTTGCAGAAACGACACTTTTCAGCAATGGTTTAGCAACGTAAAACTAAAACAATAAGTTCATTTTCCAATACTAGCTGACGTTGCTTATGGTGTAAAGGCAATGAAGGGGGGAAAATCACATTCGCAAGGATCAAAGTTCGCTGAAAACTATTTTATCATAAGGTGTTACATTCAGTGACCTGCAATAGTAGCAAAAATAGTTTTATTTTTTTAATGAGTTGCTGACGAAATTTTTGGAACAGCTTTCTCTGCTGGTATAGTAATTAGCGCGTGCCGCCGGGTTCGATTCTCACTGGATGTTATTAAAAATTTGAACGCATTACAATGGTTCTGATTTCACCTTAATCTGTACCTCTATGTCTTATATAGCTTCATGGCTGAAAAGGGACAGTAAACGTCAAAGAAATTTTCGAAGTATTTTACATAAGCGTTTCATAATACAGTCAGAAATGCCCGCAGGATTTATTCTAAGGGATGCAAAAGACTGACATATTCGTAAAGACGCGACTATACACACTGTGATGCGAAACAATTATTATTGACGGACACTAAATATTAACTACAGTAAATATATTAAATACTATAGTGAGTGAGTAAGGAAATTATTATCTTTTGGCATGTATTTCGAAGAACCGAACCCCTTTCGAAAACGTAGGAGGAGCAATTGCATTTTGCTGTGTAATGCCTACGATGTAATGCAGACACTCATACACACAGAAGAAACTCGCAGAATAACCTCCTTCACAATGTCAGACACAAAATGACAAAATGTATTTAAAAATCGTTCTTGAATGGCATGCTATAAGAATTTAATGTGCTATAGAGGGAGCTTCAAAGGTGATTCAAAATAAATAACAACAACAACAACAACAAGGTAGCGGTGTTTCTGACTGATTGACTAGACTGACAATCTTGTACAGACAGAATTCCGAACGTCTTTTGAGGGGTACTACACGGCGAGTCCTCCCCGATAAACACCACCTTTACGAAGACACTTATATGTCGGGTGGGCAGGATTACGTGCTACAGTGAAATTTAGGGCTGTGTCGGTGGTAGTTCACTACCAGAAGGGCCACCCCTACCGAATTGGTCTAAATGGAGTAGCCAGACGAAGAGTGTTCTGGGAGAAGGCAGCAGTTCTCCAGTAGCCAAGTTGGCGGAAATCATAGTGATTGGTACGGCAACTTGGACATTAGTCCCAGGCGTGGTCAGAGTGACTTTAACGGCTGGGATACTGCGGGGTGGAAGGCAACGGGAAACCACCACTCTATTTTCCCTAGTTTGCTGGCAGCAAAAAGAGAACATATGAACAATGGTCTTTCGCAGGTCAAAATGTAGTTCCGGAGGTAAAATATCCCCCCCCATTCGGGTCTCCGGGAGGGGGATGGCTTGGGAAGGACTATTGGACGAGAAAGTAATAATGGGGGGAAGACAAACAGAGAAAAAAAGACAAGGAAGAGCAAAAGGTTTAGGATAGGGACATGGAACGTACGTACGTACTATGTTACAGGGAGGAAAATTAGAAAATCTTAAAGAAGAAATGAAACAAAATAATTTAGATTTGGTAGTAGTTCGTGAAGTTAGATGGGAAGGTAATGGGGTATTGAACAGCGAAGGATATAGAATGTTTTACTCAGGTAATGAAAAGGGCGGTCATAATGGCGTAGGAATAATTCTTAAATTAAAGGAGAAGGTAGTGAAAGTAGAATTTATTGATGATAGAGTTATGATGTTAAGACTTAAAGGGAAAACGAAGGATCTAGTGGTGATACAGACATATGCACCGACGACTTCGCATGCAAATGAAGAAGTAGAGGAAAATTATGAGAAAATAGAAGAAATTATAGATAGGGAGAAGAAGGGTGCATGCATAATTCTAATAGGAGATTTCAATGCAGTTGTGGGAGAAAAACAGGAAGGTAGTATCGTAGGCAAATATGGTTTAGGCGAAAGAAATGAAAGGGAAGAGGGACTGGTGAATTTCTGTAGGCAGAATTCACTAGTAATTGGGAACACTTGGTTCAATCAGCACAAGAGAAGAAGATATACATGGAAATCACCAATAGACGGCGGAAGATATCAGATAGACTATGTTATGATTCAGGACAGGTATCGGAATAGCTTAAAGAACGCGAAGACCCTTCCCGGGGCTGATATTTTCTCTGATCATAATCTTGTGCTGGCCGAAGTAGATATTCAACTGAAAAATGTAGGCAGAAGAAAAGTAGGTAACGAAGTGTTGAACACTGAAAAGTTGAAAAACAAGGAAATAAGAAATATTTTCGCTGAAAAATTCGAAGAAAAATGTTCAAACGAGGAAATGATAGGCGCAGGTAGTAACGCACGGTGGGAACATATTAAACGTTGCTTACAGCAGGCTGCAGAAGAAACAGTAGGTTACCGCGAGCACAAAACTGCTAAGAAACCATGGGTTACGGAGCAGATGTTGCAGAAAATGAGGGAGAGGAAGATGTGGAAACAGGTTGATACAGAAGAGGGCAGAAAGATGTACAGAAAGTTAAATAATGAATTACGAAGAGAAACACACAAAGCGAGGGAAGAGTTTTACAAAAGAAAATGCGAGGACATAGAAGAATTAGAAAGAGTTGGGAAATATGAGGAAATGTACGAGAAGGTGAAATCTATGGAATTTCGGAGGAAACAAGGGAGTATTATGATGGCAGTAGAAAATAAGAATGGGAAGGTAGTCAGCGAGAGAAATGAGGTCATAGGAAGGTGGAAAGAATACGTTGAAGACATATGAGAGTAGGGATAGACCGTGTAGCCTAAATGTTGAAGTAGAAAATGAAGTAGGCGAGGATGATAAAGGATTTAGTATTCTTCGGGATGAGTTTGAAAAGGCTATATCCGAGATTAGGAATGGAAAGGCAACCGGAATAGATAACATACCAATCGAATTCATTAAAAATATAGGAGACAAGGGAAAGAAAGAATTGTGGCGACTATGCAATGAAATATATGAAACAGGAGAATGGCCAAGAGACTTTCTGAAAACGATCATGATACCGATGGCTAAGAAATCGAACCCAAAGAGATGTGAGGATTATTGAACTATTAGTCTCATATCTCATGCAGCTAAAATTCTGCTCCGAATACTGAACAGAAGGTTATATGGAAGAACAAATAAAGATGTTGAGGAAGAGCAGTTCGGGTTCAGAAGAGGCAGGGGCACAAGAGATGCTATTGGATTATTAAGGGTGATCGGTGAAAGATTTATAGAAAAAGGGAAAGAGGTGTATGTTGTATTTATTGATCTAGAAAAGGCTTTTGACCGCGTGAATTGGGAATTGTTGTTGGGAGTTCTAACAAAGATAGGGTTGGAATGGAAAGATAGAAGACTCATAAGAAACTTATACATGAACCAACAAGTAAGTGTTAGGATAGGGGAAGAACTGACGGAAGAGAGTGCAATTGGAAGGGGAGTTCGACAAGGATGCTGCCTCTCGCCAACACTATTTAATGTCTATCTAGAAGAAATAGTGAAAAAGAGCCTACATGATGATGATGGCATTTCGGTAGGAGGTAGAATGATTAGATGTATAAGATTTGCAGACGATATGGCGCTTGTTGCAGAATCTGAAAAGAAAATCAATAAAATGTTAGAAAAAATGAGAAAGGGCTTTGAAGAATATGGGATGAAAATAAATGTTAGAAAGACAAAAGCCATGGTGATTGGAACGAAGGGGTCTGTGTCAAATATAAAAGTAGGAGGGGAGAAAATAGAACAAGTGAATAGTTTTCGATACCTGGGTAGTGTTCTTAGTAATGACATGAAATGCGAACGTGAAATAAAAGCAAGGATAGGAATGGCGAAAGAAGCCTTTAAAAGAAAGAAAAGTCTGTTTTCTGGGACCTTGAAGAAAGAGTTGAGAAAAAGACTCATAAAATGCTTCGTGTGGAGTGTTGCCCTGTATGGGGCGGAAAAGTGGACATTACGTAAAGGTGACGAAAATCGACTGGAAGCCTTCGAAATGTGGGTGTGGAGAAGAATGGAAAGAATTAGTTGGGTCGAGCGGAAAACGAATGCGAGAGTGTTAGAAATGGTGGGTGAGAAAAGAACACTTTCAGATATTATTAGGAAGAGGAAGAGAAACTGGTTGGGACATTGCCTAAGAAGAGATTGTATTATGAGGGACGTCCTAGAGAGTATGGTGGCGGGAAAGAGAGGGAGGGGGCGAAAGAGACTACAATTCATGGATGATATTAAAACAGAAAGATCATACGCGAAGACGAAAAGGTTAGCGGAGGACCGTGGAGCATGGAAGCTTCTCAGCTGCGGCAAGTGACCTGCCAATAAAGGCAGAATACCTATGATGATGATGATGACACGGCGAGTGTTTAACTCTTCATTTCGCGCGCGGCTGGAACTCCTATGCTTCTATAGGTTAATACAAGAAATATGGATAAGGGATCCAACGCAGAGATAATGTTCAAGGTTCCGCTAGACGCTGGGCGATTTGACTACTTACATAGAAGCAAGTTCTAGAAAAGGAATGTGAGAAAAAGGAAACAAATTTTGGTAAATTTTAAGTTAGGAAAAGAACTAGAAAAATAAACGCATATAGTATTCTAAAGGTTAGACGCTCTTCGAGAACGATTTTTCAAGAAAAAATGAAAAATTGTTGTTAATTAGCCATGAAGGAGCTCATTTCAGATTTTAGAGGCAGCAGTGGCTTAGTGGTAGAGCGCTCAGCTCTGATGGAGGTCCCTTGCTTCGATCCCGCCCTCGGCAAGAGAATTTTGTGGTAAACAAACACCATGTGCATAAGTTTTCTCGAGAGTCTCCTGTTTCTTCCCACTTTCTTATCCCACCATTTCATCATTACCTCGGTGCCTCGTGGGACGTTAAACTAAAAAATAATCTAATATTTCTTGAGAAAGGGGGACATTCTCTACCGATATAAATAGAATTTCACGTTTTTGATTGGTATTTCAATATACTATTGATTAAAAATATGTATTTCTCTCGAATTCACAAGATGCAAATGACATTTGTCTTCTCTTAGATATCGCCCCTGAGCGTATAACATAAAAATGTATGGCGTGATCACTGGTGGAACATGTAATTCTAGTGTTTTCAGACAAGCAAATGGTATCCGCGTATTTCTTTGATGCACTGAGAAAAACCCGTTATCCGGACAGCGGTATATTGTTTAAACATACGGAATCCTTATATTTACTACGGAAATCAGAACGAAACATACGTTATCTATATCCTACATACTTTTCCCGCATAGGTGTAACATCATGCCGTTGCAGGATGTCTGATATCTAACAGTCTTCCGTATATTACATACGTATATGTATGTTAAATACGTCTATCTGTATGTAAGATCCTGACCGCTTATATACAGTTCTTTCGCTCGTGTTCCGAAAGTACGTTTATTCGGAACATATACAGAAATTACGTATAAAATGTACTGTTTCAGTTATACGCAGGGACGCACGCAGGGGGATGGGTCCTGGGGGTCCGGACTCTCCCCGAAATTCCGACTTTTGTGTAAATTTAGTTTAATTTTTGGGACAATTTTAGGAATTACGATATAAAATACACTCATATTGAGTTTGGACCCCTCCCGAAATAAATTCCTGCTTACGCTACTGGTTATACGTTTGCTGTACGTTAAATCTAAAAGCTATAAGATTTACAAATGTAACGTAGGTTCTTACCTACGCCATATAAGTTTTTTTTTTCTCAGTATGTGTGGATGGTCCCGGCGGGTATAGTATTCAGTGCTGTGAACTCCAGTCTGGGAAGTCAAACATAACAAAGGAGCTGGGAACAAATGCTGCCGACGACATATTACAAATTAAAAGTTCCTGGCTGAACAGTTTTTCGCGGATTGTAACGTAGTTAATTTAAGTAATGCTATGAGAAGTGTTGTACGTACAATGATCATTAATTTCTCGTCAAGAAAAATAAAAGGAAGAAAGGAGAGATTCGTGATTGGGGAAATGGTCATCCTTCATTGATTTTAGCACATTAATTTTAATTTTAGCTAAACATACCAAGATAATGCGTCTAACAACCAGCTTTAGAATTTTCTGTTAAGTTCCCTGATAAGTTGAACAGATAGATGCCTGATGGATGTGTAAACAGATAACAAAGTAATTTAATAATAAGATTTAGCATTAAGCTAATTAACTGACTACCTGCGTAGCTAACAAGTGGTTTATACAGACTAGACATACTATGAAGGAATAAAGGGTAGTGTACAATACCTAGAATGCATTCTTCCATACTCCATGTATCTCTTTTTAAAAAAGTCCATGGCCTAATCTGAAAGAAGAAGAATAGGATGCATTCTTTCTTTGTGTTTACTTTTTGTGACTGGCCACAGATGCAAAAATTGTTTTGGCAACTTTACATGAAATACCAGGGTAAGGAGGAGAGGGAAAAATTTGCGATATGCGTCTAACGACATAGGAGGGGAGATGACAGAGAGAATTTCCTATTTTCACAGGTGCTGTTATTTCTTCTCGGACAAATTCCTTTCACCACCTACATGGCCTCACCTACACACACACATATTACATACAACACAGGGAGCATAAACACAGAGTAGTCCACCTTGTGTGCTTTCTCACTGACGAGACTCCACGTCATTTTCCATTCAGTTCTTCTGAACAGTAAGCTCTTTTGACAGATACCAAACACAGACATTATCCCTTCTTCCCCTTCGTCCTTCAGTAGCAGCAAAGTAAATGCTATTCTGATGTGTCGATTCATCTGAGAAAACTTCTCTTTTTCTTCTTTCTCTGTACGCAACAAAAGAAGAAATAGTGAGGGAGTGGCATAAGAAGTAAAACTTCTTCTAGAAGAAACTTTGTATTGCTGTTGATCCGATCATACAGTTGACACAAGCACTTTTCAGTGACTAAAAGTGAAAAAAGGGCACATTTATATGATCCTTTTATGACCATAATAGTTTTAAGCACTACACCATAGGCTATGCACAGATTAGTGTGAATAGAAGAATCTGTCAGAAGTTTGCGAAGAGAAGAATTTAAAAGAATTTGACATGATTATGGTTAAAGGTGAAGAAAAGATTCTCTCGCTTTTTTTTAAAAGTACAGTGCTCTATTTTATAAATAAATTATGTAATACTATATAAACTAGTAAAACTAAAACTTCCTGTCAACGGGACTTGTTTTCTCTAGTCAGCCGAGTTGTTATTTGGGTGATGTCAGGTTAAATTTTACTTCTTTGGTTGATATTAAATAAAGTTAAATTCTTTATAGTTTATTATCCCATGGATTATGATTATGCTTTGAAGACTGAAAAAGACGGATAAAAGAATTGGTGGAATGATAATGTGAAAGGAAGTGAGAGAACTTCAGGAAAACCTCCGGACAGAATCGAACTAGGTATCCCTTTCACCAGAAGTGAACACTCTACCACTGAGCCGCCTTGCCTCCTGGAATGCGACATCTGGTAAACCTAGAAAGGATGTCCACAACCCAAGTTTGAACCAGAAACATTTCTCATTAAGAGTCTTCATCCCGGCGAAATTAAAATGCCGCTAATTTTACAATAATTACGTGATATCTTCAAATAGATAAAAGATAATCGAAATGTGGAACAAGAGCGCCCTAGACAATATCATTTTACATGAGATACCGTTATCACGACTCACTTATCTACTTTCGATTTCGAGCCATTTTGAAAATCGGCATTTATTTTCGCGTTTCTAAACGGCTGAAAACGTAAAACCACTAAGTGAGTTGTGGTAACGGTACCTCACGCAAAATAATATTGTCTAGGGCGCTCTTGTTCCACATTTCAATTATCTTTTATCTATTTGAAGATATCACATAATTACTATAAAATTAGCGGTATTTTAATTTCGCCGGGCTGAGGCCTCTTAATGCGAATGCTATACCACAGAACCATTGTTCCTTATACTTGTATGGCATTACAACCATTTTTATTACAGCTTCTAAACATGTAAAGAGCTCAATTCCAGAAGAGACGATAAGTCAAAACAGTAAGTTTTCCAAGAGACGATATTTTGGTGCGTTTCCATCATTCAATTTTCATAAAAGAAAAGTAATTGCCTACATTCCGTAAAAAGAAATTGTAATTGCCTACATTTCGTAAGATAACTGTGAAATTATCATCTATAGCAAGAGTTTTATAAGTGTTTGTAGGCATGAGTCAGAAAGTAACTTCAGAAAATACAGTTGACTAAGGATATTTTGGAAAACAACGCAGTTTTCTTTTGCCTACAACTAATTTGATTTATGTAGTTTTGGCACGAAACCCTGTTCAATATACGAAGATGCTGAAATAGAACTTAATAGAACCAATATCTCAAAATTGACAAAAATTGACTTAGGTTCTTTTGGAATCCACCCCTTCATGTGTAATAAATCTAACGTCTAGCATTTACTTTCAGCACAAACACTAAGTGAAACGTAGACATACCTACGTACAGCTTAATGTGCTATCTAGCTTATATGATGTCTAACGAAAATTGAACCCGGAACTCCCACACGAAAAGTATGAATTTTAATTGTAAATAAGTTAAGGTGTTACTTACAAGCCATTCTTACACTATTTTTTATTACGAAAGATACAATGTCGTGATTCATGAACTCCTATTTGTTCTGTAACCTACATTACTGGGTCGTATTTTTGGGTTATCTAATCCTCAACCTATTAATACATACACTATAGGATGGATGAATTAATTTAACGTCCCTTTCAGCACCGAGCCTATATGAGATGTGTATTTACAACTTAACGTGGGGGTCTGAACCACATAAGTTCCGCCAGGAATCAAGCACTTATCTCCTCTGCCGAAGATGCGTAACTACACTAACCATTTAGCCACAAGGGAGCTCATGCGCTATTGCGATTTCTTAAAATATAATAAACAATAAGTAAACTATGGAGTTTACTTATACACACTGAGTTTAGATCTGACTTGATGTATTCATATTCTAGAGATAAGCTATATTTATTTTCTGAAGAATCATGATTCGAATAGGAGATATCGTAAAATCAGAATTTGAAAATAAAGAAAACCGATGGGAGTAAAATTCTATTATTAAAGAGTTCATGATTCAATGCTGTAAGGCAGTTACTCGAAATAAAACGTACGAACTCCGGTCTATAATTCCCATAACCATTTCGATTAGGGTTGACAGATTTAGTGAACGAAAAACCGGGACACCAACCTTAGACTATATATAAGGTCAGGGTTCCTAATCATTTGGTCAGAATTAATTAATTACATGTCTTTTCCAGGGTACTGCTCACAATTGTCCAGTTCATTCTACACACAACTAACAATTCATTCTATACAAATGATGCCCCCCAAGGGATGTATAAAGAGAAGAAGAGCTGCCTTTCGTCCCTCATTCCGAATTCCGATTTGTTGTGTTTAACAAGTCCTAAATATTGCGCCAATTATGACACACCCTCCCATTTATGATTGAAGAAATACATTTTCTTTGTTGCGTCATCACTTAACTTAGAAACACTATCCTAAAAGAAATACAAATTTAGCATTTACAAAGAAAAAATACATTTACCCTAAATTCAGAACAATAAACAAAAAAGTAAATCTTTTCAAAGACATGCAGGCTCTCCAAAGGTTTGGCACAAAAAGTCCAGTATCAAAATTAAACGAGACATATACCTTTCTGTGTTTAACTGCCACTCCTTGGCTAGAGTAAGTTGTTACGGAATTTTAACCTGAAAGTTACTGAAAATCTAACTCCACTCTATGCCGACAAAGAAATTCAATTCACTTCACTTGCAAAGATATGTATGATATACGCACTGGATTGGATAAGACGCTTGATTGTAAAATTGTGCCTCAAAAGACGTAGACATACGAAATAAACAGTTTAAATGCTGCATGTTAATCGCATTTGAACTGAGAACAATATCGCCATTGCTGATTAAAGTTCCAACAATGAAGTATTGGAATGGTTGAACTATAAAATCACTAGTAGTTGAACCCGTCACCGGAAAAAATACATTATTTTCTATTGAAAGCGATATTCAAGAAATTATAGCTAAAGAACCTATAGGACAAAAGAATGGATGTGATTTTCAAACTCCTTTGTCTCTTTGTTTGTTTAGTAAAATTAATTGACTACACAATTCTTCCGAAAACGTCCCGTTTTTAGGTGAAACATACTAGTTCTTGCAGGTTAATTTTTTCAATCTGAAGAACGAAAACCGGAACTAACGGGCGTCCCGAAAGCCTTTTACGGGACAATTAATTCTTTCATTGAAAACCGGGACGTCTGGCAACCCTAATTTCGATTAAAGCCGATTTATTGAACAAACAACTGAACAATCTTAAACATTAGTTAGCAATAACTCTAGAGAAATTTGTTTTATTTATTTTTCAGTACTTGTGGGAAAAATAAATATCGTATTTACGTGTTTATTAGGATTAGGATTAGGAATTAAATTTCTGGGCTTTCGGCATCTATGGAAAAGTTAGCCCGTCAAGTATGAGGGTTGACGTCCCTCGGCGATTACACTATCGGAAGAAAGGGAAGGAAGGAAGAAATCTTTGAGTTTTTACGTCCCACGGTTATGCCGGTTAGGCTAAAGGAGACGGTGATAATGAGTAATGGATGTAATGGTGGAATGAAGATAGTGGGAGGAAACGGGAGAACCCCGAGAAAACCCACGCACACGGTGTTTGTCCACCACAAAGTTCACTTGGCGGGGGCTGGGATCGAACCCGGGACCCCAAGCACCAGAGGTGAACGCTCTACCACTGAGCCACCGCGGCCCCCGGGAAGGAAGGAAGAAGTCTGTGACCTATGTTAGGTACAATTTGCCAAGTTTGAATAAGGAAAATCCCAGGAAAACCTCACTCAGGATGACTGGTCTGAAAAAGCTTTTTACACTTTTTCGACTGAGTGTCCCCACCAGGAATCGAACCAGGGACCGCTCGCACCAAAGACGAGAACGTTAGCAAGTTGAGTTGAGTTGAGTTTTTGAGTTTAACGTCCCGTTCAGCAGTGAGGCTATATGAGAAAACTTTAAAAAAATAGTCTATTCACATCAAACTTCTTACTGTAAGTTTCATGTAGTACCAAATTTATTATACTAGTTGAAATGATTTGTTGAACAACATATACCAATGTTCTTCAAGGAATACTAAGAATTATATTGTTTAACTGCCGTAACTCCATTAAGTCAGTTTAAGGGAAACATGGTTAGCTCTGAAAAATGTTATTTTAATGACTTGAACTGAATATCCTTATACCAAGTTTAAACTAAGTTGGAGGAAATAAGTTAGGAGAGTTATCTGCAAATTTTGAATGTCTTGTAGATTTTCAAAGTTGACAAATTGAGTCCACCGTGCAGTATGTTCTTTCAGTGGAAAACAAAGACTAACGCCATCCATTCTGCGTACAACCAATGATTTTCTCATCGAATGAGGACAAAAGCACGGGTCAAAATGATGTACCTCGTTGATGAAAACGTTATTGATGCCATTATTTTCACCCTCGCTTATGAATAATGAAATAAACACCAAAGCAGTTTAAAACAAATATTGTACATTTATTGCTTTCAGGAACATTGTTCTAGGTTCACTTATTATATTGCACTAACTTGTAACTTGTCTCGTAATTCACTTGGCACTGTTCAATTGGGCAAATAGTCTTCATAACCTTGGAAGGAATCTCCTAATGAGTAATTTACTTTATCATTTCAATAATGTAGTTAAATTGTTACCTTGTACCGCTTCAACAAAAAGTTTTCAGTATGTTGAATTTTAAAAATCACAGTGCTAAGCTACAACATATTTTTTTTAAATTCTCTACTTGCCTGAAATTCGTTTTCTTTCAACAAATCATACTTACTAGCATGAGAAACATATTCCTTTTCACTACTGCGAAGTAACTTTCAATATCACTTTCTTTATCTATATAACATTATCTTTATCACGCTCGCTCACTATGTGGCATAGGTTCTTCATGCAGAAATGTTACGATCATACTTAGGAGAACAACAAAGATTTAAAGTACTTGTGCTGTTATCATTTAACATTTCCCAAACTTGTTAAAGACAATTAAAAGTACTACCGATGAGGACACACTAGCAACCATTAGTTCATTTTCTCCCAGGACGTAGCATAGCACTATCTTGCCCCGAGCCCTTCATGTATATACATCCTCCTTTTTAAGTGCCTTTAATAAAATAATTAAATGTACTAAACAAGAATCTTAGGAATGAACCACAAAATGAATCAAAATATTGCGATCTTCGCCAATAATTAGTTTTTGGATCAGGGGCCACAAAATTTTTGAACTAAGGGGGCCACAAAATTGTCGAACATATAAGTTATTTTACGGAATAAGCACATCATACTGACTTAAGTGATAGTTTGGATTGGGCTACATTATACGCAGTTCTCCAGATATAAGACGTAAAAGAACATTTTTGATTGAAATATATTGGATCTTGGATCACGGGCCACAAAATTTTTGAACGGCCCCTAAATCGAGTTTTCGTATTTTCTACGGAATAAGCACATCATATTGTGTAAAGTGATAGTTTAGGTTTGGGTACACAATATGTAGTTCTCCAGATATAAGTCGTACAAGAAAATTTTTGATTGAAATATATTGGATCTTCTGATCCAAAAAGTAGAAGGAAACAGAAGAACCCCGAAACTGTTTGTTCATCACTTTGACACTAATGACTTTAGAATACAATTTGACTCGTCTTTCTTCAAAGCGAGACTCTAGTTTGCTACAAATTGTTGATAATAATGTTAGAACTTGACACTCCTAATATCAAGAGGTGCTCCATCGTTTAGTAACTTTTTTTTTTTTTTTTTTTTTTTGTATATTTACACATAAAAACCTTTTTCCTGAATATACAGTATGCCTTCCAGATGATTTACTTTTATATTTCAGCCTGAGACATGTCAAAAACTACAATTAGAAATTTTGAAATAAAATAAATTTTTCTTCATGGAAACAACTTGAATCTATCAAAATTAATATGGGTCAAAGCTATGTGTTTGTTTTTTTTTTAATAAAAAGGAAAAAAAACTTACAATAATAATTTTACTATAATTAATAATGTATTCACTTAATATATTTCGTTAGTCACTAATGATCTTTTCCGATTATGTTCTTGAAAGTTTACACAAGCAATTAAGAAAGTAAAAAGGACTTTGTTAGCTCTTCTTTGGGGCTTCATTTTCTTCTCTTCTCTTTCGTCATCGTGTAAAGAGTTGGGCCCGAAGAATGATGTCCTCTGAGAAGAACGAAAGAAAAATATTGTAGACCTAAAAGCAATGAGAAAACGTGATTGATGTCTCAGGATAGTTTTCATTCCTGACAAATTAAAAATAATAATAATAAAATAAAATAAAACCCTCTTTTTTATACACTGCCATTTCTAATGGTTGTCAGAGAGACTATAAAAGATTCACACAATGAAAATGCACTTGTCTAACTATGTGTTTCTTTTGTCGAACATTATG
Source organism: Thermobia domestica (assembly GCF_964235325.1). Lineage (NCBI taxonomy): Eukaryota > Metazoa > Arthropoda > Insecta > Zygentoma > Lepismatidae > Thermobia > Thermobia domestica. Next base: position 92,821,213 of record NC_137464.1, on the reverse strand, counting down.
TGATACAGAAGTAAAAATAATAAAGTCGTGATAGACTCTGAGCAGCATACATCAAAAGATTGTCGTTGTTGCAACACCGAAAGAAAGAAAAAAAAAAGAACGAAAAGATTTTTACTTACAACCACGCGATTGTCTTTTGTTTGTCCATGCCTTCTTCCATTTTTGTGAGTTCATTCTTGAAGTTTTCGTTTTCGAAGGTAGCTAGCTAAAAACTACATAACTGGTTGCACGGATTCCGATGCCCATGGCTACAGCATACAATGACAAGCAAAAGGGGTGATGACACCTGGAATCAACGGATCCATTACAACCCACAGTTTTGATTTCTCGGTTGGATAAATTTTGATGCGTCATTGCTTGACTTACGCCTGTTGAAAAACATTCATCTTTCATTTCTTTGTTTTGTTTTATTTTACTTTTTTTTTTAAATAATAAGAAAAGGGGGTTGTGTCTATACAACCTTGAGGAACCCACTAAGTTTGTACAGCCTCTTGAGAATAATTTACTTTTATTTTCGGTGGCTTCTGGTACGTGGTCCATACGTATACAGAAGCTCTTCTTAAAATATAAGATGTGGGCATTGCTTGGCAGGAAAAAAGAATCATAACAGAATATCTCACAAAAGAAACATCAGACTCTAATTTAAAATTCAAAAAAATGAATTTTAAATGTAAGCAAAGAAAGCTGCAAGTTTATTGTCAATAAAAGTACTACATTACCAAAGAACAACTCATAAAAAAAGACTTCTAAATTATAGTATAATTGTAATTAAGAACTTATTAATTCATTTTAATAAGTTGAAATTAATTAACAAAATGTAAAAGTTAAGGAGAGAATTGTGATATTTTCAGGGTATTGTTATAGAAATATGGATCCTTTTGAGGTTGAGGGAAGTGAATAAAGGCTTTTCCTAGACAATATTAAATTAGTAAAAATCTATTCACTTGGCAAGATTAGGGGAAAAGATGGCTAACATCTATGTGAAACATTTAGATTGCAGTTGTAAACCAGAATTTTCATACTGTCACAACGTCTATCGTATTCCTTAGTATAAAGATTGCAGCACGTGTCGCCGTCAAATTATGATCTTAATTCTGTTCTACGGGGTGCCCCACAAAAAAGCGGGAAATTTATTGTAGATTATGTAATATGAGGTGGACACACATATTTTCATTTATATTTTACTGACACTGTCACTTGAATGTTCATAATCAATGCAAGTGCTCAAAATGATTCCCTTTGGCTTCGACACAGCGGCGTAGACGTTGCAACCAATTTCCGGTGGCATTCTAGATATTTTGAAGTGTAACGTTGTTCCAGGCGTCTATCAGTACAGCTTTCAGGCCGTCAATGTTTGTGATGTCTCTCCTGTGTTCTTGAACCTTCTGTAGCAGTATACCCCAAGTGCAATAATCCATCACGTTGAGATTTGGATTTTTAGACGGCCAGTCGTTAGGTACGATGAAGTCAGGAGTATTAATTCTTATCCATGTCACAGTATTGATTGCTGTATGGACCTTCACACCGTCTTATTGCCATGTCCATTCGTGATCACCCATAACTGTGTTAATGTCTTGGAACATCTGGGTGCACATACGTAATATAAGTTACACAATGGAACAGCACAAAACTATACAACTGCATATAACACACATTATTGCACATACAATCGCTCTTATTGTAGAAAATCCGAATTTCCTGCTTTTTTGTGGGGCACACTGCAGGTTGGAAAAATGTTCAAATATTCGTTACGCTTAACACATCGATATTAGCCATTAATGTAATAAATGTGTTTCCCTTTTTGACCCGTGCTTCTTGTTATGCTTATCTTCTGTCTTTAATAATAATAATAATAATAATAATAATAATAATAATAATAATAATAATAATAATAATAATAATAATAATAATAATAATAATAATAATAATAATGTGCCTTTGCGCAAGTATTTGCGTGTCTGGTAGTAGTTTTTCACATAGAAAAGAGTCATCTAAAGCCACCAAATGTTGTATTCAGAAATATCTTCACCAGATCTAAGCGTGTACGAAAGTTTTTTTTTCTCGGCTCAGAGACGGGAAATTTGTAGGGATGATCAGAAATATACATAATAAATATGGATTGTGTAATATCTGATAATCTCTTACGCCTATAGGATAATGGCAGTTCGTTTGTTTCTGCATAAAGGGCAACAGCAGGATTAGTACCTAATGTTTTAGTAGCAGTGGCGTGAGTGACACTTTCACGATTGTTACCGGTTGTTGATATTACAAGTACGTATCTCCAGTTTTCAATATCAGAAAATCTATACATTGTTCGGCGTAAGCTCTAAACTGCGATAAACAAAGCCACGTGAAACTAAATCTCGCTGATTTGCTGTTGTCCTACCGACGCTTGTACTCCTCCGCAAAATAGTCCATATGATTTGATTATTAATTTCACTATGAAGCTCCATATAAAACTGCTACATTATTATAAATGACTAAAATATAATACGGATTATCTAATAATACTGCAATCGAGTGTGGCTAATGAAACAATAGAAATAAACACTAAGCATGCGCAGTAATTATGGCGCCAACTCAGCTGTGGACGGGTGTTCTGCTTTTAAGCCTGAAAGATGGCTGGCATGAATCCCGGTTCCTCATGTGTTATGCTGAAACACCAACAAGGCAAACCTTTACTCACTAAGCAACAATTGTTTACCAGCGAAATTCAAATACTTTTTTTTTTAATCTTTCGAGTTTTTTTCTTTCTTTCCCGCTGCTGCTGTAAGTATCTGGGCAACACGAGACAGTATTGTCAAAATGCACGTGTATAAGTTGCTCCTCCCCGTGGGGAGTGTGAGTGATACATCACTAGCCAATCGTATTTGTGACAAGCGGAAGGATACAAATATTTTGTTTATCGGAGTTTAGAGCTTACGCTGAACAATGTATAGTACTTTTTTTTTCAGCGTATCAACCATTTTAAACTATAGGCATTGACAACGACTTTTTTTTTTTTTTTTTTAGGGAGGGGTCAAATCCTACTTTAATTACCTTCATCTTTTTGAAAAGTGTGGCTCTTCAGGTTCTTCCAGTTTTTTACTAAATATAATCGAAACTGTCTCTCAATGATCTTGGATATTCTTCAAAGTCATCTATTTTCTTTCTACGGAACCTACGTCATGAATTTTCTATTGTTAGATATTGAACAAGATTTCTTATCTTGATGCTATAACGTAAAACAGTTCAAATAAAAAAAATAAAGTCAAAACTTTGAAGGGTTTCGTAGAATTTTACTGCACGAACTCTGGTTTGAGAATCCCATTCGTCGATGTTTTCGTCATGAATTAATAAAGAGTCCTAACAGTTCATCTTTAAAGCTATACAGCACATCATTTATCCTACTTCTATAGTTCCACCTTGTGTTTGAGGCTGTTGGGGTACTTTTGTTGACTACATAGTCCAAAGCATTTGTTCTTTTTGAAGACTTTGAGAAAAAAGAAGCAAGTCACGACATAGTTTTAAAAAAATTACACCCTTTTGTACAGTCAACGGACTTTTCCAAAACTAAATCAAGCCTATGGGCATAACAATGAAAAAATTAGACTTCCGTACAGGCCGGTAGCCAGCCCAAAAATGTAGGGGGGTCCGGCCGAAGTTAGGAAGCCCGATCCAACCATATTATAGTTAATCACCATATTATAGTTCATTTGAAAGCCTACCGTGAAAATTTTAGGGGGGCGACCCCCTAGACCCCCCTGGATACGGGCCTGCTTCTGTATCTTTGTTTAACAAGAGGCTGCTGCAGCTTCCTACCTCACTAACCATAACCGAAGCTCCATCGTATGTTTGAGCAACAAGTTTTCACAAGTGAGACTGATTTTGTACAGTTGTTTTAAATAACTTATAGTTTGATGTCGTTATTTTGTATTTCTAATATAGGTCAAAAGTATTTATACAAAATGAGTTTATAGAAAAGGCATAGACAGTTGAGTCGTTTTCAATTTTCACTCATATTATTCTATAATATTTAGTTTGGATCATAATAATTATTTTATTTTTTCTCTCTTTTTTCGTCGATATGCTAAACATATCATCATAATCATCATCAAAGCTATTCTACCATTATTGGCAGGTTGCTTGCTCAACTGAGAAACCTCGATATACGGTGGTCCTCAGCTAGTCTCTTCGTCTTAATATAGCAATTTTCTGTTTTAATACCTTCCTTCAACTACAATATCCTTCGCTCCCTCCCTCTCTTTCCTTCCACCATACCCTCTAGCACGTCCTCCACAGTCAATATCCCAACCAGTTTCTTTTTCTCCTCTTATTAATATATAAAATTCTTCTTTCTCTCCTACTGCTAATATTTCTAACACCTTCTCATTCGTTTTCCGTCCAACACAGCTAATTCTCACTTTTTTTCCTCTCTATAGGGTATACCCAGGTTTCGAAAGTCTGCAATTTTTTCCATTGCTTTTGTGTAATTTCCGTGTTTCTGCCCCATTGGAACCAATAAAACAAAATCTCAATATTTACTTATAAGTTTGTTTAATACAAAGATTAGCTAATCGTGGTTGAAAAGAAAACTGACGCCTTTAGAGTGTAAAAATTATTTTTCAGTTCATGGTATTTCAATAATCTGTACCGTTTTGATTTTCTTTCATTCGTCTCAGGGGTAGCCTCCCAAGTTTGGAAACCAGTGGAGTGTTGGATCTGTTAAAAACATAAAAAGATTACGAAACGTCGTGATTTATCTTATAAGTAGCGAAGCGTGGGCACACAATAAAAAAATAAAGGTAATCACTTATGTTGTACACTATTATCATACTTACACGAAGATAAATTATGTTACATTTAGAAAAATACATTGTATTTCCGTTACTATTGGAGCATTGTAGAATTTATTATCCCTTATATCCAGAGTAAAATTTACCTATGAAAAGCATAAGATTTCTTAAAAGCAAGACTTGCAAGACTCTTGCAAGCAAGACCAAGACCAAGACCAAAACCGAAGGTTCCACTGTAAGACCAAGACCAAGACCAAGACCAACACCACCCCGGTCTTGGTCTTGGTCTTGCATTTGCTCATCACTATATAAAAGTACTGTACTATTTTGATATTATAGATTATTATATTTTTGATAGTTATTGTTGCTTGTTGGAATTTAGCGTCTTTTTTCACCATCAAGGATATATGAGACTGGACCTACAACTTCATGCGCGCGCATTCAAATTTCAATAATTTTCCACGGGGAATCAAACCCAAAATCCCGCGCAACAAAGGTGACCATACTAGCCACTAGATCAGCGAATTGAGTTATTATTATTATTATTATTTTGAGTTTTCTTCTTTTCAGTTCTTTTCCTCAAGTTACTTATGAACTCCCAAAGAAAGAATAATACAGATTAAAAATATAATTATTAGGAGGGGGAAAAGTGTCAGTTACAATACATGCAATTTGTTTTCATGTGTGACTATAAAACTGTTTGACTTCATATAAAAATACCATTTATGGGTATCTAATAAGGGGGGGGGGGTTGAATTGATAGTACCTCTTCTTGCATATAGTGCTATGAGCAATACAATTACGACTTATTTCAACTTGCGAAACATTTCTTTTAATTTAGGGGAAAAGGGTTACCACTTCGTTTCAATAAACACAAAAGCAAAAGCTACCAGTCAGTGAAGTCAATATTGACTCAAGAACTCGCTCATTCTTTTTTAAAGTTGGCTTTGCGTTGCTGGGAGATGCCTTCAACTTACTTCCCCCTTTCCCAATAGCCATCTCATTCTCCCTTTTTTCAAATCGTTCGTTCGAGTTTGTGGACTGGAGATGTGGAAAGGGGTTGCAGCAAGAAGTATTATATCAGGGTTGGAACGGACAAGCTCAAGTGGTCCACTATGAGATTCCCCCCTCTCCCACTTTCTTCCCTGTACACATATCAACATTCTTTCTCACCCCTTTTCTGCACGCTTAGTCCACCCCCACCTCTCTCTTTATATATACGAGAATTAAGCGAGGGAGGAGTGAAATTCATTTGCAAAGCGAGGTCTAATTGTGAGCGAAAGGTTTCGTACCAAAGAATATTATGCTAATCGTTGAGATTGACTAAAAACGCCTGCATCCCCTATAATTAATCCATTTGCTGCTTCTTTCATAATACTTAGAAACGTTAATGTTTTTCGTTATAAGCAAACAAGGCACCTCTATCAATAATATCAGCTTTTATCTTAGTGGGACACTTGGTAGAACCTCTAGGTTAATGGTCGGCATGGTTGGGAATTAATTGTGAAAATTAAACTTAAAAAATACGTTGGCCTAACGTGTATTGGCTTACAGTGTGTATTGGCTAACCAACAATTAGCCGCCATTTGTCCAACAGTAAGCTAATGGTCGGTACGGTTGAGAATTAATTGTAAAAATATAGTTTAAAAAGTACTTAGTCCGGTAGGACCGAAGTGTATGTTGGTCAACCAACGATTTGCCCTCATTTATCCAACAGCAAGCTAATGGTCTCCATAATTGGGAATTAATTGTAAAAATACGTTGGCCCAACGTAGCTTAAAGCATAGGTCTATATTGGCCAACCAATAATTTGCCCTCATTTGTCCAACAGTAGGCTAATGGTCGGCATAATTTGGAATTAATTGTAAAAATAAAGATAAAAATTACGTTGGCCCAACATGGCTGAAGTGTGTGTTGGCCAACCAACAATTTGTTACCATTTGTACAACAGTAAGCTAATGACCAACATAATTCGGAATTAATTGTAAAAATAAAGATTAAAAATACGTTCGACTAACGTAGCTTAAAGTGTACGTTGGCCAACTAACAATTTGCTGTCATTTGTATAATAGTAGGCTAATGGTAGGAATGGTTGGGAATTAATTGTAGAAATATAATTTAAAAGTAATGTATATGTTGGCTTAAAGTGTATTTTGGTCAATCAACAATTTGCAATCATTTATCCAATAGTTTCCATATTGTATTCCTAACCACAATTTTGTTTCTTTTTCAGCAAAGAAGCAATCATAGGACCAACGTTGGCTGAAACCTATTGTTTTTCCGCTGTTGGACCTATAATGTCTCTGTTAATAAGATATCCACTACCTACGTCATTTTTCTCTTTTAATTACAGGCTTTATAGGAACGTTTGACTGATAACTACAGAAATTGTTTATTATAAGTAATGGATTAGATTCACTTTCAGTAATGAGTGTCTATTTCTTTCAACAAACTTTCACTGTAACTAATGCTAATTAAATTCTGCAGCACGGCAAAATCAACTGTTGTTCTCTCAAATTCTTTATTTAATTGGAGTTTAATGCCCTGTTGCAACATCTTTGTAATATCGGTCAACAACATCGATCAACATATCACGTGCTCTAACCAAGGATCCAAAGGAGGATTTTCAAATTCATGTTCGTTCAATATCATTTCGTGATGTGATATTTGATTTGATTTTTTTTTTTTTAAGTTTAGTGTCCCATTCAGCAACAAGGCTATTTGAGACGCGAACCTGCTGCCTAAGTGGGATCCGAACCACATGAGTTCCTGCTGGGAATCCAACAGAAATATTGCACGTTATTATACTGTGCAGTCAGAGGAATCTGCAGTAATGGGAACCGTGCAAATGTGACTTGTTCCACTAGACGATGTTGAACTGTTCGTAGTGAAGATTGATCGCTAGCAACAATCCCTAATTCGTGCGCCGGTGATTGAGATATGTCTCACTGATACAAGGTAACCATGTGTCTCCTTGCGGTCATTGGTATGACATGGCCGTTGTGATCATTGTGTACTGTCTTCCTGGAGCAATCGATTGAATATTTGCAACACTATCGTTGCAGTACATCCAACATAAGCACAAGTGTCAAAGACTGGTGATTTGACATTTTTCCGCGATCGAATATAAAATAGCATTACGTATGTTACTATCTTGTATTCTGGCCACGCTAAGTCACGCTTCTCAATAGAAAGAATATATATATTATCAGGATGAGTCAAAATAAGTGTTACAAGCCAATATCTCGCGAACTATACATCAAATAAAAAAATGTTAAGAGTCAATGTACAATACAGAGGGGCCTAAAAATGATTCAAGCACGAGGCCCCCCCACCCCATTTTGGAGGGAGGGGGTGTATGTGAAATTTTCAAATGGGAACATAGATGAAATGATACCTCGTTCGAAAGAGCTTGGAAAATTGAACAAATTTTGTAAGAAACAATTTTTGATATGGGACCGTTTTCAAGATGACCCCCCAAAATGATCCTGTATCAGATAAAATTTCCTGTACTTATAAATCAGAAACGGCTGAGTGGAAAAAAATGAAACAAAAAAAATAAAAAAGGAAAACGCCAAATGCAACGTGGATTGATCTTGTTGCGGTATTCCCGAGGCCCCCATCATGGGGTCCCGGGACCAACTTGAAAATTTCAAATGGAAATATGGGTCGAGTGATACCTTGTTTGATAGATCGTGGAAAACCAAACAGCTTAGTACAAAATTTGTTTTGATTTCGGGCAAGCCTGTTTCAAAATGGGCACTGAAAATGGTTCCACATTCAGATACAAAGCGCAGTGTTCAAACTGAGTGTTACAAAGCAATATGCAGCGAACTATACATCAAATAAGAAGTAAGTTAAGAGTCAATGTACAATACAGACAGACCTAACAAATAGGTCAAACACGAGGTCCTAATTTTGTACTAAGCTGTTTGGTATTTCACGATCTATGAAAGAAGGTATCACTCGCCCTATTTGCCATTTGAAAATCCCACGTACACCCTTCCCTTCAAAATGGGGGCGGGGGAACCTCGTGTTTAACCCATATTTTAGGCCGTCTGTATTGTACAATGACCCTTAACACTTTTCTTATTTGATCCATAGTTCGTAGGATATTGGCTTGTAACACTCAATTTGAACCCACTGCGCTTTGTGTCAGAATGTGGAACCATTTTCGGCGGCCAGGGTTGATCGAAATCAAAACAAATTTTGTACTAAGCTGTTTGGCTCTCCACGATTTATCAAATAAGGTATCACTCAACCTATATTTCCATTTGAAATTTTCAAGTTGGTCTCGGGGCCCCATGATGGACACCGCAACAAGACCATTTCACGTTGCCTATGGCTTTTTCCTTTTTCATTTCTTGTTTCACCGTTTTCTACTCAGCCGTTTCTGATTTATAAGTACTAGAAATTTTATCAGATACAGGACCATTTTGGGGGCCATCTTGAAAACGGTGCCCCAAATCAAAAATTGTTTCCTACAAAAATTGTTCAATTTTCCAAGCTCTTTCGCACGAGGTATCATTTCATCTATGTTCCCATTTGAAAATTTCACTACACCCCCTCCCCCAGAATGGGGACGGGGGAAACCTAGTGTTTAACTCATTTTTAAGACCCTCTGTATTGTGCATTGACTCTTAATATTTTTCTTATTTGATGTATAGTTCGCGAGATATTGGCTTGTAACACTTATTTTGACCTACCTATATATATTCTCTTTAAACTTTCGAAGTATTGTTTTAGTAACTTGAAGATTTTATAATGTATTTTCCAGCTCATAATAATCTATATATATAAAAGAGAACGTACAAATCCTTTGTCCGCTCATCACGCTAATACGGCTGAACCAATTTCTTTTATTTTTGGGGGGTTATTAGGATTTGGACCCTAGATGGTTTTTATCATATCACTTTAATTTTCAATTACCAGTGTCTTGAGATAATTGACCATTCAGGTGTCCATTACGTACAAATCCTTTGTTAGTTCATCATAGGTATAAAAATAAACGTATTTATATGCAACCCGCATGACCGTGTCACTCGGCGGGTTAACATAAATGACAGGCGTTATAATGGTTTTTATCATATCACTTGAAAGCGAAAAAGTAAAAATTATCTAAGTAACAAAGTTTATTGCGTTCGGGGGTGACCGCAGCGAAGCGGGGCGGGTTAACATAAATGACAGGCGATATAATGTTAACATTTACTGCAATCTTCTATGGTTTTTATCATATCACTTGAAAGCGAAAAAGTAAAAATTATCTAAGTAACAAAGTTTATTGCGTTCCGGGGTGACCGCAGCGAAGCGGGGTGAACGCTGCTAGTACTATAAATAATCATTCAGTATGCATTTAAATATTATAAACATACGTTGCAAATATAGGTTAATGTATCGTTAATACCGCAACAAGATCAATCCACGTTGCATTTGGCGTTTTCCTTTTTCATTTTTTTTTTTTTTGTTTAATTTTTTTCTACTCAGCCATTTCTGATTTATAAGTACAGGAAATTTTATCTGATACAGGATCATTTTGGGGGGTCATCTTGAAATCGTAAAATAATTTTAATTTTTAAGCTTATTTATATTAAAAGATGTTTCCAATAGAGTATGGAGCATGAAGATAATATAGTGAATCAGGTATTACGGCAAAACTAAGTGATTAGCCTAAGCCTTATGATGTACTAAAACACAATAGAGATACATAAATTAACATACCTTAATTGAAAGAATTTTTTCTTGCTTTGGTATGAGCAAATTCTTTTATAACATTCGCGTAGCCCAATGCTTCATCCAATTCGTGTTCTATTGATATTATCGCTATACAATTCAAGGGTGTTTCAGACGTGGAAGAAGTAGATAATTTTTAATAAACTTAAGTTTCGAAAAACTTCTTTATCCACTTGCCACTGTTACCGGTAAGGTTAACAAAATCCTAAATGCAACACTGACATTGGGAGCAAAGCCATGTTCCTTAATTAAAGTTTCTTTTGGTGAACTTTTAGGCTTAATTATAGCGGATAACATTTTCAGTTTATCTTTCAAATCACTGGGGTTAATATTTTTCGATTCTTCGTGTGTTAAAATGCCGGCAAGTTTAGTGTCTCTTCAGACAAAAGTTCAGGTAGCATATCTTTATGATTACTTATATCGTAAAGAAAATCCAAATACTCGCTGTGATGTTTAAGTTACTCAAACCTTTCTCTTAAAGCTAACACAATCATGTCTAGAACTTTGTAATAACAATCGATCTTCTATCTCGCTTGTGGATCTTCAATAGCTTCATCCTCTGCCTCGTACTGAAACTATATCTTCTTTCGACTTCGAGCTTTTACTGTATTACCTATCTGTGGGTCATCCATATCTAATGCTGATGCCAACTTCATCATATCAACTAAGACTGAAACTTTGCATCATTTCTGCTCCTTTCGAAGTATTCAGATATATCAAGAATCCTGACTACATCCAACACACGAGAATCAATACTTTGGAGACTCGAGTGAGCAAAGTAAAGTTAAGCAGCTGGTTTGCTATACACAGAGTATCGTGGGCGACCAGTCTATCTGTTCTATTGTCATTACTTATTTGAAGCAAGGCATCATAACCCCTCCCCCCTATTGATATCTAAATGGAGTCAAAGCATCAATTCCGCTTTCCCACTTTGTGATGCTTAATGGTCTTCAAGTAAGACTGCTAATATGTTTCTCTAGTATGGCCCAGTGTTGAAACCGATGCAGAAAGAAGTCAAACGTTTTTAACTATACAAAAAAAAAAAAAAGAAAAAAAAAAGAAAGAAAGAAAGAAAAGAAAAAAGAAAGAAATGGAACGGCGTACTGAAATGCTGACTGTTTGCCTTTCATATTGGAACCATTGTCATATCCTTGACCGCTTATGACTTCGATAGGAATATTCATTTCCTTTACCTGTTTATTTATTATTTCTGTCAGTCCTAGACTAGGGTTGCCTGTTTCTGCTACGCAACCAAGAAAGTGTTCGCAAATTTTTACAAGGCATTCTCCATTACTGTATGCAATTTGTACAAAATGAACGATTATTATCCTTTGCTCTGTACCAGAAACATCTGGCGTGCAGTCTAGTATTATACTATAATATTTTGCAGCTCTAAAAAAGGGCAGTATTTACTTTTTATTTGATCACTAAGAATCTGAATAATTTCATTTTGGACATCTTTTTCTAAGTAATGGTGGTATTTACTTTGTCATCCCATGGCTCTCCATTAGAAATGTACCTTTTGTATACTTGGAGTGTTGCGTTAGAACGCTGCTGAATAGAAAAGACACCTTGATAATCTTACCCATCCTAGCTGAAAATCTTATCTACGCCGCTGCAAGGGAAATGAACGAGATACTTGTAGCAAGTAGTTTAATTGAAAATGAGGGAAAATACTCTGAATTTCCTGCGTGGTGAGTATTTTCCTGAATGTGAGTGAAGTATTTTCTTTTTCAATTTTTGCCGCCCTGAGCGGTGACACGGCTCGACCCCCCCTCGCGCCAGCCCTGCTGCAGCGTCACCTGTCTTGAACCGAGGCGTCGCGAAAATACGATAAAAGCGTATAAGTATTGCATAGTGAAAAGTAACATACAAACTTGTACGAACAAGTGTTTATGTAAACATTTTGTTTATCATAATCGTATATTTTAAAGAATAGAGTAAAATAAATTGAAGACATGTTATTCTTCTGTGGTTTGGGAAACTGCTTATTTGATGTACTTCTATCAATTATATGCTCATATATCTCACAGTTTTATTATTAGTCCGGTTTGTAACTACTTCTAATTTGGAATTGTACATTTAAGATCACACAAGCTAGTCATTTAAAGACCATTTTCTTTTTAAAATATACCTTCCAATGAATCTATTTTATTTTATTTTATTTTTTTAAATTTAATTTTATTATCTGCAGAGATAATACAGGGAGTTACGTGGTAAATGTGAAGAACGGCGCGGTCTCAGAAAGGTTTAGTAATCCTTTTTATAGCCTAATACTAAGATTCTATAGCCTAATATTCTTAGAATCATTACTGGTGGGAAAATGTATATTTTTCAGTAGAATATCATCTAAAATTCAGTGTACCCTATGTAATGCATCGGCTACTGTTTCTGAGAATCGTGGTCAGATGTATCGGGATATTGAGCACTGCACAGCAACCAAACTCTATTGTATTATAACAGGGAGAAGGGGAATTGATAATGTGGCTTGGTCTAGGGATTGTCCAGCCTTTCAGAGAGAGAAACGCATCAGAGAGTTCATGGTTGTTGAAAAGGTTTCCGCTAATGATACGAAACGTCGTAGACCCTATCAAAAAAGCGTACCGACTTCGCTCCTGTTGAGTTCACATCTATTGTTATGCCTAGAAACCTATTTCAAGCGAAGCAACTGACGTTTATACCGAAGCAGTGTTCACTCAATCTTAGAGTATAGACCCCAGTTGTTGCCTCGTCCAGTGCACAAACCAAGACTCAGCGTGTTATTCATAGTGGTGGCTCCAAGCTAGGGTTGCCATAATTTTTTGATCAAAAACACGGACAAGCCTTAAAATGACGACAAATCAAAGTTACGGTGCCAAAACACAGAACAAATATTTTGAAATTTCTTACCTAAAAATCACCTTCTTAGGTTATCACACTGTTGTTTACTGTAATACTTAAAACACTATTGGAAACTAACATGTTTTATATTTTTCATTAACACAAATATAGTAAATCATGTCATTAAATTACATATACTAAATCTAACCTAAAGAATCCTGGAATGGAAAAATGAGACACTCTTTAAAAACATAGCCTAATTTATTAATAGTAACTAAAATACAAGTTATGTGATGAAAGCACAATTTCTTTCGGCCGAGATTTTTGCGATTTCCTACTCGGAAACTTTCGGGCAGCTCCAAAAACAGTCAAATACGGACATTTTCCTATTTCATGCTTTGTACAGCCAGAGACAAAAGTAATCCTCCCTAAGCGCTCTAATTCCATTACTTGAGGTGCAGGTCTTTTGCAGTTGTGAGAACGCCTAGACAGATGCAACCCAACTTACACGTAACTTTTCTTGGCACTGACAGCAGTTGGTAGTACTGAGTCAAGTCTTTATGCAAATAAAATTGTGAGTAGATGACGCACGAAACATTTCTCCATTCTGAGATCAATCTCTCTGGTTCAGAGCATGTTGTCCAATGAAGATCATATCTTAATCTCAATATTCTTGTGTATGTAATGTATTATATCATTATATACTGTATATTCGAAGAAATAAAAAACACTGATCACAAATGAATCAGAAAATGCTTGAAAGTAGATGAAAATATCAAATCTAGAACAACTGCTGGAAATAACTTTGTAAATGATTGCCTCCATTGAGAGACCTTCTCCAATTCTCCTCATTCCAACATCTTTTTCTTTCTGGAGGAGAGAAGATCTTTCTTGTCACACTGAGTATATGCACTGAAATTGAAATTGAAACAGAAACACTTGAAAAGTTTCAACCTGGCCGGGATTTGAACCTGGGTCCACTAAATAGAAGTTCAACGCGTTAACCACTCACCTACCGCGCAATTTAAACTCCCACGCAAACTAATACCCAGTTAAAATCGTTTCATAGAAAAGTACAAACAAGATACTCAAATGTAACAAAAACAAACAAATATAAACAAAGTACAAAAAATATAAACAAGAAAATATAAGCAACTTGTGTGAGTGTCTTAATGACTTACTCGAGATTTCCTTGTTTAACTCAAAAACAAGTTACATAGACGTTCCTCAATGAGGAAAATATCACGAAACGTTCTTCAAGTTGAGGCTACGCCATCGGCAGAGCAATATCTTGTGTGGTGGCAGGGGACAATTGTCCCCGCCGTTCGAGGGGGCCTATTTTCATACAAAATTTTCTTACTTCATATACGATACGAACATGAAATTAGAAATGAAACATTAAATAGGGTCGCTACATTAGATAAACAAAACAGCACACAAAAAGTAAATAGAACAAAAATGAGTCATGGACCCATTTCAGTAAAAAAAAATGTCTACTATTAAGGGCTCTAGAAATAATATTTATTCGTATGGCTTTGAGATTTATCAATATTATCCCCTTAATTTTGTCATGGGTGGAATGGGCCCAGGGAGTAACTAATGGAACCGCAGACCTTCCCGTGCGGGAGAGCCCAAAGGCTCCGGGGGACCCATAAAGATTAAGAAAAAGTTGGAAAGGGGGCCCAAGAATTAGAAGAACAACTTTTTCTAGGGGGCCCAAATAAGCTTATTAATGTTTGCTCTCCAACTGTCCTAACGGAATATCCGGGACCGCCCCACTGAACGGTTCAGAAACATGAATTTTTGGATAAAGCAGATTAAGTATCTTGGGTAGGCATGGGCGCGAGACCAAACGAGACGAGAACTGAAACAAGTCTCGTCTCGTTTCGCAAAATCAAAAGCTGTTCTCGTCTCGCGTCTCGTCTCGTCTCGCAAACCTAAGTTCTCGTCTCGTATCTCGCAAAATTTTGGAAGTCTCGTCTCGCGGTCTCGCGCGAGACTTCTCGCGGTCTCGCGCGAGACTTCTCGCGTTGGTCTCTCGGTCTCGCAAATCAATACTGGAATAATGTAGTCTTCATTCGACCCTTTTAAAATAATGTATACTCAAAGTTTAAATAGTTTTGTTTCATAGTTGCATTGTTACACAATGCTTATCCACTCCGATTCACAATGCTTGATTTTACACCCCACATTCTCGGTATTAAAAAATGCCAGTTTTCTGTAGTCTCTGTCTATGTGAAGTATGAATGAAATCGGCATGTTACATTTGAGTAATCTTACTTGCAAGGTAAAAGCTTTCAAATAACTTGGTAAGAACGGTAACTCAAGTAGCCGTATTTATAGTAAACATGCAGCGTTAGTAATATATATTTCACACTTAAATGCACTTTAATCTAAACGTTTTCTTAACAATTGAGAGTTAAGAGATTAATCTTTAATAACTACAAGAAAGACTACAATGAGCTTAAATAAAAATGTGTTATTATTATTATTATTATTATTATTATTTAGTCTAACCGAATTACATACAAGATTTCCAATACTTGGAATTATTGTTACATGGAATTAAACAGTTACAATTTTATATCTAACTCTGTTACAAGTAACACGCGTTGGAGATACAGAAAACAGAAAGCAACAATGCAGAATCGATATTCACCTTGAACAAATAATATAAATCTGAATCTTACTTACATACTCTACAAAGACAATCACAAATATTACCTAAGAAATTGAAATTTCACATTAATTCGTCTTCAATAAGAAATGAATTCATTTCTACAAACCCCCCCCCTCACACGGAAAGAAACAACTGATTTATTTTGACTAAAAAATTTTCCTTCTTAAACAAGCCAATAGACTCTTTTTCTGCCTTCATAAAACAAGTTACTGTAAGAAAACAATTTGGTGGGCAGGGGGAACAAATCTGTTCTAAACCCAGAGGCTTTACATCACATTGGAACTAAACACGTGTCTTTTTCCCTCATATATATATATATATATATAATGCATTGAAAATAGGAAGAAGAAAGTCAGTGTGTCAGAGACAGACAGAAACAGAGAGAGAGAGAGAAGATATGGTATCCTCTGACCGACGCCTCGAATTTCTGCACTGAAGGAAAAATCAAAGCGAGCCGTATATTTTTGAACTAGGATATTTTTACCGAGGGTGCAATAACAGAAGACCGGAAACCGCAGCCGAGAATATGCAATGTTACCTAAGTTCATTGTTTCCGTCTACAAAATCTTTCGAAAAGACAGCTTCCAAATATGTCCTCAATAAAGAATTTTTTTTTAAAAAAAATGTATTGTACTGGTGTTTGCTATCCTGCTTTTATGATTTGTCAAGATGTTGTCTCATCATCAGGAGGAGGGTTGATACACAAGACAAAACGTGTCGTTTTTACCCCTATTTGCCTCCCCCTCCTCAAGAACTTTATGACCAAAGATCTTGGCTCACGACCCCAAAGAGAAAATAAAGAAATAAAGAAAATAAAGAAAGAAAATAAACAGTGTAGATAATGGAAGAATCTATTTTATTGCATTTTGGGAAAGTAGTGACAAAGAAAAACTAACACAATCTTTATTTCTTGAATCTTTTGTCATGAGGAAATCTCCTAAAATAACTAGATTTTGATTAACCTTGTTAACTTAAACCTATCATGAAATCAGTAATTGTGACAACCTGACCAAACCATTTCAAGAAACAAGAACAGCTAACTAAGCAACTATCAGTGTTGCCGAAAAGTCACAACACTTACCCCGTTAACTAGATACTTTGAAACTTCCAAAATAACAGTAAAACATTTAAAAAATCAAGAGAAATTTCATAATACAAAGGAAAATTGTATTTTTTTATTTCCACTAGTCGACACAATTTATAGTAAATGTTCAAATAAATGCTAGCCCAAAAGTTTAGAAATTAACTATTAGTTACTGACTTGCCTTCGTCTGCGATTGTCTCTACGATTTCAGGTGATGATGTTGTGTGGAAGGGATGTTTCGATGAGAACCATGCACTTCTAAGGTATCAATTTTGTAGAACATTAACATCTTTGGGGAGTTCATAATTATGACAGCATTGTTCCTTACTGCAAAGTACAGCACGAACGCACAATATTGATTTACCTTTTCTGGACCCATTCTGTTCGAGGGTTGGGGACGAGCAAGTTCAAACAAATTTTCTTTAAATTTGGCTTCACTCGAAATAAAAATATTTTATATCCACTCGAGAACTCGGTTCAAAAATCTCCAATTCGACTCGATATTTGCTGAAGTTTCGAGTAGTGTCGGTCCAAACGAGTTTAATTCTATAGTATTAGTAGTTTTTATATTAACTAGTGATGCTCACGAGATGCGACAAGAGGAAAAATTAGTCTATCTTGAGATGTCGTTAATGTATTATCTCGAAACAAATGTGAACTGTTTCTTGAATATCACCAGTCCTGGTCACGAGGCGAGACAGATTTGATTTTGTCTCGCCCAGTCTCTATCTCTCGCCTCAACGGAAATTTAGCTGTTTGTTTAGGCAAATAGTAAACATTTTCACTTTCGGTATGACCAGGCCTGAATTCAATTCATTTTTGGTGTTTATTTAGCGTGGTAATGGTACAGGAGGAGTTATATAAAGAATAAACACGCGAAATCAGTGGACAATTTACTGAAGATATTTTCAGCGAAACAATTGTTATTGTTCTCCTTTTGCGAAAGCTTCATCCTCAACCATATAAGTGTCTACACGTTCAGCCGAATCCTTATCGAATTCATCGTCTGAACCGTCTGAATTCTTGTCAGCTTGTCAGAATTTCTCTCGAAACTGTTTTCGTATTGAAAACATGGATGATAAGTTCCGAAGGCTTTTGGCAACAACAGATCCTTTCATTTCTTTTTTTGGGCAAATCGTTTCATAAGAAAATGAAGAATTTGTCATCTGAAGCTGTAAACCTTTTAACCAACACGAAAGCTGACAAAAATTTAGACGACTCAAACGAAGGTGATGAAAGGAATAAGTTCCATAGAGATTCGGCTGAACATGTACACAATACCTACAGAGTTATTCCATGTGGAAACGACAAATTATGCCAAAATCTTCGTGCGGTCGCATTCGAGATTTGAGTGTTTGTCTGAACACTTATCAATATGTGATAGGAAGGAAAATGGAATGGTTTGTAATTCACGCCATTCATGTTGAAGATACGGCCATGGTTGAATCTTAAGTTATGTTCATTTTCTTGGAGCTCTATCGAAAATGAAAAAATAAATTAATTAATTAATTCAAAATTGCACTATAGATATGTGGACAGTCCTTTTTTTACCACGTAGTAGTGACGCAAATACACATTTTGGGTTACGAAATATTTGGATCTTTTTAGTCCAAGTCGATGAATTAAACCAAAATTATATTTTCGGAAGAAATATTGAAAAATTTGTTGTGTCAAAGGGGACGTAATTTTGAGAGAATAATAAGTATCATCTGTACTTTCTATAGAAAAAAATAATCTTTTGTGTTTCTAATTCCTATTAGTGCTAGTGGTATAAAGTATATAGTGCATAGAGAACGGATGCTGAGCTATGCCCCCTCTAACTTCTGATCGGAATTGACTAAAACGCTCAAATTTGTGTTTCTGAGCCTCACTAAAGTATATGTTTTCATGTTGTCACTTTATATTGTTGTTGTTGCTCCAAAATTCAAAAAAGAAGAAGAAGAAGAAGAAAGAAAGAAAGAAAGAGAAAGAAAGAGAAAGAAAGAAAAGAAAGCAATACATATCAATCCCCAAAACAGATGTGACCATTACAGCCTTTTGAAGCTCCAACGCTACATCAAGATTGTTGTGTTGTCTGCATTCTAGGGTCTGAAACCGCTACAAACAAAATCAAATTTTGCAAGCAATTACGAACAATCGTGAACTGAGTCTACTAAAAGGAGTGAAAACAGAAAAACACGACTCTCGTTTGTGATTGCATTCCTTTTTATACCCGGACTTTGTTTACAAGAATGTTTTTGTGGAATTTTACAGCTGATAAGGAACGTGAAGCAGCAAGGAACGTGCAGCCACGTAAACACATGCCGGGACAGAAGTAAGTCGAAATACAAATTGAAATTTTCACCACTTGTGGAGGAAGCATATTTCTTACTGGAATCAAAATATTGTTAGTATTCCACTGTGCCTTTTTGTTGCACACGGTTTAGAACTTTATATATATTTCTGATTATTATCATTCACATAATCGACCGTCTTGCTCCATTCTTCGCTTTCAGGTGGATTGACTCTATATGGTTGAGGACTAAGCTTTCGAAAAATAAGGGGGAGAACAATAATTGTTTAACTGAAAAATTAAAATGATTTCATTAAGTTATATTTTAATTAATAAATGACTGGTGGATTAACTCCATTTTTTTTATTTGATGTCAAATTGATAATTAACAAGATCAAAAGCCTCATTATAGCAATTTTTTGTCCATTTTTACTGATTTTGAATTATGACCACGTTTCAAGCATTTGATCCATAGTTTATCGATCTCTGTGCGTCGCCCTTTTGGACCGTCGCTCTCCTGGCTGTCGCTTTCTTTGTGCGTCGTCTTTTGACCCGTCGATCTCTTGGCTAACGCTCTCTTGGTCGTCGCTCTTTTGCCATCACTCTCTTTGCTGGCGCTCTACTGTCGGTACACCCATGTTTATTACAAAACTCGATCCTGACATTATTAACTATCTTCTCTTCAATATGTATGATGGTACTTGCAAAAGAATACCATATCAATATCACAAATGTAAACTATGCGAGACCGCGAGAAGTCTCGCGAGACTTCTCGCGCGAGACTTGCTGAAGTCTCGTCTCGCGTTCTCGTCTCGCAAAGGATATCAGGTCTCGTCTCGCGTTCTCGTCTCGCAAAATATTATAAGTCTCGTCTCGCGTTCTCGTCTCGTTTGCGAGACGAGACGAGACGAGACTTCTCGCGTTCTCGCGTCTCGCGCCCATGCCTAATCTTGGGTAAAGATGCCCCACTGAGTGAAGACGCCCCTGCTCGAATTACTCAAGGCCTGTGACTCGTAGTCACAGGACTTGCCATGTGCATGAAAGGGTACACAGTCTTGAGTAAATATATATGGAAGTTGCATCGAAGAAAGAGGCTGCTTTTGTTCAGGCCTGTTCACAAAGCTAAGTTACTCTTATTTCAGTGTCTATAATTTTAGAGAGTGAAATGTTGTAATGCTTTTGACGGTAGTTAAATAGAAGTACATGAATAAAGCATAATTGCTTAAAAACTTCAGTTTTTTACAAACGCTAATATGCTTTGTTGTGTTCCTACATCCATGAGTATGTCACGTGATCAACTGGGGCATCTTTGCTTCAAAATTGGGAAAGTTGCCCCAGTGAAATCGAAGCAAAGATGCCCCACTTTATAATACTAAAGGTTTAAGATTTCTGTTCGGGACAACCAGTTTGTGACGTGTTGCAAGGATTTGTACGTTCGTTATGTTTCAAACAATGTTTGGTTTGAATATGAAACACTAATTGTTCTGTAATAACCTATAATTAATTATTCACTCAGAAGCAAACGGTAAATTCCCGTTTGGAGCAAGGGCTTGGTCTCCTGGCTGGGTTTCTGCTCTCAATGATGTAATATTCTATTTATTAACTTTTTTTCCTTTTCACTTCTTACGTGATCAACATTCGACGGAATGAACTTTACATATATGTATATGACACTAGTTGGCTAACAAGCTATATCAAAAGATTGTGCATGGGTTGAGTTTTAAGCCATTTGTGCAAGCTGAATATGTATGAGGGTTGTTCAAAATACTAAAAGAATATCCTTGGGAGAGGGGTCCTGCAACACACTTGATTTGTCAGAACTTCCTTTATCTGGTTGACTAATTTTGTAAAGAAAAACTCTGGGTGAATCAAATGTCTCTTCATTGCAAAATAAAGAGCATTTCCACTAATCCATCACATATCATCATACATGTACCAGTGTTGTAGCCAGCAAATTGTTATAAGGAGAGGCATTACTTTTTCAGAGAGCAGGTTTTTACATATTAAAAGGAAGCTGTCCTCCCCTCTGGTCTAGTAGCTACTTACGAGTCCCTTTGGTGCACGAAGTCCCGAGTTCGATTCCCGGTGTGAATGCCTTGGAAAATTTGAACAATTACAGTGATTTGGATTTAAACTGTAGATTCACTTCATTAATTGTGGTAGCAAGAATCCAGGTTTGAAAACAATGAACAAATGATAATAATATGTACGGTCCACGATTCATTTTTCATTTACTTTTATCCATTGTTTACAAACGCATATAGAATATATACATGGAGAATATTTGTCATTTTGTTGAAAATTTTCTTTGCAATTAGATAGAAAGTTAGTAGAAATTAAAGTTAGTAATATTAGTGGTACAAAAGCATAATTGCCTGTTTCTATGATGTTTATGAACACATTTTGAAAAATTGTGAAACTGGGGCATCTTTCTCCCACATGCATGCCGAAGATGCCCCACTTAAAGGTTTTTGTAAATGGTTTATTTGAAGTTCTTAAATTTACTGAAATAAGATTGCCTTTCGAGATATTGCAAACAAGACATCAATCTTCTAATTGATCATAAATTCAACAACCTCACCTGAATTGTAGGAGTGGAAAATGGCCGATAATGAAAAAGTGGGGCATCTTTACCCAAGTCACTCTACAAGTCTAAGGCAATGACATGCAGCTTCAGCTCAATAGCTAATAGTTTTGGAGATATTCGTCCCAAAATTTCATTTTTACACGGTTTTGGACAGTTCTAGCTCTGAAACTATGCATTTTTGACCACCGGTCCATATAAACTTCTTTTCCGTATTTTGATGTTAGAAAACATCTGTTTCAGTTTATCGGTCTAGTTCGTTAACACCATGCATATATTAATAAGCTATGAGAAGAGTGTGCTGGGTCTTTTCACAACGAAGGCTAAAAGCGTGGGAATTGATGTCTCTATCAACCACTGGCGCAAATCCCGGGGGGATAAGAGAGACATATCCCCTCCAATCTTGGAACTGGGGGACTGTTCCCCCAATAATCCGATTTGAAATGTGTTTTCTGGGGAGAAATGTGATTATTTGTGTTTGATTGCCACAAAGAAAAGTGAGATGAAATTGATATCCCCCTCCAGAATAAGCCTCAAATCCAGGCCCGTAGCCAGCCCAAAAACTTAGAGGGGGGATCCAACCATATGATAGTTTATCACCATATTATAGTTCTTTTGCAAGCCTACTGTAAAATTTTAGGGGGCAGCAATAATTTTGGGGGGCGGCCCCCCTAGACCCCCTTGGATGCGGGCCTGCTCAAATCTGCCCACCTCCCAATGTTAAAGACAACTCTGATCCTCTCATCCCCCACAGCGTTGTTTTTCAACTTCATAAATATTTTGAACATCCCTTTTAAAAAAAATGGTTATGGGAACGGTCTCCCCCCCCCCTTCAAAGTTGAAGACAGATTTGCGCCGCTGCTTTCAACATCAATCAATCAAGAAACTTCAGTAGTAGTTCCGATCCACTTTAAACAATACCTTCCATCTCAAGATCTCACATACCGTCGATGCTAAAATGGGACGTTAGATCTATCAATCTACTGATTTTATTTAGGCTAGCAGGTAGCAGCCATCAATCTAGGGGAGTGAATGGGCAAAATGCCGAAAATGATGTACTAACTTCACAGATATTCGGGAGTCTTTATCAAAGTTGGGTGTTATATTTTGTGGAAGCAGTTTACTCAACATCCATAACACATATCACCGTCGCTCGTTGTGAGATTGGTGATATTTGCTTGGTTTGAATTCTCTCTGTTATTACAGAGCCAATAACTACTCGCCTGCCATCTAACGAACGGAATTATAAATAATTCCTCCTATATTCTTTTATGAACGATAGATGGCAGATAATTATGTGTATTCATTTGTTTGATGGTGCCTTGGTGGTTGTTGGTGTGTTGTGTTGCTATTTGGAAAGTAAAAAAAATGAAATGCATATAAAGGAACTTCATATTCATTAAATATGGCAAATGCTCTTATATTTTTAAGATTACTTCCAG
This sequence comes from Thermobia domestica, assembly GCF_964235325.1. NCBI lineage: Eukaryota > Metazoa > Arthropoda > Insecta > Zygentoma > Lepismatidae > Thermobia > Thermobia domestica. The sequence goes on along the minus strand of NC_137464.1, from coordinate 92,797,826 downwards.
CAAAGTCAGCACTTCCAATAGGCGCTGTTAACAGTAAGGTTTTTAAAATTTAGTAAAGAATTCCGGTAACTCTTTAGACCACTTGAAAGTGCAAGGGTCATTTTCTAAAGCACATTTTAAGTCTCAGATATTAATATATAGAATACAATTTCATTTTAAGGCGTTTACATCGCAGATATAAGCTAGAAGCACTGAGAAATTTTAAAAAAATCAGGATAAAGTAGGGAAATAGTTTCAAATGTTTACATCGTTTTGTTCACCATGGAGAGTTTAAATTCAACATTACTGTTTATCAACATCCTCGTTTATCTGTGTACTCACCGTCGCTGATGCGCGTCCTTCCTGCACCTAGTACGCCCCAGTGCTCACTCTTAGATCCAATTTGTAGTTATAGTGGGAACCTATCCGTTTTTTTTTTTTTTTCATGTTTTTGCGACATGTTTGTACGCTGTATTTTTGCCCATAATGGTTAAGCCTTCCTAAAGGTAATCTGCACGGAGCGCACTCAGGACATAGTATAACGTAATATTATGTAAGAGTACTAACGGATAAGAAATTAAACCTACATTTTAAACCAATTCGTTAAATAAAACATCCTGACATCTGCGGAATACATCCATGTTTTAAATATAATAATAATACCAGAAACATGTCAACACATGTTGAAAACTTGCTGTAAGTTTATGTATGCAAACAGCAAAAGTTGCGTTTTAAAATAGCATAGTGATAGGTGAAGTTGCACGTTTGTTACGTGTATGCCTGTGTTATATATATTATCAATAGTTTGTTCGGTGAAGAGTAAGTTTAAGAACACATTTTGCAAAATTTACACTGCATATAAAGATTTCTAAGGAACAAATGTTTCCAGGACACTCATTTAATTAGTAAGTAATACAGCTGTAGTTTATGTTTACAAGTGTAGAGTTACTAGTGTGAAACACTACAAGTGCTACACGACGCTGGAATAAGTAAGTGCATATGAAAAAAAAGGGTTCATTCGATAGTTTTTATTCCGTATGTTCACACTGTTTTTGCTGAGTCCATTTGAAGTCAATATGTAAGTAGTAAGTAGTAGTCAATAGAGCTCATTTAGGACATGCTCTGCAGAAAGAAGTACAAAGCTCAAACCTAACCTGAAAATGTAAGAAATATGTCAACAATTTGGTAGAACCGTCTGTTCGAGTAATGCCGATATAGGACTGTATGAGATTTTATTTTCCCCTGGCGAAGTATTTCTGCACAATGTAAAGAAGTTTTGGCTTAAGTTTAGAGTTGCCCCTCCAGTCTGAAGTGCCCTTGGACTTTGCAACATACAAAAAACAGTGCTCAAAGTATTAACAATTGTACATTTCACTTGACTTCAGTACTCCGTGGGCTTCACAAAAATTTAGAAGGTTTTCTTCATTATTCTTGCGCATCCGTTACACCTATTCGCCATATTTTACAAGCACCATGCTGCTGAAACCTTCCGCAAATGCTTTCGCATCCGGCAAACAGTACTAACTTCCACATATCTTTTCTCGTATTAAACATAACTATCCTGCCGAACTTACATTCCTAAACGTCAAATAAAAACTTCAAATTATCATTTCTTACCTCATTTCTCTTGTAAATTTTCCTGATTTTTATAAAAAGCGGAGGGGTAACTCTAAACTTAACCCGAAGTTTTATTTTATTTTACATTTGTAGCGTTACTAGTGTGAAACCATTACAAGAGCTATAAAAACTCATATAGATCCTAGAATACTTAGAAATGTAGCGTACAAGCACTAAACCTACCTTATCTTATCCTACGCTAGCCTACTTTACGATCTATAACTATAAAGCCGTCCGACAGGTAAGGCCTCTAGCAATATGAGAAACGGAGTTTTTTTTCACTATTCTCGCGTATGTGCATACTCACCGTCACTGATGCACGGGCTCACCAACTTTGCCTTGCCCTACTTTGGTTAGATAGGGTTCTTGCTTTTAATGGTCACTTGGTACATGTTGCTTTGTGTTATTTCAATTGTAGCTTTTCGGGACGCTGTATTTATACGCAAATCGTGAAAGAACTGTAATCTTTCAACACTTATTTCTGGTCTCCCTTGCTAAGTAGGGAGACTTTGGATAACGGGCTGTGCAGATCTAGAAGAGATCGACATACAGATAAGGAGACTACATAACATTTTTTGCAAAAGCTGTTGCAATGTTTAGAAAATCCTTATCCTATTAGCAACTTTACAATCTACTAGATGTGCTTTGCAATTGGATAACTAACTGGGGAGTATTGAAGTCGGAACAAATGGAAACAGCCAAAAGACAAAGGGGTTAGTGCCAAAGAAACAAGATCAGAAATTATTAGATGTAAACGATGCTGATAGTAGAGTAGGTGCATGCACCTACTTTTTGTCCAGGAAGATTGCATACTACATTCTACTAACTACTACGTTCTAGTGTTATTGTAAGCAGTCATTTCATTATAACTACATAGTAACTGCTCTTTCGTTTTGAAGTGACATATCATATACGTAAATATTGTGACACTAAGTAGTTAGAGATGCAGCCTTTGATTTCTTTTCATTAAAACGTACTTTCTACTTATGCCTGATAAGAAGGTCACTTAACTTACCGGTAAGTGCGAAGAATACGCACCAACCTGTACTTCAATCTAGTATTGCATGTAGTCCTGTTCAGGGATGGTCAGCATGGAAGTGAGTCAATAGGAACAGACACATTAGTTGGGAATCAGTAATTTACATTTTAGGGTAGCAAATTGGAATAACTGATACATTTAATGGCTAGACTGAGGAGTAGGTTTATTTCAATTGCGTGCTCATTGTACTATTTCAAATGTCACCGATGAACTGGTAGGAATTTAAATCCTGATTTTCCACTTGTGGAGTGGATGCTGTATCAGTTGTACAGAGAAAATGGTCATGTGCTCTAGTGATTTCCCAATAAAATAGTAAATTGTTTATACAGTAAACCCTCGTTAACACGAATTCCAAGGGACTGAAAAATCAGGAGTTCGTGTTAAAAAATTCGTGTTAACCGGGGAACCAAATTTTATTATTCGAATACATTTTCTTCATACATACGCACTACTGTATACAGACTATATATACCACTACAGTATATTATGTATGTCATAGAAAATACTAGAGATGGTATCGAGACGAGACCAAGAATATTCTCCGTCTTGATACCATCCACAGAATTGTATCGAGAAGAGACTGAGAGTTTCGGTCTCGTCTCGATTTCGAAAAGCACAGCTCGGTCTCAAATTCGAGTTAAAATCGAGATCGAGACTAGTTTCGGTCTCGGTATTGTCCTCTGAAAAGTGAAAACACTACAGTAAGCTTATATCCTATCTTAGAAGATTAAAAATAAAGTTTCCACGCAGAAAATCCAGGTCAAGTTATAAAATTGATAACTCCGCTAGCAAGTTGGGTACCGCTAGTAACGGAAAGATATTTATGACAACTGTCACCAGTTTGGAGTTACAGGGAGAAAAGATGTTTTGTCTCGAGCTGTCGCCAGCAGCTCGTCTGCCAAGCACCTGCATGTTCAGCGCTCGACGGAGGACAGAATCAACACCTCATAAGAGAGGAAAGATACCTGTTTCTGTTTTTACTGTTATTTACAAGGCAATTTTCGTCTGTATAAATACTGTATGACAAAAACTGATCTGGAGTGAAATCTGAAATAAGAAAAATGATCTGAAAAAAAAAGGATTGAAAGTTCGTGTTAAATGAAAACCTTTACTGACTCAAGGGACTAAAAATTAGTTCGTAATTCGTGCTAACCGATAAAACTTCCTATAAGATAACGTACAGCGATGCCGGGACCGAAATTTTGTTCGTCCTAACCGAGTGTTCGGCTTAAGCGAGTTCGTGTTAACGAGGTTATACTGTATATAATTTTCATTTAAGTTACCAAAGTGTACCGGTATATTTTTATTGAATCAATTAACTAAGCTATAGTTTCTTTCATTTATACATCGCATACGTGCTCGTACTCGATTGTACCGTTCGCCGTTGGTACCCTTTGATATATGTAGTTGTTACGGTATACTAAAACATACAAGTTAGTGCACCGTATCCCGGAAATGAAGAACTTAAAATTGCACATGTTTACATTTTTGGGGGGAAAAGGAAACACGGTGGTTTAGTGGTAAAGTGCGAGAAGTTCCTGATTCGATTCCAGGTACAAGTTAGTGTTTTTGTGGACAATATCGTTTTCGGAGTTTTCTCTGTGTTTTCCCGATTTCTTCTACATTCACATTTCGTCAATAATTTCATTGTCACACACTTTCATTTATTATTTGTCTATTTTGTTTAGAGAGTCAGGGTGCCCGCCCAACTGTGGATTTCGTGTACTATGAAAAAAACTGAAATAAGCCGTGAATTTCGTTATCAAACCTTCAAATTTTAATAAGAAAAATGTACCAGAAGCCTCGCTGGGTGGTTTTATTGTTGTTGTGCGGTCGATAAAACTTACTGTAGTTTTACAGATATTTCGACCGTAAAATTGAGAATGATGAAAACCGTGAAAAATCCGTGTATTCGATTATTTAGTTTGAGTGGGAACTCGGAAGACAGAATAATAGTGTGTAAAACTAAAAAGAAAAGCTTTCCTTGTATTAATTCCAGACGATTTCTTAACTTTCCTGTCATATTCCTAATAGAGGAAAAGTATTTGAGCGATTTGTACGCTATGCGCATTTGCGTCTTCGAACTCAAGAATGGGAACGGAGCTTTAAAGGTTAGGCGTGTGTTTGTATAAAAATACATTTAACAACAACAAAGTATGATTTTTATGCCGGTGTTCCGTTAACTTATTTATTTGTGAACTTTATCGGACCGAGTTGGTTAGGGGAAGAGATTAGATAAGATTATGGATAATAATTACACGAAAATCTCTGTAGCATATCCAAAATATAGTAGTCAAACGAGTTACGTAGTCTGATATCTCATCTTGCTTCTAGGTTTGTTAAGTATGACATGTGCTCGCTGTTCTTCAGTTTTATCAGGCCACTCTATATATACTGATTACCGGTAAGTAGCATAGTACAATAATCTTGAAAGTTGTGAAATTTGCTCATTGTAGCCTGATTACAGTTTCTAATACAATGGCATTTGTTGCAGAGAACTTAAAAGTTGTGTTTCGGAGATAGATAGTAAGAATATATATATAAGAATGGGTCAAGTACCACGTATCCGCTAGCACTTCTTACAGTATTTGTTTTCTGTGGGTTCCAAAGACATGAGTTACATATGAAAGTAACTACGGTTATGTTTTGCATTGGCTTATAAATATTATAGTGGAAGAGAAAGTTGTAGTTCGTCTTTGCATTTTCAGAAGAGAAGACTTGTAAAGGGCAAACTGATCAAAGATAAGAAATATAAGGAAACGTATTTTCATGCAAATAAAGTGAAACACACATCAACCTATGCTTTAGTTACACAGCAGATGTATTGTTTTAAACAGAAAATGTGAGTTTTGGAACCTCACGCTTAGGTTGAAAGCGGAAATAACGAAATTACTTGACACATCCATTGCTGTAATTATTACATCATATTGTATGTCATCCATTAGCTCAATACGTCTTTATTTATTTCACTAGGTGTAAGTTTCAGAAGATGCTTCTGTACTGTCATAACTGTTCAGAAAAATGACCTATTGAAGCCAGAGATCTCGAACGGGTTGGCTGTGCAACATAGGAACACTTCCTTTTTCAACAAGTGTAAGTTAAGTCAATTTCATTTGTATATAAGTTTCATGTATAAAATGAAAAATTATGTACTTTACTAGTATGTGCTCCCTTGTGGTTATATTGTTAACATATATGCCTTGGACGCGGAAGACCTCAGGTTCAATTCCCGGTGGAAGCACATGTAGTTCGAATCCCACGTTAAGCTGTAGGAACACATTTCATATAGCTTTGGTGCCGAAAATGAACACTAAACTCCTAACCAACCTATTAGTGTATTAATAGCATTAATACATCTTATCTTGGTATTACCAGTTGTTTAGCAGATCACAGTTTAGGAACGTTAATAGACTGTTTGCTGTTCCACAAATATTTGGAGAAGAAGAAAAATTTACAAAGCACTGTCTTAAGTTTATTCCATCTAAATCGGTCCAAAGGATGGATAACGAGAGAAATTCAGACATGTCATTTAGGTAGCATAATGTTTCGTTTAGATGCGTTGAGAATGTAGGCAGGAATGCTTCGAAACTGTACGCAAAAATTTGCTTTTACTAGGTGCGTTAGGTACGAGAATTCTTTTTACGGTGAACAAAAAGTTTATTTTAATTTGCATGCTGACGATAGTTAGTGCGTAAAGAAGTGTGTGTGTGTCACCGTTAGGAAAGGACAAACAGCAATAGATATAATCTGCTATTTATCAGTGTATATCATAAATAACAATTGCTTCCAGTAATATAAAAACTCTCAATACTATTGCCAATCAACGAAATACTTGTTAGCGCTACAAGGTTTTATTTTCGATTTTCTGAAGGCTACACATCAGAATTTACCGTCCTCAAGTATCTCATTTTGTTTAGCACGATGTGATCTATCAACTATGTTTGGACAATATTTTAGTTAAACAGAAATTAAAAATTTAAGAGTTATTGATCTTAATTTAACACTCATTAACCATACCAATTACTGCCGGTTTGCTAATGTCGTAATGAAGATCTTAATGAATCTACAGGTTGTTACAAAAATGTCCATATGGATCTGTGCTCATCGGAGTTATAGGGTGCCCAAAACGTGAAACAAGTGAATTGTAAAAGTTCATAACTCCACTGCTATGGAACCTATCGTAGTCGCGTCAAGACATCACTGAGGAACTTGTATGTGAACTGTCCAAGTATCCATGTTTAAGAATGCTCCAGTACTTGCACACCAATTTTTAGAGAGGTAGGTGGGGAGAAATCAAGTACTCCCAAACAGCTTCCCTAAAAATGATTGTGCTAGTATCGGAGGTTCTGAAAGATGAATATTTGAATAGTTCACATACTAGTTCCTCAGTGATGTCTTGACCCGACTTCGATCGGTAGTAGGAACTACGGACCTTTAAAGTTGATTTTTTCGCATTTTCGACACCCTATAACTACGAAATTATGCACTTCCGACAACAGGTCCATGTATTTTTTTTTTTTTTTTATTTATTTATTTTGTTGTGAGGAATCTACTCCCAAAATATTGTGACAAATTTTTGTAACACTGTATATTTCAGTTATTATTTTCACCTGAATAAGTACTATGGTTCTTGTAAAGCATAATTTTTAGTTTACAAAGAAATTAGTTTTTCTCGAAAAGTACGCATCAGGTTTTATACGTAAGCATGTTATATTGTTTAGTACAATGAGATCTACCTATTGGTATATATGTGTCACATTTGGACAACTTTTTGTTTTCATTAAACGCTAATAATTTTGTAGGCTTTTTATATAGTAATTATCGATTTCTTTCTAATTATAGTGACAGCGGAGGAGCTGTGGAAGGGCGTGACAAGTGTAAGTAATGCAGGCAGAAAGAGAGGCCGAGGAAAAGGTGTAGGAAAGAAAATAGCCAAAGATCTTAACAAAGGTCAAGTAATTGGAGTCGGTAAGTTGAAGGACTGTAAAGTTACTTGCACCGACTGCAGTTGCAATAAAAATCATTCAGTTATTTGATTTTAATTATTTTCTTGTACAGTACATTCCTACGTATTCGAAGCAAATACGTATATCTACTTCTAGAAGTAAATGAATAATATCAGTGTATCTATATTTATTTAAAGGTACGTTATAGGATATATATTGAAAAATGAAAAGAATGTCTCCCACCTTTGTATCCAATTAAGCGTAATTTTATTTATATACCTAGACATATTTCAGCACACGCTGATGTCTTTTTCAATATCCATACCTCGTTACGTACTGGGTTCTTGCAATAATTCTGTATGTTCTGAAGAAGTTCCAGAGATATATACGATAAATCATGGCAACAACACACATAATGAATTTGCTAAATATCAGATGTCTCTTGCATATTTTCTTCTCATTTTTCAACATTTATCCTACAGCATCTTTCAATAAATACTCAGATTGATTGCAAGCCAAGGTAACCTTACTAAAATTTGAAGCCTTAAGATGCAAATTGAACTCCATTTCACAGGATATACAGATTTAAAAATATGCAAGAGACATCGGATATTTCCCAAATTATGATGTGTGTTGTTCGAGTGATCTATGTCTCTTAAACTTATTTAGGACTTAAACAGTTATTGCAATAGGCCAGTATGTAATGATGTATAGATATTGGAAAGACACCGGGGTCTATTGAAATATACCAAGGTACATTAATGAAATTACATTTAATTGCATGGTAAGATTTTTTTTTTTTTTTTTTTTTTCATTTTTCATGATACAGGATATTTTTAAAGGAAAATTTATTGATGGTAAAGTCAAAGGCAGCATGACATATAGATAAAACTAAACAGTGCTCGCTTCTAGATTACTGTACAAATCTAAATCTGTATTGCAAACATATGGCTCTCAGATGTCCCGGTTTAGCCCGGATAGTTCTAGATTATTTGTCCTCAAGTAATTGTTCGGGACTCCAAATATCCCGGTTTCTCTCCAAAATGAGTGCGATATTTAAAAGAATACCGCTGTTACTAGTCATCCATACTCAACTGATAGGAGTAATCTACTCTGTATTACTCATTTTTGGTGAGATTGACCTATTATTTAATTAAATCTGATAGTTCACTAAGAAAATACTGTAAATTTTCATAGAGTGGCCCGGCTTTTTAGTCTAGAAATATGGGAGCTCTAAGCAAATAGAATATTGTAGTCCATTCGCTGTTAGTAAGAAGGGAATTTGTCCTTTCTGTTAGAATTTTGCTGTTATTTCACAACATTGCTCTCTTTCGAGACTACTCAAAGCAAATATATATATATATATATATATATATATATATATATATATATATATATATATACAGGTGGTCCATGTATCTTACGAAATTTCTTTCAGCTTTCGCATAATGTGAATTATTTCTTAACATACCATTAAACCTGTGGAAAATCCATTAAATATATGCTCATCATTTCCGCAGGTTGTCAGACTGCAATATTTAGTGTAGATAGATTGTTCTTGTGTACACCTCTGAATCTATTAGCAGCATATTATTATTATTATTATTAGTAGTAGTAGTAGTAGTATTAGTATTATTATACAGGACGGACCATTTATCGTAATATGTCCTTGTAACTTTCGAAGTAATAAACAAAAAACGCGGAAAGTATGTACGATGCAAATATCGGCAGGGTAGTGTTTGTTACCAACCCAAAATGACTTTTTTTTTTTTTTTTTTTTTTTTAATACTATGTCATGTTATTACATATTTCAAATCTACATCTAAACTAAAACACAATACCATATTTATTATGCAGTGTTGGAAACCAAGGACGCTAGTACAGTATCATAAACATCCAAATTTTGGTGGCCTCTACTACAGTAATAGTGCAAATGAGACAGACAGGGCAATGCACATCCAAAGTACTTTAGTGTCTAATACTATGATCATGATACGACGGATACAAACCAAGTTACAAAGGATTGGAAATTTGACTTTTTTTTTTCAAATGTCTTTATTTCGATAAACTGCTTTCGATAAGTACCTCATCCAGTTACATACAGATGTGTTCAAATTATTAGACTCGACATTCAGTTTCTGAATATTTTACTGTTCTTACAATATTACGTGAGAAAATACGTTCGAACTTAGTCCAAATTACTACTTTGTAACTATGTCCTAATTTCTAGTGGGTGTGGCATATGCTTTTCAATAAAACATATGCGTACGTAACATTCAAATATAATTACTATAAAGTGTGTATATCCAAATTGGAAACAAATAGTGAAATGGAATACTTACAAGAAAATTATCTCTCACACAAAATCCCTTATTCTTTATTAAGTCTTTTATCCTTTGTGGCATCTTATATACAAGTTTAGCACATTTTGCCTTCAATTCAGCATCGTGATACCACAAATTGTTGATCTCCTTGTTCAATTGAAGTTTGGTTCTCCATCATGCATAAAGATGAAATGTACGTCATCAAACCAGAGTGAAGTCTGGGAAAGCAGTTCTCCTTGAAGAACGTGTAGGTATTGGTAGTGCTTCATTGTCCTCTGTACTATATACAGTCTTCCAGGCCCGAAGACAGAGATCACACCTCAGACCATGACTTAAGTAGAATGCTTCACAGTTTATTAAAGACATTCCAACTTGAATTCTTCCCAGGTCAGCGTCGCTATTGTGAACATTCATCAGACACAAAGATACATGATTCATTACTTAAACACACTATTCTCCACTCGTCAGCAGTACAATATTCTAGGCCTCGTATCTATTCCAGGCGCTTCTTTGCCACGATTGGAGTAGACTCTAATTTTTGTTTTCTTTCTTGACCATATGCTTTTATTCCCTCGACACAAAGAATCCTTCGAACACTTTCAGGCCAAATGTCTGCGCCATACTTAGCCATTTTTATGCTTAAGCCTATTAGAAGTTGCACTTTTGTTTCCTAGAGCCAATCTTTTTAGTTTTCTGATACTTCTTAGCGATACCTTTGGGTTTCGCCCACACTTCCCAACCCTATTTAGGCTCTTGTTCATTTCAACAGAGATTTTACTCACAGATTGTTGTTCTGTCCCAACTCTACTAGCAATGTATTGTTGTGTATATCTTATTTCCACCAGAAGTATTTTGTTAATTTCCATTTTACGCTTTTGCTTTTCCCGTTACAGCTGCAATTACTCAGAATAAAAGATTGATACACGAAACACGTCACGATAATTTTAAACAGGCCCATTCGAACTGTTGAACGCCTTGAATGTCTTTAACTTCATACGACAGCAACCACAACACTTCAGACTGTAATTTGTTGATAGAAACCACAATAGCTATCTACAACTAAAACACCACTTTCAGAATTCTCCCCCCCCCCCCCACTCACTAATACCATCTGCTGTTAAACGGTGATATCACCACTTCAACTGTACAGTAAACAAATGAAGTATTCTATATTGATGGTTATAACTAACTCTGAAATTAGGACTCCTATATCAATTTTGTATTTTTCGAGCGTGAGTCATAATTTGAACACGTCTGTAGATAATTTTCAATAAATTTGAAAGTCTTAATGCCGTTTACAGCAATTTGATATCTCAAACCGTACGTAAGGCCGAGTGTTATACACTATGAGATAAATTCTAGGAAATAGCGTAGGATTTCTCTA